>NW_024573616.1:600000-1011952 GCF_018153835.1 Drosophila eugracilis
CCGGTGAATATGGTGGCTGAGGCATTATTGTGGTGTTGTTTTTGGCCAAAAAATCCAAATCCTTTGATCCATATTTTTCGATAGCAAAAAATCGCCGAGCTCGCAAAATAACTTGTAACTTTACGCCTCTCACAACCAAACAAAAGAGGATGTTCCATTGAAACTTGGTACAGATGTTAGGGAAGAGTGTACCAATATAACAAAACAAAAAAATCGATAATCGAAAAATTTGAAATTCGCGAAATTTGAAGAGTCACCTTACTTTTTGAACACACCTCGTATATATATTTCTTACACCACATCAAATTAGTTCTGAGCGCCAAACTTATCATTTCGAAATATTTGATTCCCTCGCTTGTTATTGTTCCTTTTGATATATTTATAGGAATATTTAGGAACACTGTAAAAGAATCTGTATAGAATCCAAATACGAGGATATCTCGCACTCTTGTTCCCAAAGAATAAAACGAATATACCAAAAAGGAAATTATTATTAAAGCCCCTTGAAGTGCATTAAGAATTCGCCTACTTAACTGTTGTTTTGACTAGGGAACCCCACTACTTCCCCACTCTTTGTTCTGTCTCATACACAGCGGCATACGATTTCCATAAATGCACAACAACGGCGAATTGCAATGCAGAAGATCTCGGACAAGAAAAGTAACCCGCGGCACAGAGTGATTTCCCAAAGAGAGTTTCCTAGTGGGACAACTTCTTATTCATGAATCTGTCGTTGATGAGGGAGCTCCTTCTCTAGATTAGAAAGTTTGGCAATGGTCTTTATTATCGAAAGTTGGAATAGCCAAAAACTCCCAAAAAAACTAATGGACGTGGATCACCTCGTTGAAGACCAGCTTCAAGGCAGCCATCATACCTACTCCATACAATATGTTGGAAATGTTTTTAAGATTAACAGAGCTTAGATCAACTTTAACAGAGAATGATCTTGGAATGTGAGGACTACAGTGTCGTTGGACCAGATACTGCTGGAAGTATAGTTGAGCCCGTTGCCAGTGGCGTCGTTCCGGAAAGAATCTTCTAACATGGATATTTTCGTCCTCAATCGCCTCTTCTTCAGTCTCGATGGGGAACCCATGCCAGCTTCCAAACATTCCTGCATAGGAATTCCATCCTAATTGACGTCTCATGCTGAGATCCGAATTGAAAAAGTAACCAAATCCGGACGCAGCTCCTCCGAATGTGCATCTTAACTGATTGTAAAAGGCCAGGCTTCGTTGAAGACTTATTTTTCGAAGAAGGCTGTTGCGGGTGTCCACTGGTGTTTGCGGCCGTTGTTCCCCTGCTGTCAAAATATTCTGGTTGGATGGTCGATGTGGACGGTTCAAGTCGGGACGTCGCACATGGGGGCCATCACCAATGATAACTGGTTCCACCACACGGGAGACTCTCTGAGTGCTCCAAATCCTCGGAGCGGTAATTCTGATTCCTTCACTGGTGGTTGAGGACATAGCTGATGGTAAAAGTCCGATGGCCTTGCAACAATTTAAAACCGATAAATTTTGTTTGGCGTTGATTCGACTTACCACCAAAGGCCAACTGAGTTCAGGCAACTTCTTGGGGCAGTTTTAAAGTTATGGCAGATGTAGATTTTAAATTAAATTAAAAATTTTAGAAATATTTGTAAGGAAATCGTATTCTTGAGAATTTATTAAAACTCTTAGAAAGTCGAATAATCATCTGTGCTGAATTTGTAAACCAAATCTGAAGAAAAGTTTTGAGTTATTGTATCATCCATTTTAAAAAGTATGTTCCCCACATTTATTTGCGATTTCTACAAGACATCGTATCTTTGATTGCCATATTTTTGCGGTTATTGAGCGAAAATTCCCCTGGCGCTGCAATTAATGACTGCGGCATATGTGAGTTCTAGGGTTACTTGCTCATATTGAAATACAAATATGTAGTCCTGATTAAGCGTTTCGACTGCGATTCCAGCAGGCAGCTCTAATTCGACCCCTTCCGGATACTGATGCTGCTGCTCGTCTGCTACTCAAATTGCAGGATGAGCAATCCATTTGCATGCCGCCTGAATGTCAGAAGCCCATTCTCAGGGTCCCTGCCATATCCGAGAATTCCCTGAACTGCGTCATCGGGTGAGCCACTGCTGCCTCTTGCACTTACACACTTGAAATGGCTGCCTTCATAATTCAGCGTGGAAAGTGGAAAAGTGGAAAAGTCGACTGGCAAAATGAATGATGAAAATCAGTTCCCCAGATATTCCTCTGGCATTCTATTGCTTGCATACAATAAACAATTTGCCTGCTGATTTCCAGCATGAATTGAGATGTCAGCAGTCTGCACTCGAGCCGAGCTACTGCCATTAATAATTGACTTGGCCCAGCCACACGGAGCGTATGGGTAACATTGCTGGCAAAATCACTTTGATTGGCCACGGCCACGCCCCTTTTGGCACCATTTATTTCTAGGCACTTGACACTAATTAAAATCCCCTAGTTGGCTAATTTAAATGCTGCGAGGCCAGGGCTACTTTTATTTTGCAACGGCATTGCCTTAATTACCTTGGGATGTTGGCATAAATTAACTCCTCCCTTTTATCCCCATGGCAATGCAACACTTCCAAGTGCGTATATATGTATGCAGTCACTGCCATATTAACCTGGTCTATTGTCGTTAGGAGACTACTTTATCCATCCTCCTTTTTTGAGTTCCAATGGCATGTGTTGTCAGTTTGGGTAGTATCTAACCAAAGGAGACTTGGTAGCCTAATATTCTCGACTCCAGTTCACTTTTATTTTTCAAACATAGTTTGGAAACTTGGTACTAAAATAAATAAAACCTACTGGACATACCATGACAAGCAGATAAAATATTACGTTCATTATTGGAAGAAAATAAATGCCAATTTGAGATTGGGAAGTTTCTTCTCGATAACAATAAATACTATAAAATAAAACATTCAAAGCCAGGGCTTCATTTGTTTTCATTTTTCTGCTTTATTTCCTAGGAAGGTGTAATATAATCCAGTTTTACTCCATTTTTCAGCTACGTTTTTAGGAGGTCATCTAGCAAAAACAGCATTTCTGAAGACCGTTCCGCTTTTCGCAACATGACGGCCCACAAGGTCCACAGGGACCACAGCGCGGTCCACAGGGGCCACAGCGCGGTCCGCAAGGCCCACAACAGGGACCACAAGGTCCACATGGCCCGCAACATGGCCCGCAACATGGTCCGCAAGATCCGCAACAAGGTCCACCCGGAGCACAACCCATGATTTTGATATAAGCTTCGAAATAAAATGTGATTCCTATAAAAATTCTTACACAAATTTAGGTTCTTAAAAAGTTACTTACAAAAGCACTGATCTAGAAAAATTGGAGTAAAAATTTAGATGTTTTCGCAGTGAAGGAAAAATGAAAACTGAAATGTCTTACTGGAAACAGGTCCTAGTTATTTAGAATTTAATTTCAAAGCCAACTAGATGTTCACTTCGCACAAATTTGGTTCTTTTATAACTCAATTGGTGGGCATGACCACCGAAACACATTTATGTGAGATCAAAGCAACCCAATGAGCCATCCAAGAACCTTATGAAATATTTAAACATTGTTTTTTTTCGACCTGATCGGGTTTTTGTAACCAACGACTTGGGAGTAAGTTTAGTGGAAAGATATTTTTGCGAATAACTATACTTTTAAAAAGAAATGAAAGTATTTCTGCATGTTCTTAAAAATGTTTTATAGAAAAAATTGTATTATCTTAATAGTAAAATGCGATTCAGGAAGCTATTTAGAAGACCCAAAAAATGATGTAAGGGAGCAAGTTGGCCCAAATCCATTTTTTCATATG
The DNA here is from genome assembly GCF_018153835.1 of Drosophila eugracilis. Lineage (NCBI taxonomy): Eukaryota > Metazoa > Arthropoda > Insecta > Diptera > Drosophilidae > Drosophila > Drosophila eugracilis. The sequence goes on from NW_024573616.1 coordinate 603,829, forward strand.
CATATTTTGTATGTCCCCAATAAACCCAATATTTTTTATCAAAAAAAAATATATATCATGGTTTGTTTTCATTTTCCTACTTTATTTCCTAAGAAGATGTTATAAAATCCAATTTTACTCCATATTCCAGCTTTGTCTCCGGGCCAACAGCTAGCAAAAGCAGCATTTTTGAAGGCCGTTTCGCTTTTCGCAACATGGTCCACATGGTCCGCAGGGCCCACAGGGTCCGCAACATGGTCCACAAGGCCCACAGCACGGTCCACAAGGTCCACAACAGGGACCACAAGGTCCACAAGGCCCGCAGCATGGTCCACATGGTCCGCAACCCATGATTTTTATGCAAGCTTCTAAGGGAAATGTGACTTAAAAAAATGTAGATTTTTAAATTAAAAAGTTACTAACAAAAGCAGTGATATAGAAAATTTGGAGTACAAATTTAGATGTATTCGCAGTGGAGGAAAGATGAAAACTAAAATCCCTTACTGAACACAGGGTCTAGTAGCGTAGAAATTAGTTTCATAGCTAACTAGATGTTTAATTTGTACAAATTTGTTTGTCACGGCCCACCAGCGCTTTGCCACCAAAAGTTAACAACTATTTTTTCATTTTGATTTTGTTTCTGAGACCTTATTCGCTTTATTTTCCAACTACTTGGGAGTAAGTTTTATCAAAAAGATCACACTTTCTAAAACATTACCAGTAAGGAACAATATACATTTATAAGAGTAATGCAAGTATCAGATAGCAGTGCACCGGAAATGGAGCATTCCGTAACTCGATTCTTAGCATGAAGATAATGTCCATGTAGCTGTTCTTGGAGATGTATCCCATAATATTTGTTGTTCTGAGGTTATCTACCCAATTTGACTATTCAACACCTATTAATATTTTATACATATCATGTAAAAAAAAAGGAAGGAAAATATATTTCGAATGCATGGAAATAGGACTTACAGGGACATTGACGTAAATGTGTATACGGATAATCAATAATCTTCCTGAATGGGGGCCATGATAAGCATGCATTTGGAGCGTTTGGGCGGTAAATATGTACTTTCCAAATAAAATTATTTTTCTTTCATGGATGCAGCAGATAATTCGGTTTCGATTGCTGGAATGTAAGATCAGGGCAAGCTCAACGAGATCTCCAAGAAACTTCTGAAATATTTGCCAGGCGTAAAAGAATTTTTTTATAATTCCGATGCAATCCGAATGATCGCCTTCGCCGATTACCGACAAGATAGGAAAAACGCATTTGAGGAAAAGTTTTGTTTAATACCTGGAAAAGTAGAACTTATCCGAAAATTTAAAAAAAACAGCCTGTAAATTAAATTAAGGATAATCTACTGATAGTTGACGCAAATAATAAACTCGACACCAATCATGAACCCCATCATAACCATTAACCAATCCCATTAACTTTGAAGGCCATTTTTTTTCCATCCCAATTTATTATTTGCAGTTTTTTTTAGTATGTGGTGTTATTTTAACAATAGAGTTTGTGTGAAACAGAGGTCTATTTAGCACCAACAGCCTCCACAACAAGTGCCAAATGGACCGCAACAAGGGCCACAAGGTCCGCAGCAGGGTCTGCAAGGCTTGCAACACGGACCACAAGGCCCGCAGCAGGGCCCACAGGGTCCACAGCAAGGTCCACAGGGCCCGCAGCACGATCCACAGCACGGTCCACAACACATGATTTTGTGTTACGTCTATAAAAAAACAACAATGAAACTGATATTTCGAATTTAAAAATGTAAATCTCTTACAAAGGTTTGCACAGACCAAACAAAAAGTAATTTGAGACTAAACAACAAAGTTAGATGTAGCCGGAACAAAAGTCGGAATGAGAATGGTATTAGCTGGAAATTTGTACGGTACATAGGCTTGACAGGTCTAGGAAAAATTTTAAGGCCTGCTTTTCATGTAAAATTTAATAATAGTTTCTAAAGGGTTGTAATAAGTATAAGAATTTTTTAAAACTTTTTAATATATATTTTTGATGAATAGTCGAGTCGATTTAGCGCTGTCCGTCTTTGTGCATGAACGCTTAGGTGTTGGTAACTATAAGAGCTATATAGTATAGACATAAATGTATAAGATTGGGACTTAGCAATTTATTAAGCGGGGACATTGTATTAAACCTTTTATTGGTAACGCATTTTAGTAATTTGGGAATGGTTTTGATTCTAAACTTTAGAAGAGCAGATGAAGTCCCTAGACAACAAAGCAGAAACCAAATAAACGATTGACCATCTGGCGAAGGCAAGACGACTGCGAGAAGAACGAACGAAGCTAACGACGAGTGAAGCGAAATGAGGATCGCGGAGTTTGAGAGAAAGAGTCGACGACGAAAAGACATGCTCATGAGGAGCAAATTCGACGCGACAACGATTGAGTTTAAAAGGTAATCATAAGTTAATTAAAAATATATATATAAAAATGAATTAATTGAGAAATATAATATAAATTAAACCCCACAGTAATGCCTGTAAACCAGTAAACTGTGTCCTCTTTTTGAGAAAGACGCATTCTAGTCCTAAACTTCCCTTTGCAACGTGTTTTTTAGTCTTTTATAAAATAAGTAATAATAAAATCAAAAGGAAATATAAAGTAGCAACCGGTAAAACCCACTTATTTTAAGACCCCGCCTGACCCCATGATTTCCTTCTGCAAAATTTCTGTGTCAAAATAAGCCCACAAGAACTTCCAAATAAAATTAATTTTAAAATTCGCTCAATTTTTTATTGTGTTGGTCCACGCTTAGAGATGAGTTTGCCCTGCGTCTGTCTTAAGTTACTCTTAGTGGTTCACAGGAAGTAGATGTTGTACATGTTGGAGTTCAACTCCCTCAGCATGGTCCACAGGGACCGCAGCAAGGGCCGCACGGTCCACAAGGCCCGCAACATGGTCCACAGGGACCGCAGCAAGGACCGCACGGTCCACAAGGCCCACAACAAGGTCCACAGGGTCCGCAGCAAGGTCCACAAGGGGCGCAGCACGACCCGCAAGGTCCGCAAGGTCCACAGGGACCGCAAGGGCCACCACACGGGCTACAGGGTCCACAGAATCCGAGGGGTCCACAACACATGATGCTTCCGTAAAGTTCTAAGAGGAAAGTTAAATTTTAAAAGATCAAGCTGTCTAATACTATAGAAAAATCTTACTTTGAACCGAACAAAGAAATAACTCAAGACGACCAACAAATTTCGATGTTTACAGGCCGAAAATCCAAACAAGAATGATGAAAATCCGAATCACAGTTGGGATATGAATTTGACAACTGAACAAAATTTTACACCGCCAACTATATTTTAAATTCTTTTGCAGATTATATGTAATACATAAATGATATTTCGACGACAAAGTAGCCTTGCCAATTCAAATATCTAATGTCAAAAGTAGTTACGACTTTCTCAGGCTGATTTCAGTCAGTTTTCCGTTCCATCCTCGGCAGTGAACACCTAAATTTAAGGCAGTTTCAAGTTTCCTTTGGACTCCATTTGTAAAAAGTTCAACAAAAATAAAAACAAAATCATGTACATGTACGTCAACCCGAACTATGTTCTAGTAGGGGTATGTATTTCTGTCAAATCGGTTTTGTAGATCTTCCAAGCCATCTTTTAATAACCATTTTTTTTAAGGGACCCTGCTGCGGTCCTTGCGGTGGATGTGGTCCCTGCTGTGGTCCTTGCGGTGGATGTGGCCCCTGTGGTGGGTGTGGCCCCTGTTGCGGACCCTGTGGACCTTGCTGCGGCGGCACAAGCTCTTTCTGCGGTTGCGGCCCTTGCTGCTGAACCAACTGAACGGAAAACCCATGGGAATACTTGAGGCTGCCATGTGAAATACGAAAATTAAACTATGTGGGAGACAACAATCCAGAAGTATTATTTATTTGAATTAAGGGGAAAAATGTTAGGTTACTGGGCTTATTTATATTCTGATCCTAAAGATGGGTTAGCAGAAATAAGGGCGTCTAGTACTTAATCGTAACGCAGTTTTGCATGCGGCATCGAATAGATCAGCTTGTTCCAGAAATTTGGATTGCTCCTCTCCAGATAGGTGTTGAAGACCATATACGTCCTCAGCTCGCTGTCCAGGCTTTCGAAGTTCTTAACATCCGGGTAAAGAACAACAATTCAGGCGCTTGCATCGATCTTTTGACGTGGCATGGAGAGCAAGTCGGAACTCGAGGCGACCCCAAGTGGATTTCATGAAGTTATCCGTCATTAGGATAATGATACGCCGAGAGTCTCTGACAGAATTTCCGATGCAATCGGCAATGGATTCCCCCGCTAACCAATCTCGCAAGTAGAAGCAGAGTCGGAACCTGGGTCTCCCGTGTTCCAGCTTCTCCACGAACTCCTCCACCAGGGCCTCGTCCTTGTGGGTAAAGGCCAGAAAGGCATCAAACTTCTTCGACTCATCCAGTTCTCGTCGTGCGGCCAGGCTCAAACACACATCGTGCTCGTAGAACCAAACTAAAAGCGGCTGCCTGAAGCATATCATAAAGTTAATGGCAATGATCATGGCTAAAAGGGAGATCGCCAATGCCAAGTAATAGGCGAAAGCAGAAGGACATATGAAATCCTGATCTATCGAGACGAGTTTTTCACCACTGCTACAGAATATATCCGTAAAGTCCACAATACTTGAAGATATGCTTTTCATGAAGTTTAGATTTTCTATGTCCTTGCAAGAACAAGACCAAGGATTGTCAAGCATCCGCAATATTAAGGGAGATGTCTGCGTTCTATTCTCGATAAAAAGACGATCCCTTGGATGTAGTTCCGTAATATTGTTTTTCCTTAAATCCACATAGGTCACCTTGCCGGATAGCTTTGGCATCTTTTGGAGCTTTTCTCCTCGGCAATCGACTATAAAGGAGGAACTTGTTGAGTTATCCAGGCAACAAACACATTTATCAGGACAATCCTCTTGAGATATATTGCAACGGTTTAGGGTTATATTATATTCTAGTGATTCGTGGTCTCTCAAAAAAGACAGTAAAGATCTTGATTCACAGCCACAATTCCAAAGATTCCCTGACAGCTTAATTTCGATGGAGTCGTTAAAATGAATTAGAAAGTTAACTACCTTATTATCAAGGGCTTTCAAGCTGTTGTTACGCAGGTCTAGTAACCCAAGGTTCTCTGGTAGCATGTCTAGGGTTACTGTTGTTATATTATTTCCTGATAAATGCAGTTCAAGCAGGTGTGATATATGTTCCTTTTGATTTAAGGAAAGATTTTTAGGGACCACGTCCGGGAAATTATGTAAAAATGTGTTCCTGCAATCAATTCCTAAATTACTAGTGCGGCGATTATGACAACATTCGCATTTATATGGGCAGGCCACTGACATATTCTGATAATAATAAAGCTCATATTCGGAGTTATCAGAGCGGAGTTTTTGATGCAACCATTCCATGGACTTATAGATGCTCATGATTATATCAACGTCTTTAATTTTCTGAACCATACTTGGCACCAATAGGCCTTCATTGATCATGAAGTATTCATTCTTTCTTTCGCCAAGTCTAATCAAGTGTTGGCCTAAATATTTAATAAACCCTTCTGGTGAAACAGGTAGTAACTTTTTAAATACAGGTCGCATTTCAGCTTCTCTCATTAGAATATTCATTTTAAGATGCTTAAATAAGCCCAATAAAGGCTCATCATCGCAATAAACAATCCATGCATTGCCCGTCTGCTTAAATATGGCTATGGATTTTATATATTTTATCATTTCTCTGTTTATCTTAGTTATTTGATTAAAGCTGATATCAAAATAATCCAATTTTATAGGAAGTTGGTTGACATGGAAACCGGTTAACTTGTTTCTCGAAACATCTAACTTTTTAAGCATTTTATAACCACCTAAGTGGCTAGTTGGTAAATGGCTTAGATTGTTATCTTTGAATATTAGGCTTACACTTCCGATATGGGGAATGGGTATAGGCGGAATTTCTGATAGACCTCTACCGCTGCAGTTTATATTGAGTTCCAAAGTCTTGTAAATGTAATGGCAAAGGCATTTTTCGGGGCATTTTACGCCATAGATTCCCTGCAAAAAATTACAACTATTTTGCTGGCATATTAAACCTGTGTAGTTCTCATCGGCAATGTAATGAATGACCTTGATTAATTTGAGATTGGAAAAATTTGCAAAGTATTTTATATCAACCACCTCGTTGGTTTCCAGTACCAAGTGCTGAAGACTTTTTTGAAGGTTGCTGGAAATATACATTTAAAAATAATATATAAAAAATATGTCAAACTTAATACAAACCTTAAAAAGGTCAAATCACCAATTGTACATTTTGATATCACCAGTTTTTGCAAATTAACCAAAGGAGTAAATACTTTGGTGGATAAGTTCACAATATTAAATCCAGTTAAGGTTAATGATGTTATATTTGGCTTTCCTTTAAAAACATCTTCCTCAAGCCTAAGATCTTCAGTAGTTTCAATATTTCCATTAATTTCTAATTCCTTTATGTCATTACTGGTCTCTTTTATATAGTCAATTATTTCCTTCAAGTTAACCGTACTTTGAAAATTCAATTTAAGAGATTTTGGTCCATGGAGGAAATGAACATTTCTCTCTATTGCTTTAAAGGTATTCAATTGCTTTTCAAAGCGAGTTACCGTCTCAACACCAAGTTGTTTTAAATAATCCCTTCCTCGTATAGCAGGGTTAGTGTCTGATACTATCAGATCTTTTAATTTCAAGTTTCTCTCTTCGCTGATCGGGGTTAGGTTGGTTATATTTGGATCGACTCTGCTCCATTTGATTTCTAGAAATCCATCTGTCAGAATCAACTGATATTCGTTGGTGACTATAAAATTTGTATCCGAGTCATCGCACGTCCTTAATCTGATTGTTTCGTTGTAGATGCCCTTGCAATATCTTTCACAATAGTCATCTGGCACTATGTGCAGGAGCCTTCTCTGCTTGAACTCACATATAAGCATATTCAAAAATATCAAAAGGAACACAAATATTAACCGGAATGCTCCCATTTTTCACAAAGGTTGGACTTGAACTGCGGTTGCCAACTTGAGTCTTGAATGTTGCATCCACATTAAAGTTTAATGGGTCCCAATACTTCAATTATGCTTTCCGAAAAATTAAACAAAAACAATAATAATTTGGGCGGAATTCGAATTTGGAATACCCACTGCTCACAGCTTTGGTAGATCAAACCAAAAACGAGAGTTAATATTTTTATTATATATTTTGATAATCTAAGCTTTGATTAATAAAAGTCTCCCTGCTAAAAAAGTAAAACTCTCCCTGTCTTGCTTTTTAAGTTATGGTTTTTTGTAAATGACTTATACAAAATTTACATATTTATTTTTTAATCCTTAATACTAAATATTAATATGAATCTAAAGGAAAAATAGTATATGTTTTGGCAACGGCAATTTCGAAGATATTTTTAAAGTAATTGGGAACCGAGAAGAGTAACTGACCTTCTATAAATAACAATTTAACAATTTTGTGTACAATATAATTGAGATTTCAAATGAAAGGCATTTTGGTACTCTGATAAGGGTGTTATTCACCGAAACAGGATTGCCAGTTTGATAACGAATGCTTGGTCGAATCGAATAAAGACCTACATATATATGTCATGCACCTAACTTTATGTTGTATCGCCCAATCGGTTATATCAGAGAAACGTTCTTTTCTACACTACACATTTCTACTTCCCCAGTTCAATGAAACGTTTTTTAACGCTATCAAATCCACAACACAGTTCTAATTGCTTCTGACTCTCTATTGAAGTTGAAGGGAAAAGCACCGTGCCATTATCTGGCGTGAATAATAAAATGCATTACCATGCTAGCCATGCTTAAAACTTGTTAAGTTAAAAACAAAAGTCAAATAAAGCTGTTAAATAAAGTCCGTATACGAACAAAACCCTCAAAATTCAGTGAAATAAAAACCATTATTCGCAGTTTAGCCTTGGAAGAACCGTAGAAAGCAATCAATTTAGAGGTTGCCGACTTACACGATCAAATGAAATGAGTTGTAAGCTTTGTGGGTATTTTGCTGGTGCTGCAATTTAAATAATGCATCAAATGAATTAAGTTGCCAGCCAAATGAAGACGACAGCATTTTCCGGCGTCTGGAGGTGCTGGATGCGAAGGCATTGAAGGTAAATGGAGCAAATCTTTCAGCAGCTGCAATAAAAATCGAATCATGTTAACAAAGGAGTGAAATGAAGCGCAGACAAAAAGCCAACTGGCTAAGATGGCGACCGATTGTGAGTTTTATGTGACAAAAAGTGAATACAATCCGGCCAGGCAATAGTTCTTAGAAATATTTTGTAGAAAACTGAACTGTTGAATAGGCGGAGGAGGAGGGGTATATCTACGAGTATGTTCTTGGGACTCTTGTGTGTGTCATTGATATATCGTTCGAGCCATCGATACAGGAAACACGCAGACACACAGGATGGCAATAAAAGTGGTAATGATGTGGCACAAAAACGGGAGGAAAAGTACAGTCATTCGAGAGCGCCGGATATGAGTCTGGGTATTAGTGCTGGATGGAGACACCTGCTTAGCAACTTAAAGCTCAAAGTAAACTTAAAAATAGTTATTGCAGTAAATAAATTAACAAAAACCAAAGAAATATGTTCTCATTTACCCATATTCCTGCCTCATCCATCTGGCTTTAGTCAATGACCCCTTCAACATGCCACGAATATTATTTAACACACCACATTTAAATGCGGCAGCTTAATTTTCACCTGCACGGATATGACTCGAACACAAATCACGTTGCAAAAAGAACAGGTTTTGTGGGATTGGTGGGTGGCCGTACGGAGCTCTAAATAAAACATAATAGGGGTATGTCATCTAATTAAATATATCCGTGTGTAATTCTGTAGTTTAATTTCAACAAATGTGGAGAACTAAAATACGAAACATGCCAGCACATGTGGTTGCCAACAGTGGCTGCCAAAAGTATTTATTCCTGTTGGTTAATCCGTAACGAAGTAAAGGCTTAACTTTGGAACTTTCATCGAATGATTGTGGGTCGCTGAGCGAGCCTTCTTTTTTCTGAAACCAAATGGTGCCTGACTTACCAGGAGCACTGTGTATGCCACCAACAAATAAGCACAAACGGCAGACGTGCTCCGTTGAGGGTGAATACACACGGCTCGGCTTCCGGCGGAATATTTCAGTTGAAAATTTTTAATGAGCTCGAAATTGTCGCAGTAGATTCCGTAACATACCATGAAAAATCGGTGCAAAAATGTAAAGAGGGAAATAACATGAAATCAAATAAATAGGGGGCGGGTCATTTGGTCCAGCGTACTTAGGCTGTCACTCTTAATGAAACTAAAGGGGCAAGGGAATTTGTATTAAATACAAAAAAGTCGCCAAATTGCATTCATCAAATTACAATATATAATATATAGATACAATCCTTTCTGCTACCCTGCAGTCATGTGTTCTTGGGCTTTTGGTGTCAATACCATTCATACATACCCTACGGATAAATCTCAGACGTATTACACGAGTCGGTAACATTAACAGGATATGTTTTGTATGCATATATTACGTACGGTTGAGTGTGTGTAAGCCATATTCAAGTGGAAGTCTGGCGGATATCATCCTCGGCAAAGGATGGGATTTTGCGGTGGCTGCGGCAGGCCCGAAAACAACCACTGTAAAACAAACGCAAAACGAGCTTCTTTCTGTCCTGTACACATTTCGGTTGACATTTCGTTTTAATTTCACAGATTTACTTGTTACGTTCTGCCTGATGAACAGGGTGATAATGACATCGGTAAAGCCTTGATGCAAAAATAAATCATATTTGTTTTTCAAGGATGAAGTATTTTTATCGGAGCAGCTTTTAAAAACGATATTTTGATATTTTATAAACATTCCAATTGCAGCTATATCGAAATCAAGTATAGATTATATTATAAAGTTCTTCTTAAAAAAGTTCACAAATATTATACGACATTAAAAAATATTATTCTATACTTAAAGCATATCAGTTCTAGCCTATCTAACTTTAAGCTCTTCCAAGTTACAATTCATATAGTATATTTTCTTAAACTCGTATCTTTTTGTGATGAATATTGAATCCCTATAGATATCTCAGCCATTAAAAAGGCCGACATTCAATGGAGTGTCTTTAACGAACAATTTCCCGTTTCCTATTTCTTAGGCTTAAAGTGAGAGCAATGGGGCCCTTCCTGCACAACGCTAAATTGATCTTTTTCCGACTCACGTATTATAATCAAACCCAACCAACCGATAGATAATTAAAAAAGAAACGGAAATTAATTTGTCAAAGCGATGTTGATGCAAGAGGGTCTGTCTTGGAAACGAGCTAATTAAAATTATTGACAGATTCAAAAGTAAAATGCTGAAAGTAAAAAGAGCCCAGACTGAGAAGTCTGTCGGCTTAAGCAGAGCAATAATCCTTTCCAACAGCTGGATGGAAGTTAAAAAATCTACTGCACTGAAAGGTGTAGATACAATCACTCCCTGCAACTCTGGTTGGCCACACGCTGCGTATACGCAACCTAAGCGAGGAATGAAATATGAAAACAATTTTTCAAATACTGCCAGCTATCGGCACAATCCCCACAGCAGTGTGCGTATTATCTCAGCTCCCATCGCCAGCTAGCCTGGGCAAGTTTCGCTTCTACGATTGCAATTGCAATGTCGAAAAACTGGGAGCGGACTCAAAGGCGTGCGTGCGAGTATTATTCCGCTGAGCTAAAATCCACAATGGTTCGGTTATGAGCCGTGTTCTCTGTGCCCTTGGCAGCTGCTTCATCAACATCCAGTTGGATTTTCCCCTTCCTATATATTCCTGCAATATCGCTGTTGTATTTCGTGCTTTGATGCCGTGTATTGTTCAATGAGCCCGCGGGCAAGGGACGGCGATCTATTGTCAACGCTGCGTATACGTTATCTGTTTTTCATTCACCACCCATTCACCATCCCATCCGTTGCTTTCTCAAACGGTGCTTTTGTGTTTCGCTGTTTAATTGACTGTAGGAAATCAAACAGGTTTCGTTATCAAAAATGTAAAAGTCAATTTTGAAATAGAAATGATGAATCTAAAAATAAATTCAACATTCTTTTGCTTACTCTTTAGATATTGTTATCCTATGGAATTGCTAGAGAAAATCATATTAGGTAAATTAAGGAATATTTTTATAATTGGTTTAAGACAATTGTTGACCTTCTGATAAACATTTTTGTGTGCTAAAATTATACTTTGATTTTCTTCTAAAGGAGTACAACTTTATAGTTTTTTTTAAGCCATTTTTATAGCCATTTTAAGAAGTTCTCATTCACGGACTATTTTCCTTTCAAAGTTGTCAGTAATATACAAGATTTTATTCTTTTAAAAAAAAATCATTTTCTTTTAGCTCTTCCTCATTTTACATTCGCAGCACTTTTGCTTTTTGTCATGATTTTTCTTCTCATCCTGGCCAGATGAACTACATCGTTTGCCAATTACGCACACTATCTTGCGTCTTTCAGAATCAATAGACTTGGCAGAGAAGAATCTGCAAAAAATGGCAGCTCGACGTCAGCTTAACACCTTGAGGTTAAACCCAAAAGTACAAAACCATCAGAGGCAGCAGCAAAAACGCACGGCAACATGTGCAATTTAACCTTAGACACGCACGTCGGACGGATGGCTTTGAACAAAAGATACAAAAGGGATCAGGAACGGGAATGGGACTGGGACTGGGAATGGGAATGGGAGTGGGAATGGGACTGGGGTATTCAGGTGGGGAAACAAAAACCAGTTGGGCCAAAGGTAAGCAACGAAAGAATGAAACAATTTAGCCAGCACTTAACCGTTTAAACCCCAACTGAACCGAATGCACACGTTTGACCCAGGAGCGACACAACGAGGACATGTGGGAATTGAACAAGGCTGCAGCTCAAGATTCCATTGGGGGTGTTGTAAGAACAAACAGAAAACGAGAACTGCAACTGCAACAGCGAACGGGAATAAGAACTGGGATGGGAACGGGAGCGAAACCTACCGAAAAAAATTAAAACCACGCAGGGCTTAAATTTATAACCAGCGCGATGCTGCGGCAGAAAAAGGCGTTAGGAGGAATTCGGTTTTCGGGGGCGGCACGACCAGTGTGGCATTGTGGGCGTGTCCAACAAGCACGAAAATGAAAGCCGCAGTGAAATGCATTTTGGAAGTTGCCTTGACGCTGACCAAAAAAAAACAGAAAGAAAGCGCATTCGCATGCACTCTGAAAAAAGTTCATTTAAATTAAAAGATATTAACACTGTCCTTAATTCTGTATAGAAATCTTATTTTATACTAATAAAAAGAAAAACTTTGAAGTGGAATATATAAATTTTAAAACTTTAGTAACGTTCATAGATTAATAAAACTTCATTAAGATTTTATTTTTTAAATTTTGTTCTTACAGTTTCTTATTTAAAGCTTCAACTTTTACTAACTAACCGAGTTTCAAAAAGTGCTATTATATTAAGGAAAAGTTCATGACTAGTTTCCTTTTATTTATTATTTATATCAACGGTTTCTTTCAGTGGGGTGCGTGAAAAAAGTTTGGCTGGTTTTGTGTGACGGCGACGATTTGAAGCCGTGACCCCGCGCAGTATGCAATGCAATTTTTTGTTACGAGTCTGAGCCCCTTCGCCCTTCGTCGTTGGTTGCTCCGCCAACCCTCTGCTGTGCCAGTTTGATATACAAACTTTAAAATGGCAGTTCACCTTAACTGGAAACTCAACTGAACTAAACTCAAACCAGCTGAACTGTTTTTGCCGCTTTCGACGACAACATCACACACAAAAACTTGTCACATGTGCAACGCAACATTTCCGCTTCCCTCGCTCCAACTTTCGCCCCATCTCCTCTGAGTCCCTCTTTTTGTATGCTTTTAGTCGAATTTCAAATGTTGCTTACTCTGCTGGACATCTGAAGTTGGACGTGCAGGCATACAATCCCGCCACCCCATCCTTTTGCCAAAGTATTCCCTAGAAAAAGTCACTTAAAAGGGTGGACTGCTGCTTCTGCTCGTCCATTATTAAACTGATAAATTTGCAAGTCGCACAACGTGTCGTATCAGTTATATTCAACACCCCCTCACCAAAAATTGAGTGCCAGCAGTTTACATCGCGGATTTCATCCATGCAGCATCATCTGTTCACGTTAAGTATACGCTAAGCAGTTGCCGCTCTCGTTTATTACTTACGAGTATTGCGATGCCAGCGGATTACTAGCTTATCCACTGACATGTTCCATTCCCTTAAATAACTGCCTTTTACACTATCATCAACTGCGGTAGTTTGAAGACAATGTCGCTCTACATTTTTATGATCCAAAACATGCAGCTTCAACAGTTTTACCTAGTAATATAGAATGATCCCCAAATTTAATAATAAATAGCTCTTAATTTGCATTTAACAGTTGGACATGTTAGTTTAAGCCTTCCCAGTTATCACATACTAACCAACTAGTTAATAAACCCAATGTGTTAAGGTAGTTTTTGTTTTTTTAGCCATGCCTTTGCACCATCCACAAACTCATATTAATTCCTGTTGTAGGGTGTGCGTGTTTTTTGGGATTTTGTTTTAGTTGAGCTGACAAAAAGCACGTGATTTGCTTATTTGAGGAGCTCAAACTTTGGCGAGAACGAGGGGAACCGAAAGGGAAGGGACACACAGGTGTGCGACAACCTGATTTGTTTCGCTGGTTAGGGAGCGTTAGTTTTGCAGATTGCATAACTCGCTGGGATTTTATGGCAGCTGTTGAAAATTATAGCTTAAGCACATTGAAATGTGGGACAACGTTAGCTGAATTTTCATGCAGTAATTGGGGTTAGTAGTTAGTAGAGGTAATATTTAAAATTTGGCCAAGTACTTGATCTTAAATCACTGAGTTTAAGCGAATATCGCCTTGCAATCCCAACTATTTGAGGGCTAGGATTGCGTGAAGGATTCCCAAGTTTGATTCCCTGACAACTGTCAGCTAAAGCAGAACTAAAAGCCAGATAAAATTACAGGACCCCCGGTTCGAGATACAAAAGCACGAACTACAAATGCGAAACTGCAAACTAGAATTCGATATCAAAAGCTTTAATTTCTCCCATCCTCAACCCTCCGTCTTGCATGGCCCGTTGGCTACTTATTGGCACAGAGAAATTCTCAACTCTGCGAGGCAGCCCGAACTGCTTCTGCCAGTTGTTGTGGCATGTTTCACGTTGGCCCAAACGAGCACAGAACGCAATGTAAGACAGGCCAATAGACAGCCAGACAGGGACCACTCTCACACGAATCGGAGTTTATGTGTTAGCCAGGGATTTTTTTTCGTTCTTCTTATCGGAAACAAGCTTATTCCGTTCAATGAACTGAAAAATATTGTTTACCTCTGTGTTTCCTGCAACTTGCTCAAATTGCGTATGCGATTCGGTCTTTTTTCCATCTTCACCCTCGCTCCTATTGCATTTTGATTTATTTTCATGGCAAGACCATAATTGTCATTAGGGGGAGAAAAAAACAGACTGAACACAGTAGTGAAGTGAAGTGCAGACAGGTGAACGGGGGTCAAGATTTTTATAATTCTTCGGGAGTTATGTTTTCAATGTATTTAATGTGTGGGTTGAGAACGCGATTCCGCACAAGTTTTAAGTCCTCGGACACTTGAACATTTTTATGCCATTTGGCGCGGACACGGAAAGGGTTAAACCGAAACTAGAAAAAAGTTTGTCCCCTTTTAAACATGACATTTGACATATTTCAGCAAAAAAGTTGTGCTGCCGCCGCACTTTCAACCCTTGTCAATTAGGCTGACGCGGCGTATGCGTAATGCGTGTGTGTTTGTCTCTTTGTGTTTTTTGGTCAGTGCAGGGCGGGGCAGTGAAATATACGCAAAAAATCGGGTTGCCAGCAAAAAGTTTTGCGTTTGAGCTTAAACTTTGTTTCCGCAAACGAAAAATGCGTGTTGCGGAAATTCGAGAGTCCTTTGTCAAAATCTGAGACAATTTGCCAAATGCACGAATCCCCAAAACGATATCTTTTATTTTTTGGTTGGCCTAATGGATTTCAGGGAAAATTAATGAGATGAATAATAAAACTGATGTGGATGGATACCTTTGTTGGGATTTATTATGAATTTTTGTGGAATTTGTTTTGATTAAATTAACAATCCTCATCTTAATTATTAAATATCATATTCGAAGCCATTTAAACGGCCAGAGAATGAAAAATTTTTGACTAATTGACTGAGAAATGCATAACTCAAATATTGAAGCCAGAAATCTCAACCAACGAGACGAGATTCCCGAATTCAAAACTGCCTTCGGTTTATTGAAATTAACATTGTTATTTCTTGAGCTATTCGATATGTAAGGAGTTAGTGGCATGAGTAGAAGCAATCAACACTTGTCATAAAATTGCACCATTTCCGCAACCTAAGTATCCTGTGTGTTCATACAGATGTCGGGTGCTTTGTTTTTGCTGAACAGCTTTATCTGAAACGATAATTTTATTGGACATTAAAAACATTTACGTGCCACGACATCAACGCCAGTCACATGATATTAAAAAGCCATGCCAAAAAATATGACATAAGGCATAAAACAAAGGCATGAAACAGGACGACAAATTCTCTGGTGCGTGTGTCGGTAATGACGGCAAAAGAAAAGCGTCGGGAAAAACTTGGTCAATGGAGGCCAAGTATCGCATATCAGGGGCCCATCAGTCATAAACTACCCAAGGAAACGTGGGACCCCAACTCGGCCCCAGACATTGCTTTGTGCCAAACATGACGTAAAACGTAAATGATATAAAAAGCTATAATGTTCTGTTACTTCCACGATAAACAATAACAAGTATTTCTGGCTAAACACAGACAGTGCCGAAAACGACGCTAAGTAATAACTCAGCCAAGGGCGTGCCACATGCAAGGACCCCTGGCAGGACATGTGAGGACTTCTTGACTTGGCCAATTGCTGCACGAGAGTCCTGCAGATGCGAGAGAAGCCGCTGTTTCCTTCGTGTGCCCGCACATCATGAGGAGGCTACGTGACATTGCGGCGAGTTGCTCTCTGAAAGGGAAGAGTTTGTCCCGACTCCTTAGTATGGTGAAGTAATGAAATGAATTTAATTAAATGTTATTTTCAAAATCTAAATAGATATCCACTTATGACACATGGACCATCTAGAGCGAAAGAATTAGTTTAACTATTTAAATTTCACGTTTCCTATTTCCAATTCCGTAAAAACAATAATTTTGGTTTAACATATTCTATTAAAAGTCAAGAAGCTACCAACACCTAAACCTTTCCATGCTTCTTTATCTGCCTGAACATGATGTTGTCGAATATAAAACTTAACGACTATTGGTTTTCCAAAGCGATTTTTATATTGCTGTTAATTTTCCCCCAGTGCCAGCCAGCCATTTGTTTATGGTCTATTCGCTTTCTTACACACTCTATCGCGAATTTGAATATTTTTGGATACCCCTTTCCCCTAGCTCTTTTTTCAAAACAAGTGGAAACTCAATGGCAGGACGCCTTTAACTTTATGGGTAAAAGTTTGCGAATGGCAAGTCAAGCGTGACTTTTGGACACAGACGGCACGTAACGAAACAAAATAATGTATACGCACTGTGGGCTGGGTAATCATCATCATGATGACGATGATGATGGGAATGGTGACGACAGCCGATGGCTGCTCAGGCGTGCAATTTATTTCAGTTGGGCAAACAACCAAAACAGCAAAAACTGTCAATAGAATTTCATACATGTCCATTCGAATTGCTTTGGTAAATTTTTAAAGTTTCATCAATATGAATAAATAAATCAATTAAAGTTGCCAAAAAATTTCACCGATATTGAATTTTTCTATGAATTTCACACGAGGATTCCGGTCAGTTTATTGGCTTTATATAGCCATTATCGCGTTGGCATATTTTTTCAGGAACAAAAAATCTTCTCATACAGTTGGAGATGATGTTGCATGGTAATGGAAATGAACAAACAGATTTATGTTGCTGCCATGTGTTTGGTCGGCTGCGGTTGTTTATTTATGCGATAGTCGCGGCATTATTGAAATATAATAGATTCCTGCCGCAGGTGTGACAATGGGCCATCTCCCTATTGTTTATGCCCCCTGCCGACCGCATTTACAAGTTGTTGGGCCCACAGAACAGGCGTACGATAACTTAACACGCCCATTCCCGCC
Source organism: Drosophila eugracilis (assembly GCF_018153835.1). Classification (NCBI taxonomy): domain Eukaryota; kingdom Metazoa; phylum Arthropoda; class Insecta; order Diptera; family Drosophilidae; genus Drosophila; species Drosophila eugracilis. The sequence goes on from NW_024573616.1 coordinate 621,060, forward strand.
GCAAAACACGGCATCTGCCGAGGGCCAAGGCAAGGGGCAGACCGTTCCATTCCGGCATCATTTCGCCAGCGCGTGTGGTTATTGACAAATGTATTTCCAATTGGTTGCCAGCTCTCTTTTTGTGTCTGATCCACCTGATACGCTGCCCTTATTACAACTTTATTTCGTTCGGTTGCTCGACCCAGTACTTTATTGAGCTGCAATAATTTCCGCTCAGCTTTTGAAATTTTTTGTCATTTTTTCGGGGAAACCCTAACACTTCATTGAGGTCGGCCGACATGTGCGTATTGGTTAACCTATATTTTGCCCTTTGCATGTGTAAATAAATGTGTAATGCAGCCCGTGGAAATGAGTCAGCCAAGCAATGCCATTGGATTTGTCAGAGAGAGATTTTTCTATCATTTCTAGCGGCATTTCGTATTTTCCTGAAAACTTTGCAATTCCAGAGGAAAATTGCTTTTATTCCATTTTGTCGCTAACAAGTTTGTTCAATTTTTGATTTCGCTGGCAATAAAAACAATCAAATATTCACAATAAATGCTGAGTTATAGTTCGAAAGTTTAATATATCAAATGCAGGGCTGGCGCACGGTGCATGCAGATGTCTGTGGAATCGCTGGAATCGCGGCTGCCAACGCGCGTATACGTAATGCCAATGTTTGTATGAATTGCGGAACGGCAAACTACGAGAGCTAGTTACGGAATTGTGCTCTTTTATTTTTCACATTTTTATTGCACATGTTTTGTCTCCCTTTTGTTTGCTCGCCGTGTGTCCTATTGGCGCTGCAAAAAATTACAAATAAATAAAACCAGGCCCAATATTGAAAACTATGCGATGGGAGACAAAAAAAGGGAAAGAGTCTCGCAACTAAAATGCAAATAAAATTGTATTAAATTTTAATGAAATATGTGAAGATTTATTTACCTTTGTTTGTGCAATGTAACTGATAGTAAATGCATATTTAAATTAGTTGATAACGAAAATAAATCAGTTGACAGGAGAGAGGTAGTTTTAAAGTCCATGAAAATCGCAATTCTCGTTGGCCAATCGGGCATGCCTTTTTTCCTGTGGCTTCAGCCTGACATAGACAACACGTTGCGTCAATTTTCGCCACCCACCGAGATGAAACATTTTCCAAATTGATCCGTATAGGTGGAGAAGAAAAAAGGCTCGGCAATTAAATCGTTTCAACAGACGCATATTTTTGGGCGGTGTCAATCACAACGTCGTAGCCTTAATTAAACGTCACACCCAGATTCAGATCCAGATGATACGTATGCATATCTTAAATCAAGGTTGAATGGCATAGCTATTGGTCGAGAATTTGCATAACAATTCAATTGAATTTGAATTTTACTTTCTTGGCCCACATAAACTCCAGAGGCACTATTAGTAAGTAAATGCGTAAGCAACAATTTGGGGTTAAATTACTGGCCAAGGAGTCGGTCCATGATTTAAAGTCCTGCTGCAGCCACTGCAAGTGGCCATAAATCAAACCAGAGCTTCTTTTTCTGGGGGCGGACGGAACTCTTTGGAGCTGTTTCAAGGAGGAGTGTGGACTCCGAGGACCCATGACTGCCGGGTAGTTCCTTGTGGCCGACAATAACTTAATTGCAAAGTCATGTTTGCATTGTGGCCAGGATGGGGCAGCAGGATAGCTAGATGCAGGATCCTACCTGATTCAGTTGTTGTTCTTCTCATTGCGGTTAACACAGCACCATCACCGGGCCACCTTGTATACGCCTTGTACACAGGACAAGCCCGGATATGGGTCACTGCATTATTTCCCCACTTCGGGTAATACTCCAGATTTATGATTAGGGCTTGGGTGCTCATGTGTCAGTTGGGGAAAATGTGTGTTATTAAATCTGATCAATGGGATGGCATCGCACATATCATTACTACAGCCCAGAGCAACAAATTGACGTCTGCTGTCGTATAGATTAGAAATATGCTATTGTCAAATTAAATAAAACACTTTACAGCCATAAAAGAATGGCCTACGAAAGCTTTTGTTAAGTACACATGTTAGGAAATGCTTTAAATTACATGCTGCTCACAGTGACAGGTGTTTGTGTATTTATAATCTAATGCAATTGCAGTTAATCAAAGAGTCAATAAAGCTTTAAATTGTTTGAATTGCTTTTAAAATGTGGCAAAAGATGTATTCTTCTTAGGAGTATTGACAAAAGTTAAACTTAATTTGTAGTTTGAGTACATTAAGACTTGCTGTATATCCATTTTGTTGGATACAAGGGCCTACTCAGTGTAATTAAAATGCTTAACAAATTAAAAGTTTATTTAAATGTGAACCCATAAGTTATGAAAAATGTATATAGTTAATTAAATGAACAACTAACAAAGTATACTTAGTTAAATAAGGTAAAAATTTCATAAAAATAAGCTACTAAACGAATCCTCCTCTAACTAACATATCAAAATCTTGAATTCACATTTAGAATGAACTACATTCCTTTTTGGCTAAACTGTAGAGGCTTAAAAAGGTCTAAAAATCAGAATGAGTACAAACAGCTATTAGCAGCACGTTTAAACCAAATGCATGCGAGATCTGAAAAAAAGAGTGCGAATAAATATAAAATAAAATAAACATTTGGCCAACATTCGCAGGGCGTTGTTGCTGCACATGCTGGCCGTCAGGCCATAAACTTTAAAATTGAGCCAGCACAAAAACGAAGTAGCAGCGTTCCAGGCAAGTTTTAGTTTTATTGTCATTTCAATGTATTTCCGCACTTTTAACCGCAGTCGGATTTGGATTTGGAGATGGAGATGGAGTCAGAGTCAGAGTCGCTCTTACAGGCTCTGACCCGGGCATAAAAAAGAGGAAAAGGAAAAAGAATTATTTCAAGCAGTTTCGAAGCCATAAAAAACTGCATTTGGCAGCCGTTGCCAAAAACTATATACGAATATATACATATTTATATATATATATACATAGATGTGTGTATGTAGAGACCGATTCTCGATTTCTGCTCTCCACATTTTCATCTATGCTGCATTTTCATATTTTTTGCCTTGCGGATGGACATTTCTAACATTTGCTGCACAGATTTGCGTGCCAGCGACATATTTAAAATGTTGAAAATTATTTATAATTAAAAGTTGGAGGCCAAAAACTTTTTGCTGTCCCCATCAGGCCCGGGGCGAGACTGGTCCTGGTCCTGGTCGGCATTTGGAGAACATTGCCATAGTCATAACCATTTGAACGGGCTCGGCTGCATTTCGCTCTCGGCGGCGAATAGAATTTTTTAATAAAAATACCTAAGGAGTGGCCGAGCGACCCTCGGGCCGTCCGGTTCAGTCAGCCGGACAGGAATGATTGTTATTTACGCAATGGCAATAATAATTCGCATTTTTACACCGCACACAAGACCTTGTGCAAAATTGAATATCTCTTTTTGCATTTCAATCCAAAAAATTCCGAAGACCGAATCACAGGCGAATTTGAGTCTTTAAATTATTGCTTAAACTGTGGCACTTTGAGATGCCTTCCGGGCAAGTTCATGCATTTAATTTCCATGCAATTGACTGCCCCACCCAATTGAAAAGTGACTTATGCTAAGCATTTCTACGTACCACTCCACACCCCTTTGGCTGTCCAATAAAAGTCAATAAGCATCTCGGAGATATGTGCATTTTTCAATTACGTATTTGTATGCAATGCCAGCATCCACAACACAGCACCATCAGCATCAGCATCAGCAGCAGCAGTAACAGCAACAAAGAGCACAAATTCAAATGACATGGGGACAGAAAACTACGTATGTAGTACGTCGTACAAGGACGAACGGTCGGTCCGCTGGGTGGGAAAAATGGGGTGGTGGGAAAAGCAGGAGCTATCGCTACACGAAAACCGTGTCTTTCATTATGTACGACAAACTGGCTGACACGGGCGGCTAATAACGACCACGATGCACACAACAGTCGGTTGGGGACACGACTAACTGGCTAACTGACTAACTGGATAACAGAGTAACTGACTTACTGACAGACCGACTGAACTGACTGAATATCTGAGGGAACTACTATCACACAACAATAAAGAACACCAACTTACGGTCTGACCCGATCGTAATGGCCAAGCCAATGCAAATTGGCAGTCCACGAAACTAAAAAGCAGACTCGATGGAAGCAACAAAAAAGTAAAAGCTAAATTGGTGCGGGTCAATAAGCTTAGTGTTACACAAAGAGAAAATTAAATATTAAATTTGTATATGGTAAATTTAAACTATAAATAAAGAAGAGATTCCAATAACATTTATAAAAAAGCTCAATACATTACATATTACAACAATCATAGTCTAAAAACTTTATTATTAAATAAAGTACAATCTTAGTTTGGATTATACCTTGATTTTTTGTTTTCTGTACTACTGCTGCCGCTGCTTCTGCTTACAGCGAAATCGAATTAGTATTAGTCGAAAACAAAATTAAGAAATAAAATGCTCTCGTTGGCCCTGACACAAACTGCAGAGCGGCAGCTTCAGCAGCTTCCTCCGGCACAACCCAATGGCCTTTTCCTCGTACACTTCTACTTCCTGCAAGACTTCCATTACCATTACCACTTGCACTGGCTGCTCCTTCAATTCGCCTCCGTACACATGACTGGCCAACAAAACTTTAAATAAGAACCCAGCTGCCGTAAGCCGAGTCTCGAACTTCACTTCACCAGCTGCAAAGGCCAAGTCAATGGACTCGGCCAGGCCAAATCCAACTCCCACCCCTGGACCCTTTCGGGTCTATTTTTGAGCGCGTTTAGTGAAGCGTGCACCTTTTGGTTTGGGCCAAAAGTATTTATTAAGTGCGGAATCTGGGTCGCAGTACAGGCCACGCAGAGATGCTGATCAGAAAGTCGATTGCAGAAGTCCGGATCCGGGTGACAGGCGGCACTGTCAATGCAATAAACTTGTCCTGTGGATATCCGTGTCGTTAAATTTATAAACCGTATGCAGGAAGCTGCATATTTTATTTATTAATATGAATTACTAGCAAAAATAAAGCATAAATCATGCGGCACACACGGAAGAGGAAAGCCTTTGTGCCATGAACATGTCAACGTGCTTTTTTGTCTTACTGAATGTGAATGTAATTAAAAACAAGTGATAGCCCTGTAATAAAATTAACATTTTAATTAAATACAATACGAAACTATTTAATATTTCTTTGTCTTATTAGTTTTGTTTGAAGTTCTTTAAGTAAGCAACCTATATTAAAGAATTTCACTTTCTATTAATTTGAATTTTAAAAAACATTAATAAAATTTGATAAATAAGTTGAGCTATGGCTTTCACTTCTCTTTAAAATAAATGTATTAATGCAAGAGAATCCCAAGAGAGCTTCTTTTCCAAAAAGTGTCAGCAACTTATTAGCCATACAAATAATAAGTCTTTCCTGAACTGACAAGCCCACCCACGGAAATTTGGGTAAAGTTCCAGTGCTCCTGATGCCTAATCGTCCTCGTTAGTCCTTGGATGTAACTGGGATTTGAGACCAGTTCATGGCTATTACTGGCTCATTGTGTTATTGTTGTTTTAAATGCGTTATTGTTGGCCGAGGGAGCAAACAGGCGCATTAATAACCAGCGCCATTGAAAGGCCATGTCATCAAATGAGCCAGGACAAAACCTCATCCTCATCCTCCTCGTCCTCCGGCTTCGTTCTCCTCCTTGTGCTCCTCGTGGTGCGGATGATGATGATTGTTTATTTGTGCACAATGACGTTGAAACATCATTAAATGGCCAAAAGTCACGCATTTACAGTTACGACTGACAAAAGCCGACCTGCACGACTCATTTGGTGCTCCTACTGCCGATGCCTCTATATCAGACGAATGATGGCATTTTGGCTTATTTGTAGCCAAGAGAGGTAATATTGAGTATAGTACTTTTAAAAGTATTTCACTGCTTTGCTTTTCTTATATTATATCTTATCTATACAAATATTATTAATATTATGTTCCCAATATCTTTTTATTTCTTCTTAACTTTTACTTCTCGCTAATATTGCCACATCTTCTCGGCGAGAAGTTCTCGCTCCCTTCAATCGCAGTGTGACTGTTCTCCGATCTTCAACATAATCCTGCGCTTTCTTCAACTTAATTTTGCATTGTATTGAAACAGCGGAAATAGAAACAAAATGGAACAATTTTTACTTAAACTAAATTACTTAAAAATACATAGTTATAGCTAGTTATTTATAAATAGTTAGTTCTTTTTGAAATATTTTAAAAATATTAGATGTCATCTCTGTCAAACTACATCTCATCCGAATAGCCAAATAGCGATTTTAATGACGGCCACCCCGGCAATTGCAGACTCCCGTCTCATGTCCTCAACCCTCGACGTTCTGGCAATGTAACTGTCGAGTGTTGAAAGTTTAGCTGTCATTACGTGTCAGTAAACCATGATCAGGCCTTAGCTCATTATCGTCATCATCATCTGCGGATGACAACTGGCCCAGTTGATTGCCCCGGGTCCGATGACCAAAGCTCACTACTCGGCGACCAGTGACCAGTGACCGGTTCCCATACAGAGGACAAAGTTGTTGCCAGAAGTTTAATATTAAAAGATGTATGTAATATTCTCTTAGATAATAAAAAAAAAACTTAGAAGACTTAAAATTACCCAAAATTATTAACTATTAAGGAAAGATAGGCCATCTTGTATTCCTTTTTATAATTCTTTTTCTTACTGTGCAACGTCATAGCTCCCCAGTTAACAGCAGCGCTGTTGTGCCAACAATGCAAGGACGTCGTCCTGCTGGTGGACTCCTCCCAAAAGCTAACAATCAACACATCCGTTTCCGTGGAGCATTCAAATTCACAGGCGAACAAAGCAATGCAGCTAGAGGAAGGCCAGCTGTATGGACTACAACTGGGCCAAGTTGTTGACCAATTGCCTCCACTTAGATTGAAAATTTCACTTACGCGAGGGCAGATTACTAAGTTTTGGCTACGGATTTGGATTTGATTGACAGATGCCTTTTTATCATTTTGAGTTTCATATTTCATTTTGAACTTTCATTTTTGACAAACATTTCCAAATTACGTTTCAGCAGAGTTATCCCTGAAGTCGAAAACATTTATTATTACCTGTAAAGTGTACGCAATAATATTCTCTTTGGGTTATTTTAGGAAAACTTTCAACTTTGAACCGCTTTTATTGAATTAAAATGCACACTCAACCTTTCAAGGGAAATTCAAATTAATTGAATTAAGCTTGCCCTCAAAGTTACCAAATATTTTGGCATTCGGCATCAGTTTTGATGGGCACTCCTAATTGTTGTGGATCTCCTTCCCCGGCCATTTCCCAGTCCGGTGGCAGTTTTGTGCCCCCCATTGACAGTTGGCTATGGAAATGACAAAACCCAAACAAGCGGCTGGACTGACAGGGAGCAACTAGCAACTAGGAACTGGAGGAGCAGTCGGTAGAACAATTGGCTAACAGGTAACAGAATACAACAACTGCTGGCGGATGGGTGGATGGGGGAATGATGTTCAGGGGGGGAAGTTACCGCAGCGGCGGTTGGCTTCCGTTTCACTAACTTTCGCATTGCGCTTTTGTTGTTGTTTAGTAGTGTTGTTGCCTTGGCCAATTGCTTTTGTTGTTGTAATCCTATTAAAACGCCAGCAAGCTAGCTTTTGTTGGCACCGCCGGCTGCTACTTTTCCAGCCTGTCAGCCGGCTTTGTTTGCTGTTTCATTTCGATTCGACTCGATTCGTTTCGATTCGGCGAAACAAAGACTTAAAGTGCTCATTCACCTGATTTTGCTGGTTTTAGTGCCGACGCTTTGGCCCTTTATGTTCAGTTCGCATGTTTATTTAAACCAGACCCGGAACGCCGGGCTTTGTGTTGGTAGTTCGTCCCGCCGTTGGAATTGTTCGGCCTAAATGGGCCTCAGTTTAGCCGGCCTTTGATTCGGCGGGCACGGTATGTGCATGGCACACTTTCCGTCAGAGTACTTAGCCCTTAAATAAGCTCACTGATTGATGAGGGCCTGAAGTTTACTTCAAAATTACAGCTGACTTGGTTCTTGTACTAGCAAGGGTGTTTAAGTAAGTACACTTACACTTTCAGTGTTACTGATTTCGAAGTCGGCTAAATATAGTTATTGTTAGATTATTAAGAATTAAATTTTTTTTCCAAAGTATCTTTAAAAATATCATTAATATGTTCATTAATTTATAATGTCTTATAATAAAACAAAAAATTATAAAACATTTATATAGAAACCTGACTTTAAATGTATTTAGTTTTTCATCATACTTTTCTCTCATAATGTACAACGAACCAGAAAGTTATGATTTCCCGCCAATACCAGGATAATGGATTTTTCAACCTTATTTGGAATGAAAAGTCCTCAAACAAAACTTGCTAGACCTCCAGACATCCTGAGGAGTCTGATCCCTCGGAATGGGAATAGCCGCCCCGAACCCATTCACCTTGCTGCCTGCACATAAAAATCTCAAATATTTTATGGCAACGGCAATAAATTCAAGCATAGCTCACACAACGTTACTTCCGCTATTTATTGCCGTTTGCAGCAACAGTTTCCATATGCTGGTATATCCCTGATCACCCGATATCAGAGGGAGTTGCCTCCAATATCCCTTTCAAAATCCGCCTTATTTATTGAAATATTCGCTGCTTTATTTCGCGCAGCTTCTGGAAAAGTTTTAAGCCATTTCGATTGTGTCCTTGAGGGTCTTTTACATTGTTGCCTTTTGGGACGGGCGGCGGCAGGGCAAGGCAATGCCGAGTCCTTGACCTCCGAAGGCGGGCGGAGGAATATCCCCATTTAGATGCGGGCACATCCAGACAAATTGTCGTAAAAATCAGCCGTAATCGTCAGCATCAACCCAGTCGATTGGGCACCTAAGCCCAGGCAGTCAGAATGTGAGTACGAGTGAGTACTCCAACCGAGAAAAATTGGACTCACTTGGCCTAATAGAGAAATCGCAGTAAATTCTGGTGCCACTCATTGTGCAGATGGCACGTCTGTATTAGCCTGAAAGATTCTGCTGCGGCTAGGAAAAAATCACGTCTTTGTTTTCGGTCAGAACACATACGTTGTTTGATTTTGGCATTAAACTCTTTAAACCATAAATAGTCTGGGCGGCTTTCTCATTTGCCATTGGGCAATGGTGGAAAATAGATGGAAGCACACACCGTCAAACCGCCGTTAATGGATTGTAGTTATCTATTGCCGAATTTCTTGCACGTCCTCAGGTGAAGTGCCTGGCTCTGCCCAGTTTGCTGTGTACACTATGCATTAAGGGTAGGGAATGAGAGCACTACACAGATTAGGAATTCAAATTGGTTATAACAATAAAAAGCTTCCTAAGTAAATTAAAGACATTTAATAGATTTAATTATAAATTTCTTAATTTATTCAAAAATATTTAAACATCTTTAACTAACTTATTTCTTATTTGGACTCAGAAATAGCATTGACTAACTGAGTTAAGTAACAAAAGCCTTCCGTTAAAATTAAAAGAAAATAATTATTATGGAATACCAGTAAAATTTCCCACTTTGGTGTCAAGTGTAATTGAAATGGGGCGTCGTTCGCGACACGAATTCAATTGGAAAGGTAAACAAATCAGAAAACGGCAACAACGCGACATTAGCGCAGCCCCATCGCCAAAAGCTGTCCAAATGGCATGAAACTATGTCGACGGCTTGGTTCCTGTCGATGATGTCGTTCCTCCTGGCTCCTGCTAGCTCCTAGCTGGTTTTCGAGTCCTACGAGTAGAGCTGCGGCTGAGTCCTGCCGGAAGCCAAACGCAAAACATTTCTAATTTCAGCTCTGATGTTGATGAATGGCGATGGACAAGAGCAGGTGGCAACGGCAGCGGAAGCGGCCAAAACGCGACAACAAGCCACCCTGATCTACATCCTCACTCCCAATCACCCAATGGCCCACCCACTAAAGCACCCATTCACCCACGCAAATGGATGGGGAAATGGCAGCGAAGGCGACTGCGATGGGTGGCCAAATGTCAATTGTCGGGGCCAAAGCCTCGTCTGTTGGGACTTCGAATGGGAATGGGAATGGGAATGGGATTGGCATCGAGAATGGGACAGTGGATACGCCGAATGGGGAAGACCATTTGTCCAGGAGGCTTCCCGATGACATGTCGCAGCAACTTTTGCTTAAGGAGTGCACAGGGAAAAAGGAGGATATCAAGGGCAAGTATTTGAAAATATATATTTTTTAATTTTATAATTATAAAAGTCTTCATTAAGATAAACTATCAAACTCATATACCAAATATGTCCTCTTTCTAATGAAACAAATTGTTTAATCTTCTTTTCAACAATTTCATTTAAAAAGCTTGATGAAAAAGCTTATTGAAAGTTAACAAAAGTGCATTTACCAGACATTTTGGAAAAGTCGTCGAAAGGAAAAAAGAAAAAATAAGAATTTTTTTTTAACATGTACCCCTAGAAGCGGATGTTGGTCGGATGTCTTGAAATGTTCGCATGGCTTTGGCACGCATTGTTGGTGGCTATGTTATGGATTTTGGCTTGGACTTGTGCTGGTACTGGGATTCGGATTCAGATTCGCTGGCGGCGGCGCGTGTTCCTTCTTTGCGACCTTCGGCCTCCCATGGATGCTGGTGCTTGTATCGCAGATAGATGCGAGTTTGTCGGCAGCAATTACCGTTGATCTGGAGTGTTTTTTATCGTCACGGCTGTTATGACAACGGTTGGCACGTATTCCCACGTCCAACTCATCGCATTCAATTTGCTTGATTTCATTTCCGTTTTGCCTTGGTTCGGCCTTGCTTCTAGCTGCTTTTCCTCCTTCCCCGGGCTGAGCAGGTTGGGAAGTCCTACAAAAAAGAAAAGAAAAGAAAAACTGGTCATTCGATGGTCGGGCCAAACTATTTCCATTTTGATTGGGCGCCCTGTGCTGGCAGCGGACTTTGATTTCTCTCGATACCGCTGCAATTGCAGCTTAAGTGTGCAATTTGATTTGATTTTTGCCCATTTTTTGACAGGTCCTTGAGGCCCGCTGCACTCGGGCTTCCCAGCCCCAAAATTGTAGCACCAAATTGACATTTTGTTTAATATTCTCGAGTGGGTTTTGCGCTGTGTTTTCTGCCCGCCGGGGCAGCTCGTTGTCGTTGTTGCAGGCAGGATGTGTGTGTGTGTGGTGCCGATTGCGATTGTGTTTGTGTTTGTGCTGGGCCAGGATATGAATTGCCGGGCGATTGGCGGAGAATTGCACTGGATGTGGGCCACGTGGCTGATCGGGCCGTGTGTTTGTCCGGGCGGTGCATTTGGCCCTCTTCTGGCACCATTTAAGGATAAGTGCTGGCGAAAAAGGCATGTTATCGTGTTAAATACGGTGCATGCCACTGCATTAACTTTAAGGCCAATACTTGAATATATCAATCATATTTAGCCTAAAAATGTCAATTAAAAGAATTTTTAGTCATGAACTAAAGGTGTAACATATTTTTTCTTTTTAATTCATATATATACTTTGGATATCTTAAATCTATTTCCCAACAAAAAAATAAATGAACTTGGAGAAATGTCAACGATTTTAGATATAACGAACGATATTTATAGGATATGGGTTTATACCCATCAGCTCGGGAACATATATAAGGGAAGAATAAACATTTAGAGAAGTGGCAGCTGAATTCCTCTTTCAGCTCCCCCAAATCCTCAACTATTTTATTTCATTTAATTTGATTTATTTACTGTGTTTTTTTCTGTTTTGCTTTTTGCCAGCATGTTGCCCCATTCCGTTTTTGGCTAAAAGGAATGCAGCTTAGTGGCCGCCCACTTTCGGGAGCAGACCTCCTTCGAGCTCATAATGAAAACACAAATCCAAATTCAGTCCTTGAAGCGCCACGTCCTTGAGCCATAAAGCCTACTCTGAATAGAGGGGGAAAAAAGTGCGAGTATAATTCCCAGCCAAAAGATTAAAGCCATAAATTCGGATTGGGGCATGGGACAGGGTCGTAGATTCTATGAAAGCGGAATAGAAATTGGAACTGCGAGCAGTGAGTGCTATTTTAGTAAAAGCTTAATTAAATTATAATTTAACAGAGTCAATGAGAGGATAAGTTAAGTTGGGACAAATAATTTGTGGTAAATAGTCAGAGAACGACAAAATCAAACGGTTGTGTTGAAAGGGAAAAAAACCTGTAATTACAGGCTATCAACATTATTTGCGCTTGCATAAATACTTGCTCATAATAATTATGTTTTTTTAATAATATGAAATCATAAAAGTACGGTTGCCATGCGTTGCTGAAACGGTGTCTTTCCATTTCATACCCACTCCAAATAAATTAACCTTAAATTGCACGCAAACTTGCCTCCACAGCGGGAAACTTTCAATGCTTTCTTTGTGGGCTTTCTTCGAAATTATTGGGAGTAAAATCAATGCTATCGAGCCGACTCACAGACACTGCCACCCACCCACACACATACAACTGACTTTTGGGCCGCTTAATATCATCACGCATACGCCAAGTATGCACACACGAACAGCTCCGCCAGCTCTGCAATCTTTTGAAAAGGTTTTCGGTTAAAATATTTTACATATTTTTAACGCACAAAGTATGTTGAATGTTGAGCCTGGAGGCTTCTCCTCTTCCTTCTTCAAGGATTCTTTATAGTGGGTTGGAGGAGGTTGCTACTGGGTGTTGAGGGGGTGGCAAGCCAGGCGCCATTGGATAAATCGCGAGAAAATGGCGGCAGGGTTATATGCCTTATAGTTGATAATTTCATTATGGTTCCCATAAGATTATTGATTTTGTAACATATACATTGATATATACATAAGATTGAATACGTTTGGTATATCGTAGAGTTTTGTTTAGATTGTAGTAAAGGAAAGGGAATGCAATTCATGGTAGGAAATGGGTTTTTGTTAGTAAAAAGACACCGATAATATCTTAGAAATTAATTTTCAGAATACCTTCCATTTGACATCAACACAACCTTTTCTTGACATCACTTAGTAGCAACACAGCACAGATTACACACTTTCAAGTTTTGTTTCTAATAACTTAGTTTGGTTTTCTTTGATTTTTGCAATGGTAACCATTCGTCAGACGTTTTTCCGACGATCAAAATAACGATGAGAAATCGTCTTTAAAGTTATAAAAATGCATTTTCCACGCGCTATTCAACAACCATTGGAATGGCATTTGGGAGACAGACTCAGATGTATACCATTCAACTATACGACAAACGATCTCTTTAGGAAAAGAATGTAAAACGTCACGAGGTCGATAAGAAGTTTATTGGGGGATTTGATGAAAAGAAAAATGCAAAGTACTTCAAATACCTACCGAACGATGGCCATGTCTCGATGTCCGTCTCGCAGACCCCAGCTAAACCAAACGCAAGATTCCATGTAAATACTTTATTGCTTACCTCATAGATTACTTCATTATTAACTAATGGCAGAGGGACATCACCTGCAAGGCCTGCTTCAAGGAAGATACTGTACGAAACAATAATCAGATGAACAATGAAATCGCCAAACTAATCAAAAATCAAAGTACACCTCAGGAAGCAGCATATTTTGTTAGGTAATATAAGCGTATTAAAATTGATTTCAGAATAAAATTATTTACTTTAAAGAGTGATGTCTTATACTACCTTGTGGCCCCCTTACTATAAAGATAAAATACAAAAACAAATTTCACAGACAAAGATTTGCAACCTGAAACATTTATTGCAATGCGAAAATGTCGCAAAGTTCGCCCAGACTGCAAAGTAAACGGAATAATTTTGCAATTTTAATTTATAGAATAGTTGGTAGTTTATTTTGCACAGTCAAAGTCAAGAAGCAAAAGGAGCAGGCCAAAAACAGAAACATAAATCGAGGGACAGAAATATTCCGAGTGTTCTTTGGGTACATTCGATCTGCATAAACAGTTTCCGCTTCCGTTTCCCGGCGCCTCATTTACATTGCAAGTTTTGGGCACTCCTTTTTGGGATGTTATGCAAAGCGTAAAGAGTAACTTTTTGGACGGTCTGAGAGTCTGAGTTCCAGGATCCAGGCAGGATCCACATCCGTATCCGGATCTCCCGTGTCCGAGGCTTCATCAACGCAGCCGCACTGTGGTCGGTCTGTCATTTACATTAAATATTAACCCAAAATGCTGATAACCCGCACACATTACAAAACGCGACGATGAGGAAGGGAGGGAGGGAAGGGAAGCGGAACAAACGGAAGTGGCTGCTGAAAAAAGAGTTTATTTTTTCTAAAGCTATGGAGACGTGGCGAAGAAACCCCAAATTTTTCACTTCACTGAATTATTCATGAATGCAATTTTTAGCCACAAATAAAATATAAGCAAGCTCAGACGACTCCGCGGAGGCGTTGGGTGTGGGAGTGGCCGGGGGCGTGGCAGTGCGGAACTGCATCTGCGCCCCTGTTGTGCTCCTGTCGACTCAGACGTCGTTGCAATATTTAGTGTAAATTAAAAAAATATTTATAATAAAAGAGTAAGCAGTTGCGCCTGAACTTTTGCGTAAATTATGAATCCCATTGTCGCAAATATTTCCTGGCTCTGTTGTGTTTAATTTTGTGGAAAAATATCTTGAAAGATTGTTGAACATTTTTAGTTTTGCGGTGAAGAAAATGAATTTAATATATTTTTAACTACAAGATATATTTATTAACTGCTCAAAACGATTCCAATGTTCCTCGACTTGTACCGATTTCGCAGTGAAAATATATCAATTGCATGACGTAAAGTATTTTTCCATTGAAACTTTAGTTCGGCAACTTTCGCATCGAGCACTTAGATGGGACTTGGCAAACTTTTCGATTTTGGTGCAACTTAAAAATTTGAATTTCAAATCGCTGTGCCCAATGAAACCAACTTGTACTCCATAGAAGAGGCTAACAAATGACTCGACTGCAGGAAATGCACCATGAATGACTTTTTCGAAGGCGAAACTTTTGCAGGTGTTAAATACATCTGCATTGGCAGCTCCACAAAAACAGAGAAATCATGCACAGCATAAGTACGTTAAGTTCTGTGGCATCAAACAACCGAGAAGAGCCATTAAAATAATCGCTGCAATAACCGCATTTGGTGCGATTTGGTTGCTTTTGTCTTTCACCTTTTTCGGAAGGCGGGCGAAATGGGTGAAATGGGTGAAATTTGCATGCATAAGTTATGCGAAGTTTGGCTGTGGGACGAGCAGCAAACGTAACATATTGACACAGTAAACTGCTTAGATTGTCAAAGTTCGAGGGGAGCTTTGGGCTTGAATCCGCCTTTCCTCTTTCGTCTTCCGTCTGCCATCTTCCGCATTTCCCCCACATTTTCCGCATTTAAGGTGCATTCAAGTTTTTGAGAGTGCGCGCAAACAGTTGGCCAAATCCTAAAGGGATTGCGTTGCATATTTCTGTTTCTGGCCCGGCTGTATGCCCGTGTATTTGTGTGCCAAGCATATGCATTGGAGTCCTGGCCAAGTCGGTGGCATATGTGCTAGAGAGTGGGTTCCGAAGGGCTGTATCGCTGGCAAGAAAGTCCTTTTAGTTCCGTTGCTTTTGTATGATTTTTCTCTCAGGTTTGTTTTTACTTTCATGCCACACCAAACGGGAGATGTTAGGTGATTTGAGAAAAAGCAAAGAGAGTGGCACCATTTCTCCAGCAAAAGCGACATTCTAGCCACTGATTTGAGGTTGCTCGTTTTTTGAATTCATGAGAGAGGAGTCCGACATGCGCAGAAATAAGAGAGAAACATTATTTGTGAGGATTTGCAAAATACTGGGACTTTCTCTCTTGGGATGGGATTTATTTATCTGGTTCTCAGAGGAGAAATACTTGTTTTTGCCATCTCGGATGTATTTAAAGTAAAGTATTGTTTGATTCTAAGTTCGGTGATGACTGAAAGGCTATGTTGAAAGTTTGTAAGTATGATATTGTGAAATATGGTAAGTGTTTTTAAGGAGAAACCACACTAACTTACTACTATACAGAAAGTGTTTCTCTATTAAATGCCTATACAGTCAAATTCCTAATAAGTCAGACATTTTTGGTAACCTTTCTTAAATTAGGCTTAGAGGAAAAAATCAGGAAACTTGGTTTCTATATCTTATTTTGAAAGATGTACTAAAAGCAGAAGCCTTTGCCCTTCACCAAGTTTTCGTTTTTTTTAAATTCGAGCTACATTTCCCGATATAAATTTTTTCCGAGGCCACAAAGTCGGGGAATTTTCCACCCCTGAAAGTGGTCGAGTTGTAACAAGTGCCGTGCCCCAAAAACATCCCCTCGACCAGCCGCAAATGAGAGCCCTCAGCTGAACTCTCTTGGCGTAGGTCGTAAACAGCTGCAGCTGATGTGGTCGCCAGGATGTTGGTCCTTCGGCTGCAACACCAGCAACATCAGCAACTCTTGCTCCATCAGGGCTGTCCAGTTTAACGAGCGTCCTGACCAACTGCAGCTTATGTGTTCAGGTTACTTTTCTGAACATCCACACCATACACACACACATATATGGTACACTCAGCAAAGTGGAGGCAAAGATTTATATTTTGTCACACTTACTTGAAACGACTTTGGCTGCCACTTGTTCTGTGGTCTATTGCAGGTAGACGATGGAGCAGGGGGCTCTCCTGGATTTCCTTCATTGGTTCCATCGCCCTGCCATCATCATCGTCAAGTATATCGTTCTGCTTGCCGTCGAGGGACTGTAGTCAGCAGCATTTACTTGCCGGCATTAATTTTCTTGCCATTACAGCTCTGGAATGGGTATGGCAACGTGAGACGGCACTGCCCATCCATACTTACTTAAATGTACAAAAGATAATAATAAACTTTTATATATTTATTTGCATCAGCAAGGAACAATCGATTTGAATAATTAATAACATAGCTAAACTGTCTAAAGTATGATGTTATTGTATTGTAGGTAAAAGTACCTAACTTTTATAAAACTGAAATGACACTTTTTCGATTTACTTTATGGGTTTTGGAAAAACTTCTAGATGGGGAATAGTAAAACATACAGTTTATCTACAGCAAAAAGAAAAGAAGTTCTTCGTTTTCAATTCGTTTGCATCAGACAATCCCCTCAAATGTCTCGTGAGTCACTGGGGCATCGCTGGCGCATTTGAACAGCAGGCAATGTAATCTGAATTTCGCCTTGGCCACTGCACCTGAGTGACTTTAAGCTGCGGCTGTCGCGACGTATGGCGCTGGTAATGATGGCTGGTACAGTATACGACCGGAAAGTGCATTGATACCCGTAACATGGCGACCCCGCACACGCGTTTCACTCTGCCACTTTTTATTTGCAGCTGCCACTTTTCACGTTTCCCTTTGCCGGGACACACTTATATTTTTTTTTGTGGGTGGGACAGGCAGCACATGACTCAATTATGTTGGATTGACATTTCGCAAAGGTTTTTCATCAATCAAGTGTGCTTTTTCCGATGCTGCTGTTACACTGCTGCTGCTTGTTTTGGTGCAGCGCGGCGGATACGTAATGGCTAACAGCAATTGCTAACATTGCACTAGCAATTTATCGTTTTACGAAGCTGGTTGGTGTGCCGGTGTGTGTATGAACGACCTGAGGAAATAATTTCAGCATTCCATTTTGTTAAATTTATTTACTCTTCGTTGTGGGTTTAATTTCGATTGCATCTGTGGGCCAAGGCAATATATTTGTGGAATGGAGTAAGCCAAGGTGATGTATGGCTAACTTTAACACAGCCATTTGATGTGGGAGTTTACCAGAGGAGCCGAGGTAACAAGCAGATTGATTTTACAAAACGAGAGAAAGGCAACTTAGCACGAAAGGCCCTTGAAATGTGCACTCGATATCTGTGAATAAATTTCGAACCTAATGGAAGCAAATATATTTGATTCGAGAATAGATAATATATTTTAAATAAAAGATAAATTATATATCCGCCAACAACTACTTTTAAGAATAATTTTGTTATTCAACTGAAATATAAACTGTTCATTAAAATAAATACGATTTTGATTAAGCCAATGCCTCAGTTTTCTCCAAAAATCACCAAGTGGTGGCCGCAAACTGGTTGTTAAATTCATCACGTAAACCATTAAATTTTCATATTTCCTACAAATATTTGTCAGCCAAATCCGCGTAACCCTTTCCGCTGAAAACTTCGCACTGACTTTTCCTTTTTGCCCGCCCCTCGAGTAAGCCCCAACCCGTTTCCCCATTTCTTGGCCTCAGCAAGCCAATATATTGTAACCTAAACAAACAGAGGAGGGAAGCAAACGGAAAGCAAATGCAATCACCTGTAACACAAAACTGAATACACAAACAAAACAAAAGGCGAAGGGAAATATTTATGCCAGACTTTGATGTTGCCAATTGGGGAGGCAATCGTGGGGAAAGTGGGAAAAAAATTTGGGAAAAGGATAAATGGTGTAAGCGTTTCTTTTAATGCCTTGATTATGCAACAATTGAGCAGAAATATGTAAAAATTAAATGGCAACTCAAGCGATTTCGGTGTCTGCCCTTAGAAACTTTTTCACCCCCTCAGTTTATTGCCAAATTTCGCTTTTTGTGTTGCTTATTTATGCGTTTTTCTATTTCACTTCACTTGGTTTGGTGGGAAAAGGTATAAAGAGTTAGGCTAACTTTATTGTGGCCCTCTTCGAAATGAAAACTCCCAGGAAATCTTAGGACAATGTGTGAGTGTGATATTGCGAGTACCGCCCCCCAAAATGGTTGGCTAAATTTGTTGGCCCATATTTTCCCAATCCGGAGATTTTTTCTTGTTTTGGTTGTAGTGAAAAATGTTTAACACTGCGAACTAACTACTTATGAAAAAAATGTTTATATTTTTCGTTACATATCTGTTATAGAGTACTTTTTTATGCCAGATTGACATTTTCAGAGGATATTATAATAGAAAAATATGGTTTTAAGCTCAAATTTTTACTCTGACTTTACAATTTAAGGTAATTTCTCTCTGTGTAGCTTATTCTTGTTCTAGTCAGGACACCCAGTTGCAGTGCGATTGCCTGAATGGGGAGAGTAAATTCTGCGCACAATATGCAAATAATGCTGACAACAATGACGGAAGTTCGGCGACGGGGGGCGGGCTACAGACCATTAGCATGGACTGCACTGATATAGGCAAGGCGGAAGATATTCAGCGAAAATATTGGCCATTGTGTGGGAGTTTGTGGGGGAGTAATCAGATATGCTCGCGGAATGGGATGTAAATATGAGCACATAATGCAGCCAACGCAAAATGGCAACAATTATGATATTGAGTTAGAATAATGGAGACATGTTTTTTTATTTCTGTCTAAAGTACTCCGAATCTTTTGTGTGTTTTAGCAGGAGTTTGTGTTTGTTATATTCAAATGTCTAAAGCTGGAGAAGAGCTTAGTGTCTGGCTTTTGTGGGTTTTCTGCATTTCAGCATTCTAAAAATAACCGCAGTCGAGACAAAGATATCCAATCTTCGCTACCTGCCATCAACGCAGAACAAGTATATCCAACTTAATCGCTTTTCAATTACTTTAACTTAACCACTTAATTTATTCATCGCATTACAGGTGTCCAAACTGGCAGCTCGCCCAATCAGCGTGCAAAATCCCAGTGAGTCCATTTGGCTAAAAAATAAAAGTAAAGAAAAGTATTTTTCAGCACCCCTGCTGGCAAAATCTGTCACACTGGGAAAAGTTCTTTTTAAGCAATACATTTTTATAAAATTAAATATTTATTGGATTTTGGTAAAAGTTAAAGATGACTTAATAAAATAAAATCATTTCAAGTCTCCATATAAATAACTGTTGTAGTTGTTGGAACTATAAAGAATACCTTTACATTATATTACAGTTTAAAATTATTTTCTGCTTCTATAGCGAATAACTTAAATCAGCGTTAAGCTTTTGTAATCAAATTTCTCAGCCAAGTCTTTAGATTTCTGTACCGTAAATTTGTTATTTTGCCAGGTGTAAAACGCTGGAACCCACCACTTAGCCGTCAACACTCTGCCATTGTGTGCGCCGGAGACTCATCGCTCGCCTCGGCGCCATTAATCCAGGTGAAATGAAAGGTGAGCGATTTTTCCCAAATCCAATTTGTTATAAAAAGCGAGAGGAAAACTGTAAAAGAGAGAGAGAGAGGATAAAACTGAATACTGCGGACCGGGGACGTGAGCGCAGGCCATTCTTGATGCTGATTTCGGTGTGTAACGTAGCGGGAAAAAGCGTTTTAAGAGTTGAAACAGCTTCTCGCTCTTCGGTCCTCGCTACTGGCTCCTCGACCTCGCAGCTGTCAATCGTGTTGACGTTAAGTGCAGTTTCATTCCATTTATTTGCCGAGCTTATCGCCGAGCGTCTAATGTGTCAGTTCCTCGGAGCGATCCATTGATTCTGCATAACTCATTGCCAATTATGCAGATGCAAGTCCCAGTCGCTCGTCAGTTTTCCCGTTTCCCAGCTGGAAAATCAATAAGCCCCCTTTGCAGAACGGCCACTCATCAACAAAGGTCGTTAGTTTGATAAACCCTCGGGGCCTCCCATTTTGCACCCAAGAAGAAAGTTGCCAAAGTGTCTCGAGTGCTTTAAACTTCTTCAAACTTCTGGCCGGGCCAAGACGGCGATGATGCTCAGTGCCATTTCCGCGTTTCCTGGTCGACTGACTCTCAAGTGGCCAAGTCGCCCCGGCTCCAAACGGCATTAGGCCAGAAGCAGGTGGAAGTTGCCACCTTGTTGAGTCGAGTGTGCGGTTTGTGTGCGCCAAAAAAGGGCAAGGTGGGCCGTGGCGGTGGAGTGCACTCGAAAAAAACTTTACTCAAATAAGATACCCAAAACTTTACACAATTTTTCCCAAAAAACATGCATCAAATTTCTTAAACTTTTTCATTAAAATTATAAATGGCAGATTGCTTTCCGGACAAAAGTAAATGGATTTATTATGTCATAATTATTCTTTTGCAACAATAATATAAATAAACAAAATTTTTTAATATTTTTTAACTCAATTGTAAAAATAAAATAGTTTTTGTGACTGAGAAATGTTAAATGTACTATAATAAATTAATATTTTAACATTAAAAAAGTGATATTAATTCATTTAAATTCTAAAACTTAGTCATTTTTTTCGTTTCGAGCCCTAAACTGCTCAACGATTATGATTTCAAGTGTGCGGGAGAGGCCTGCAGCCACATTTCAAGTACGACCTCTTCGAACGTTCTTCGATAAACTTAATGGCCATTGAGAGTGGCCCTGAACCGCCTGACCGCGCCCCCATTTTCCAGCCGCGAAACCGTTAAATGATTATGAAAATTGTTGGCAGCCAGTGACCTCAGGGAGAGTGGGAAAATTGAATGGTCTGCAGTCGGGCTTTGGCAGCTGCCGCAGGTCACGCCCAAACAGTTTTCGAGTGTTTTTCTTTACGGGTAAATTCGAGAACTGCCTGGAGTGCGCCTTTGAAAGGCTGCAATGAAAAACTGCGGAATTACGGCTGCACCATTCAATTACATTTAACAATGCAATTTACATACGTAGATATATATAACAATTAATCAGGCAGTAATTTAATGATTAAATTATTTATTAATACGAAAACGCATCACAAGTCATTCGGCGAAAAAATACGATTGAGTGCCCTTTTTTATTGCATTTATACTAATTCATAACGGTGAAAATGAAGTGCATTAAAATCAAATTGATGTGAATAAGAGAGTAGTTCAAATTGCTTTAAAACAGGTAAGCCGATAAAAAAGTTAAAGGGAAATGCTGTAAATCAAACTTTAAGCAATATTTAAAAACAGAAAAATGTATTTTTAAATTTAACATATTCTTCTTAAAAATATTTATACACACATGTACATATTATAAGCATGTTTATTTTAAATTTAATTTTTCATTTAACAAAGTTCGTTTTGCAGGAGATTGACTGTCAAATCCCACCAAAAATGAAAATTACAAAATGAATATATAATTAACTCCAAATTGGTTTTAAGCGCTTAGTAAACTTAATCAAGTACTTAAATTAAGCTGGTTAAAATCAAAATATTTCTGCTGACACACACACACTCTAGCACAGAAAATTGCAATCAATTTTTATCTCCAGTTTTTCCATTAACTTCCATTCGAAATCTATACACGAAAAAAGAAGCAATTTAAAATTCGTCATTGCTTTGGCTCTTCCTGTTGTTGTTCGTTACCAACAGTCATCAATTATGGCCAGCAAAAGGATAGCAGGATGGCCGGGGATAGGCCGACCCGCCTCCGGGTTACATACCACGCCCACGCCCTTTAACCCACCGCTGTTGGCCCCGCTGAAAAAGTGTCACAGGCGGAAGCGTCCAACTAACTAAACTATGCAAATTGGTTATTTTATGGCCGAAACCCTTTTGTTGTTGGCAGCAGGATAACACGACAACGCGGCAGACAATGCAGCAACAAAAAAAGGCGGCGGCGCAATAGAATAGAATAGAATGCACTGAAAGAAATGTATTTGAAAGTGCTAAAATAAAAACTTACCTTAATTTTTTAACTGTTTACCATCTGAAATAAATTTTATTTATATTTTAATATAGGGAATGGAATATATTAAAGGATGTACATAATTCATGTTTTTTAATAAATATTAAACAAAGTTTAAAGTTTAAAATCTATGATTAGATAAATATAAAAGTCTCTTTGGAGCTCCCTTTATCATTCGTTTTCAAACTACTTACGTTCACTTTTCTATTTTTCAAATGGATAATGAGATCCTACATCCTGGCCAGGTTTAGTGCAATGTAGAGTTATTTTTGTAAGTGTAAAGTAATAACAAAAAGGAAACGCAAGGACAACGCCAACTAATGGCACAATTTCGCCAACTAGCTGGATGCGAGTGCGGATGCGGATATGTGAGAATTCAATGAAATGGAAACTAACAAAATCAAATTGATGGAAAAGGCAGAGCACGGATGGGGCTTTAAAGGACAGTGGCATGAAAAGAAATCGGCGCAAATCAAACTGAGTAGCGCAGCAGGAAAAATTGGGCCGACAGAAGAAAAAAAAAACCGAATCGGAGAACAAAAAAAGGTTAGCGGAAGCGCAGCGACAAAAGGGCGGCACCGGAGCTTTTCCACCGCCCATCCCCTCCGGAGGACAACAAAAGAAGCCGGGAAAGCCGAAGGAGTCACGACATGGAACAATGCCTCCGCCTCGGCCTTGGACAGGAGATGAGCAGTGGGCGGTGGTGTGTGGTGGGTGATGGTTAGTGGGCGTGGAACGTAGGAAGTGGGCGGAGGCAGGGCGGCCAACTAGCGGGGCATAACTCGTGGCCAGCTTCCGTTCAATTTGAAGCCTGTTTGCTGCCCAAGTAGAAGAAAAGCCCGGACGAAAAACAAAAGCGGAAACGAACAGTTGGCGGCCGATTGGAACAATTGCAGCAAAGGCATCAGCCATCAGCGGAGGTAGCAAAAAAAATTAAGCAAAATATGAAGAATCCTATTGAGCCGAAATATTAACACACTAGGAAACACAGTCATTCGGATCAGATGTTATTTTTAAGGAAATGTTTTACTTTTCTTGAGAGTAGGATTAATCTTCTTTGAAGTTAAGTTTAATTTCTTATAATATTATATATTTTAATTTAGCATCATCGATAAACCTTGCAATTCATACTTAAAGTCATGAGCTAAAAAGGTAATGTGTTAAGGTGATAAATTAAAAAAGGAAGCAAGGGTAAATGTTATAAATCCATTTTATGAGTTTTTTATTTTTACATTAACATAAATCAAATTATTTTTTAGGAACACGATTAAGTAGAAAAGACAATGCAAAAAATATAAAGATAATACTTTCTTTTAGGTCGAGCCATTTAAAACACTCTGAGACTTCTAACCAAAAATATAACTACCCTGCAAAAAGTGTAAAAATAAAGGGAATCAAGGCGCAGCGGTGGCAAAAATTAAACAAACATGGCCGACTGCGGAACCGGCAAGAACAAAAAAGAAAAAATAGCCGGGTAAAGGGGAAACTACTTGGCCAGCCATTGTTTGAAGTTATTATTGGTGCAGTCAATCGAGTCGGAGTCCGGTAGCGGACCCAATCATCGGACCGACTTGTTATTGCCTTTTTCTCCAAGGATACCGCCCGACTTCTTCCTTTTTGCCACGCTCTTTTTATATAATTTTTTGCCTCCTCGATTTCTGTTTGTCTTTCCTTTCGCAGTTGGCATGTGAGCGTATAATTTGTAAAAATTATTTGCCCTGCTGTCGTCCTGGCGGCTCGTCCTGCTCCTGCTACTGCTACTCCAGCCTCCGCAGCCGGAAGAGTAAAAAAAATATTTTTTTCATCAGTGCATCCTGGGTTGGGACTGAGTACTGGGACAGGAAACGTTGCGGTCGCCGCCTCCAGCAAAAAGGGTTTAAATTTTAAATTAAGCTCCTTTATTGTCAGGTCCGAGAGGCCGGGACGAATCCACCTCTTGCGGTGATTGTCAAGCCCTTTAATTGCGTCAAGTGACCCAACGACCTGGCTTTAATTGGAGCAAAGATGATTTGCAGATCGATGCCACGAGAGGACCATTGAGCTGGAGATATGCCAGCATACAGCAGCCACTGCCCAACCACTTGGCTTGAAATTTACCCCCGTTGAGAAATGATTAATAAATATTTGTATTCGTTGGTAAGCTGAAATGCAAGAACAACCACTTCCACGAAGGAGTAGTGTTTAAAATCAAATGAAACTTAGTAAAAATAAAATTAATTCATCTAAAAACCAAAATGATAAATTTCATAAAGAAAATAATTTGTTTTTATATCAAGTTCCCAATAATCAAATTCGCTTTCCAAGGACTTGATTAACATGTAAATAAACTTGTTTTCTATTTTAATTACACTTTAGAGATTAGATTGGTAATTCAGATTCTAAAGGCTTGAAGAATGTTTATTTTACTTTGTAAACTTTTGAAAGCACGGTAACTATGTTTTTGCACAGTTTTTCCTTTGATGTTGATGAAAAACCAACTGGAAAAGTTGAAGATGTTGTCTTCATATACAGGGGCGCAGTCATATTCAAGAAATATTATGAATTATAAGGTACAGAAGCCCTCATTACTACATGGTCACATTTGCAACATGAAAACCCAATGTTTTTCACAGACCTTTATATGTTAATCAGGGAAAAATCTTGGGAAGATTTAAGGATTTTTGAGCTAACTGATCCAACCAGAAGAACCAAGGCCGGTCCGCACCCAATTCATTACGGCACCAGCAGTGACAACATGCTCCCGGCCATTAAGCCAAATCGAACAAACCCGGGACGCACAAAAAGAATATCCGGACATCCGACAAGGGGAATCGGGAATGAGAATCGGTAATGGCGCGAACTGAGAGGGACGCCGATTTTAATGCAGCCCACGAAGTAGGAGGGGGAGGCGGAGGATGACAGTCGGGCAAATGGGAGTTGGCGGCTAAGCCCGCCAAAGGCCGCAGGAGTGGCCGTAATGAGAGCTGGCACATCGATGACCCTGACCAGCCAAAGGGACTGGCACTGATGAGGGGAGAACCAAAAATCATCAGCGGCCATTCTTGGTGAAAGACAGCCACTAAGCCGTCTGCATTGAGGCCTCGTAATTGGAAATGATGTTCAAGTCCTACTCGAGTGACGAGCGGACCATTAATGGCCTCGATTGCAGTAATACACAGAAAATAAATGCCAAAGAAATTCGATTTTTAATGTAACTGAGAAAAGTTTGATATATTTTGCGGTGTAATCGTTAACGCATTGCCGGGAAATTAAATGAAATTTACTACATATCCCAGAGACCTTGTAAGTCAGCTAGAAAATGTGGCGAAGATCTTCACTTTTGCGTGCATTTTCCTGCTCTGAAATGGCATTTCATCTTTTTAATTGAATTTTAATTTGTTTAGAATGCGCTTAGAGTCGACAAGTGGGCAAGTGCTACTCGTTGGCCGTCTGCTTCTGCTTCTGAGTCCAATACCAGCAGTCCGGAGTCCAGAGCAGTCCGCAGTCTGGAGTACGGACACGCCCTCACTTAATTTACCATGCAACCCATCCGGATCTGGCACTTCACTTTTCCAGCCTGCACTACGTAGCTGCTGTTGTTGCCTGCCAGCTTTTCACAAATCGATTAAATTTAATTTGTTTTCCTTGCCGCCTTTCTCCGCTGCCAGTCATCCTCGTCTCCGTCTTTCTTTCCTTTTCGGGGAGCTTAGTTTCTAGCAGTAATTTCATAATGAGTTGACTTTATGCGGCCCAGTCCCAGCTGCCCGGAGAGTTTTCACCCATTGCTGTTGGCAAATAAAACTGTTCGCGCCAACATTAAACGGCTATGAAGAGTGGAAACTAACAATGGCAGGAACTTTCAGTCGGAAAAAATAAAAAAGTCAAGAAAATTTTAAAATTAAGGCATAAATTATTAACAAACTCTATAAGCTTGTTGCCATCTTTATTCCAAAGAACTTAAATCAACTTTGAAAAATATTATTTTGAATAGGAAATCCAACTTATTATTAAAAGAATCGAGGCAAACAACATTCCTAATTTAAAAGTTAAAGAAATTAAAGGATTTACCCAAATGGTATTCAGCATTCTACCGCTGCAGGCCGAAAAGTATGAGTCGCATATTGTTGTCGTCATTTCGAGGGACTTATTCCGAGCTTCGTCCCATGGCTGCTGGGGATTTTCCGCTTCCTTTTTTGTTGGCTGCTTTTATTTGGCCCATGGACAAGTTTTTCCGGTTGCCAGCATACTTACCTACAATTAAATCCCCCGCAGTTGAAACGTAAAAATAATTATCAACAAAAATAAGACGCAGAAAGAAGAATTTGTAAATTTCTTTTTAAAGAAATCACATTTAATAATAATAATAATATCCCCAGTTTGAGAGCAGAATTAATTAAAATGTTTTTTTTTGTTTATTTTGAGTTGCTCCTTCACATTTGTAATAAAATGGGACTGGGCATTAATATAATTGAAAAATATGAAGTACACGCTTAGAATTTAAAGGGAAGCGTGTTTTCGTGAATAAGGTACTACATAAAAATTTCTAGAAAAATATATTACAAGAGCCGAACTTGACTATAATTTTATTTATCTTGTTCAACACTATTTAATTTGTTAACTATCTTATAAAAATGAAGTTTATTTAGGCTTCTGTCGTAAAGAAATTAAACCAAAATATACCTACGGGCTTTAATATAGAATTTGTAGAGCAACAGCAACATATTTTCAGATGAAATATTAAATGAAATTTTTCCACGTAGACTGGCGCATTTTACAAATGCGAAAACGTCTGCCATGTGTGAGAAAATGTCAGGGCAGAGGAGACAGTGGAACATATAAGCAGCAAATTTAAAAAGAAGGAATTTTTAAACGTTTCGCTGGCTTGCAACAGGGCGTATGCGCACTTGTTTTTGTCATTCCCCGCATGTGTGAAGACAGCATTTTCCGTGCTCTCGAGATTTTGTCTTTTTTGGCAGGCAACTCGCGTATTCGATGGAAATCTTGCGATAAAATGCCAGCGAATTTCCCCTGCTCGCAATGAATACATTTGAATGGCCTTGCTCTTCCTGCCGCTGTTTCAGTTTTCAGTTTTTCTGCTGCTGCTGCTGCTGCTGCTGCTCATTTGCATGTGGCCTTGCACAAAATGTTTTTTGTCATTACCGGCGAAAGTCAGCTAAGCAGCACACAAAAGGATACCAAAAGACAAAAGGGGGATGCATCCGCGTCCGCGAGCATCCGCAAAAATGTCAACAAATTGAATGTAATTCCTTTTAATTTCGGAACAGTCTTAAAGTCCTTGCAGGACTCTATCTCGCCTCCATTTCGGCCATCTTATCTCCGCCCTTCCCTATTTTTGGCACGTGGCAAGCTGTCGTGAAGCAAATTGCCCGAATGAAGTTGCCTGCGAGTTGCATGCCGCGTGCCATGAAATTAAGTTGCAAGCTGCAGGATTTGCTTTCAAGTTTCGCAACATTTTCTGTGCCATGCCACACTGCCACACTGCCTCACTGCCCCAACCCCCAACTCCACAATCCATTCCATTCCAAGACCCTTCTCTGGGGACACACGCTAAGGTCCTTGGCTCCGTTTTCGTGGATGCTAACACGCGTTTTTGTCGTTTCTCGTAGCTTCTTGGCTGCAGTCGGATAATGTCACGCTAATGCCACCAGCTTTGTCCTGCTTAATGTTGCGTCTAGTTATTGGATTTTTGGTATATGATGGCAGGAGCCCACTTTTTGTTAGGTGCAACTCGAAATGGGGCCATTATAGAGTCGATGGAGCTGTGATCGATGTGGCGACGGCGTCCGGACAATGCCCGCTAATTTGGTAAGGAACACCATTTAAAACTTTGCATAAAAGAAGGGGATTGTCGGGCTAACCTTATTAGTTTGCAAGACTTAAAATTCTTTTTTCTCTGTTATACAGTCGGATTAATCTTTGAAGAACAGTCTCCATTATATTTAAAATATCTTATTTATATTTAAGTTGCATATAAATCAGAAAACATCTTGTTCTAGACATCTACTTTAATTACTCTTAATTATTTCTTGCCACATTCGCACACTACAAACTACACTAACATTCCTTTTAAAGTAATCACCGCATTATGGCATCCTCACAATAATTTTCTTGTCAGTTGTACAATGTGCATGAGCCCAGAACACCAATGTGATTAATGTGAATAAATTATGCACATGCAGAGGAAAATGAAACCCTATAAAAACGGCAGAGGCTTCGCACAAAGCAAACACAAGTTCCACGGGGTAAAAGTCGGTGCTAAAGTGGCCATATAAAATGATTAAGTTGCAAGTGAAAGTTATTTCTTGGCCTTTTATAATTTTAACAGCATTTTTACGCGTGCTGCAAATTGAAAGCATAAATACCAATTTCCTTGAGCTGGCAGCCTTCGAGGACTTTTTGCGTTCGGAGCACTTGAGCCAGGTTCTCGTGGTCCGAGGCGGTGATGCAGATGGCGACTGGCAAATTGAATGCCACCAGAAATTGTTGGCCAACTATCGTGTGCAATTTTACCGGCCAGGAATGTCGGCGAATTTCGAGGATCTCATGTTCTACGGGTCTCCGCGCATCGCAGCCCTGGTGCTGAATTTCGAGCATGTCCTTGTGAGGCGCTTCGTGCTCGGGGTGGCCTCTGAGGCCGGATACTTTAACAACTCGCTGGCGTGGTTTATGCTCGGTTCTTGCCGGGAATCTCTGCCAGATGAGCAGCTGATTGAGCAGCACTTGAGTGGCTACAGCATGGGCATTGATGCGGATATCACTGTGGCCTTGAGGGGTCAAGATAAGTAAGGCAGAGTAGTTAATGTTAAAGCACTTTGCCACTATAGTAAAAATAATTTAATTTAATTCAATATATAAATATGTGATTATTTGGACTGGTAACTAGCTTATTATGAACTTAAAATAATATTTCCAGTACAACTTGGCTGGCTTATGATGTATATAGGATCAGTCAGAAGGTGCAAACTCCTCTGATAATTGAAAAGAAGGGAGAATGGTCTTCTTCTGGAGGTTACCAACTCTTGGAGAAGTATAAGAACACTTGGGTCATTCGGCGGCGCAACTTCCTCAATGTCACTCTCTTAGGCAGTACTGTGGTGGGTAGGATTCGTCCTTGTTCCAAACACTACTCTACTTTCACTTAACAACCATTCCCCCTAGTTGACAGAGAAACCTCCTGGATTGGATGACATGGAGTACCTGGCGGACGATAAGCAGCTCCAGCAATTGGATCCCATGCAGCGGAAGACCTATCAGTTGTTTCAACTCGTTGAGCGCATGTTCAATCTCAGGTGGGTCCGTGAAACTAGCATCGGAGTAGGCCCTAATTAACCACTATTCACTCGAAAGAAAGAATGGGTTCAAAAATACGTTTAGCACGGAAAACCCTCTTTCAAATATTCTTTTATATAGTTTAAGGATATAGCACAACATTAGGGAAATATTATTGTCACCTAAATTACAATAAATTTACAAACTTTTGCATAATCATACATATATTTTCTCGTGCAGCTTGGCCATCAGATTCACGGATAAGTGGGGCGAGTTGCTGGAGAATGGCAGTTGGTCCGGAGTGATGGGTCAGGTGACGAGTCGCGCGGCGGACTTTGCCGTGTGTCCCGTCCGCTTTGTGCTGGACAGACAGCCCTATGTCCAGTATTCAGCGGTCCTGCACACCCAATAGTGAGTAAATCACAGTGAACTTGACTTGGATTGAATCTCAGGAAGGTTTCTCCTACCCACAGCATCCACTTTATCTTCCGCCATCCACGTCGCAGTCATATCAGGAACATATTCTTCGAGCCGTTAAGCAACCAGGTGTGGTGGTGTGTCCTGGTTTTGGTCACTGGAAGTACTCTCCTTTTGCTGCTGCATGTGAGGCAGGAGAGACGACTAACCCATATGGAGAATCGCTCGTCATTCGTTTGGTTCACAATGCTGGAAACCTATCTGCAACAGGGGCCCGCCACTGAGATCTTTCGCTTGTTTTCAACTCGATTACTGATCAGCCTTAGTTGTATATTCAGTTTCATGTTGATGCAGTTCTACGGCGCCTTTATAGTGGGTTCCCTGCTCTCTGAAAGTTCGAGGAGCATCGTGAGTCTGCAGGAACTATACGATAGTAACCTGGCTATCGGGATGGAAAACATATCCTACAACTTTCCGATATTCACCAACACAAGTAATAAGTTGGTAAAGGATGTGTATGTTAAAAAATCTGCAGATCTGGGGAGCACAATATCCTAACCTTACAGCAAGGGGCTGAGAGGATAATTCAAGGACGCTTTGCCTTCCATACGGCTATCGATCGTATCTATAGGTTGCTCCTAGATCTTCAGATGGATGAGGGAGAGTTTTGTGAGCTGCAGGAAATCATGTTCAATCCTCCGTATGACTCAGGATCTGTAATGCCCAAGGGTTCGCCATGGAGGGAGCACCTGGCCCATGCCCTGCTCCACCTTCGAGCTAGCGGCCTAATGCAATATAACGACAAGAAGTGGATGGTGACTCGTCCGGATTGCAGCCTGTTTAAGGCATCGCAAGTCGAAGTAGATTTGGAGCACTTTGCCCCGGCACTTTTTGCCTTAGTACTGGCCATGATGGCCAGTGCCTTGGCCTTTCTAGTGGAACTCTTTCTGCACTGGCTACCGGACTTTCAACGGAGGTTGGGGGCCATGTCCACTTAAGTAATCATCTTGCCCCCTCTGCAGTTCCAGCTGCCCTGGCACGACTTTCGGCTACAAATTTGTGTCGCTTTTAATGTTTTCTGCATTTTTAATAATAGTAAAAAATTTGTAATAATGTCAGCTATTCCCAGCGCAGAAGCTCCAGCGCGGGTCAGAAATTAAAAATTCCATTAAACTGCAAACACTTGCATGTACTCAACTGGACTCCGCCCAGCCACCATTCCACCATTCCGCTCATTTTGGCCAGTTTCTTGGTTGGGGTCCTTGTGTGGGCTTCCTGCATCGAGCTCGCTGTTCATTTAGACTTAATTATGAAGCTGGCTGGAGGCGGTGTCACTTGTTTTCTATTAACTGACAAGCTTTTAAGGGGCGGAAAACTGTTAGTTTCGCAAAAGGGGAATTCATTTAGCCAGCAAGAAGTAAAGCTTTCGTGGGGAGCACAACAATTTCCATGACAAATCATAAGGTCTGCAGGGGTAGGGTGATTTTTCTATCAATTTATAATGAGGAAAATCCTGTGTTAATAGCTGCTCCTTGAAATTGAAAGACATCTAAGTAGAATGCGTTTTTTTAATCCTTAGAATCAGTCATTTCCCGGTCTGTAACTTCTTATTAAAAGTCTAACATAGCAAATTGTTACAGTAAACTGGCCATCTAATTGCGTAATCACATTTGATGCAATTGGATGCGTGATCAGTGTCCTGCATTAAGCTTTGTGTCGGTGACCACCCATGTCCTGCCATCGGACTGTGGTCACGCATAACCTTCAATTAAGTTGTCATAATGTCTGACAGACACGACTGCGAAAAAAGGGCATGACGGCGAGGACTCGGTGGGTCGATATAATCACATTTATATGACAGTTTGGAATGAGATTGTGCAATGGAATGGCACGACTGCAAGTCCGTGCAAGTGCGGAAAAAGTTGCTAATCCAACTTGCTTAAATCTGTTATTTATAAGAAGTGTCAACAGGGAAAAGCTAAAGCTGTTTCAAGCTCGGCTAATTACCACAATTAAAAGATAAAGTAAAAGTATCCAATGATATCCTGGAAGTTTTTTGTTACTCTATAACTATTTGTGTTTCGACATGCTATATCTGTTTTGCCATTTAAACTCTGCTTTGTATATTAAGTAAAAAGTCTATGGGGTCGATTTAAACCATTTGGATTTTCCACTAATCACAACATCTAACAAAATAAATTAAAGTCTACTTAATAGTTTAAGACAACAGATTTTAATCACAATTTACGACTCATTCAGTTTTCGTATCAATAAATATATTGCACGCCATCTTGCTCACGGTTTTCCATTTAGATTAACTTAGAGTTCCTCGACGAATTGGACTCCTGGAACTTTGGACAGTCGCTTAGCCACATGATCCACAATCTCCCTGGCACTTATGGCACTTATATGTCCAACTGGACAATCAAGGGTCCAGCACCTTCGCCATTCAGTTTATTGTAGATGCCCACGACACACACTGCCTGCACTTCCTCTAACTCTGATATCACATTTTCAACCTCTCCGGACAGTATGCAATTAGTTATCGAGTATAAGAGTATTTTTGCAACGGTCGACAATATGAAGAAGATTCTGGACATCAAAGTAGCCCAAAAGAAGTGTGCTGACGACAAGTGCCCATCAGGCAGAGATTCAGCTAAGTCTACCCATGCCTAACATCACCGCCTCGCTTCTTAGCATCGGTTTTACTATTAGCCTTGTGTTAGAAATGCGGACAGATTTCCGGTTGTTTTGGATAAGCCACGGTTTGTTCGCCTCCCGCCTCATTTATTTTCCACTGTAATTTCTGATCAACTCAGTGGTAAAACCTTTCAGTCTCTTTGATCTAAAAGGGGTTCCGGTAAAAATAAATATCTCTGCATTCCAATCTTTGGTGGCGTCACGAACTTTCTCATACACATTGTCATCCCAGAAAATCACGGTGGGCTTAGTCGTCGAACAAACTTGCTTTTTGATCGGTATTATATAAATTTAATTTTTTAGCTGGAGTTATACATATACCTTATACCTACCTTATATACCTTCATCCAGTACCGGATTGGGTGTTCGGAAAGGTGTTCCATTTTGCCATCAGGTTGGGTAACTGTTTGGTTGCAATGTCAATAAAGTCCCTATGGTTTAGACCTTTGCTCTCGAAGAAATGCGCTAGCCGAATAGCTTAAAAGTAAGAATGGTTCCGTCACTATCACATATCTGAAAAGCAATAATAGTGGCTTCAAATATTCTCATATTGTGCCTAAGTCTCACCAGGTACACGTTCTTAGGCCAAGTTTTCATAGTTTTAAAAATTATTTCACCATTAGAAACACCATTACCAAATATGATAGTGGTTGTATTTCCAAATATTAGTGCACATTATTTTGGGCCTATAATGGTTTCCCAGACAATTAAATTTCAATTTACGCACAGACACTAGATTAATTTCATAGGCCTTTCTTTTAGTAAGAAAATAGTATTTTGTGGGGCTCGGAATTTCAAGACATTTAGAGAAAGGTGCATTATAAGAGTATATCTGGCTGTCTTCTCTGGGACATCGATGCTCCTTACGAGTCGCACACATTCACGTCAAATTATGCAAATTTACAACATGATTAAGCTCGTTTAGCTGGACTCCCGTCCAACAGCTATATATGTATATATATATATATATATATTTATATAGTAGTATAGCCCAGTGTCGTCAACGCTCTCGTGTTTGTTTTGCAATTCAAATGAATTTGCTGAGGTTGGGCTTGGAACTGGGCCTAAAACTGGATATATTATGATGCTGGTCACAGTGATGACCAGTTTTCCATTCTGAAATTGTTTAAAGGTACAAATATAAGAACAATAGCAGAGATGTGAAATAACTTTTTAGAACAATATCTAAGAAAATGTATTATATAAGCCTCCTAAATAAAATCAATTTTAAGAGTTAAATATACATAACAATTTTTGAATTTTTAAAAGAAAATAGAAAAGTGTTTCAAGTTTGTTTTTATTTTTTGCGAAATCCAACACTTTGTCTTGCTAAATGCGATAGATTGGTGACAGCACTGACTAGCGATAGCCTCTCCAACTCCCCCGGATATTTCGGCATGTTTGTTTCAATGTTTAGCTGTGCGTTGTCTGGGCCAAAATCCTCCTCGCCCGCCTCCACCACCCATCACCACATATAAATTCGTACAAATTGTTCAATGGCCGTTCGCTCTGTTCCTTCGGCCAAAGTATCAATTGTTTGGCATTGGTCTTTATTTATGCATTGTTGTTGGCATTGTTGTCGGCATTGTTGGCCTGGCCTATCCGATGTCTGTGTGTTTTATTGCTTATGGTTATAGTGGGGATATGGCCTACCGTGCTCTGAATGAATTTATATTGTTTTTGAAGTGTTTAAATGTTTGTCCGTGTTTGCCGCAGGGCGCTGGCACACTGGGCGTATGCGTAATGCGAATTTATGCAGGCTTAATGTTATGGCAAGTGCCCTAGAATGGAAATTTCGTCGCCTCAGCGACGGGAGATTGAAGTTTATGCAAATAGGGCTTTAATCGAGATCTGGCTCTGGAGTGCTAATTAAATAAGACAAAGCCAACTTTAATTTGCAGCTAATAGACTGAAGGGGAGCTATTTAAACGTGAATTTCCTTTTGGCAAGGCTTTGTGTTATTCGGGGTTTCCGTTACTTCGCTGTTTATCTAAGAGTCCTTATTCGGGACTTGTTTATTTTATTCCCTTTTTCGCTTGCCTGGTTCAGTCTTGGCCCTGACCAAAAACCATAACCGTAACCAAAAGCTGACTAAAGAGCCGCAACAACTTTTGCAAATCAATATTAATTGCTCAGATTCACTCAGCCATAAACTCATTTAAAAAAGCAAAGCTGCAGACTTGCTGGAAAAGCGTGCAGAAAGAAAACAACAATCTGTTATATTTTCACTATTTATGCTTGAGGTTTTCACCGCCCCACCGGCGATTTACCTCTTTCCATTCCTTTGACCGATTGTCGAGTGGAGAAAAACTTTTGCAACTTTGCGCTGCATTTCTGAGGCATCCTCTCGTCCTTTCCGCCGTCGTCCTGCAGTCGTGCTAATACGTCTGCACCTCTCCCCTCTTTGGCGTCATGTGCTTATTATAAAATAATTAAGTCCTTTAGGAAATTATAGTTCTTGTTGCCGTTGCCTTGCTCTCTGTTGTCCTACTCGCATTTTCCCAACTCATGCAATCTGTGCCCGTTTTTATTTCGTCCTTCGTTCTTTTCTTTGCACTGTGATTTCTGAGCTGTTGCCTCAATTCATTTCTATTTTTTTATTTACTTCTGTGTCTTTTTACTACACATGGAGAATTACGGATTGAATTTCAACTCAAAAAGGTTTCAAAATAAATTTTGGTGACAAAATCTGAAGCTATTCATGCAAAAACTAAAAACAATTTCCTAACTATTTTGATTTTCCAATTCTTGAGTCTTTGCTATGTAAAAACTCAAAGATAATCTAATAATATTTTGGTTAAGGATATTTTTCTCCGTCTACTTAAACAAATTACCATCTTGAAGCCCTGGCATTGCTTGATTACTCCTGTGAGTGTCTGCCATGAATAACCTGGGTGGAATACCCAAAGGTTGAAAATTCTACATAAGTTGTTTCCAAGTTCTGCGACTCCTACATGTTCCATCAT
Source organism: Drosophila eugracilis (assembly GCF_018153835.1). Lineage (NCBI taxonomy): Eukaryota > Metazoa > Arthropoda > Insecta > Diptera > Drosophilidae > Drosophila > Drosophila eugracilis. The sequence goes on from NW_024573616.1 coordinate 656,914, forward strand.
TTCCAGCCTTTGTGAAAAAATAGACTCGTTCTGTCTCTCCTCTCTTGTGGGCTGCCACTGGCATATGAGTAATTTATTGTGTATCTAATTAATTATTGCTGCCAACGTATTTTTCCACACCGAAACGAATGTGGTTCATATCTGTATCTGTATCTGCTTCTGTATGGGGAATCTGGCTAGTTGTCTGTGTGGGCGTCTGGGTCGGCATCGTTAACATAGACTTAATTGCCAAACCACAGAATGACTCTTTTAGGAGCTGGGAGAGTGAGCCTAGAAAAGCCAGCAGTGGTGACTTGAACCCACATGCAGGTCGGACATCATGATCTATGTGTGGGACATGACACTTTGCATTCGAATTTATGTATCGTCTGGCCCATCCTCCTTGAAAAGGCAATGCCCCCTGTGCCTGTTCGGAGAGGAGTCATCCATTTTAACATGCCACGGAGTATGACAAGTGTCGGTCAACTATAAACAGGAAGGAGCGTCGCACCACTAGGACCCTTGACGAACACATGGACAACCGGGATGGCTGGATGCGAGGATGTCAGGACAGTGGCAGGACTTCAATGGCCCTTTGGCCATGGCATAAAAGCCGCTTGAGTGCGATGTTTTCGCGGAGCCTGTCGATGGTCACACATATACACGTTTATAATAAAGAGGTAGTAGCATCTGGATATATACCACCGAAAAAAGAGACTATATCAGCAACTCACAAGCGAACTTATAAAAAACTTACTATAAATCGATTAAGAACCTAAGAGTATTCTTGCTTAAAGATACCGATGTCAAGACAATGATATTCATTGGTCAAACGAATAAGGAGCTTAATGACACAAAAAGTTGATTACTCAAAATTTGCAATTTCGCCATTAGCATTAGGGGCAAGTTAACGACTGGTAACCCAACTGCAGTATTGACCAGCTAAACAGTATGGAAATTAATTACCGCATAAGTTGGCAAAACTTTTGGCCCCAAAAAGTTTCGGGAATATCAAGCCAACCAATCAATTCTCGTCTCTGCGACAAATGCGCAGCCAAAAGTTGGCCAACAAATCGTTTATCAAATTTAAATTTATTCCCAATCTCTGGCTAAAATGCAGTGCGGAAAATTCATCATGGACGCCAGTGCAAAATCCCGCAGATGTGTCAATGTATCTGCATTAAATGTGTCCGTATATGCGTATGTATCTGCATAATTTTGATGGTTCGTTTTTGGGTGTTCGAAGAGGTTTGGGTTTTTTGGTCATTTTCGGTCTGTTTTTTGACCAGGCGGTGCATAAATTTGCATCTCAATTCGCTGCCGCTGTCCTGTTGCTTGTTGTTGTTTGTGTTACTGGGCGACGACGAGTGTTGCCAAAGTCCCTGTTTGTGGCTGACGATTTGCCATTTTAATTAGGCAATGTCCTGTCACAAGCAGGCGGCCACTGGATACGGTTGCAAGTTAACAGAGAGTCTCTGGTTTGACACGTCCACTTGAAAAAACAACAAACAGGAAACCACAAGGGTATTTGTAATATTCTATTAGGACAAGGTACAATAGTAGTAGATATTTTATTACTTTCAGAAAGTTTTCTCCATTTAAATAAATATAATAATGTTTTTAATATTATTTATACCAAACTGAGGAACCTTTTAATTTCCAGTGTTGCTGGACAAATGTTTGTCCAGTCGAACAAAGAGCAAGCGAATTCCCCTTCCCTAGTTGACCTGTTAATGGGGCTTCCCGCAATCAGTTTAAATGGCAAGTGCCATGCCAGAAGTGTGTAACAGATTATAATAAGCTTGCTATTTTAATTATGTTATAATGGTAAAGAATTTCATGGAGCTGTCGCCCAGCATCCGTTTTCATTTATTTCAGTCCCAAGTGCATCCGCTGGAACGGTTTGTGCACTTCTGTTTCAGCCACAAACTAATTCGCAACCATCGCTCTTTTTTCGTACACATTTAAACCAGCAAACTTTTACATCCGTTTTGCGTCTACACAAATAAACAAGCTGTAACTAAATAATTGTCAAAGACTGTGCAAACGTCAATAAACAAGCCCCGCATAAACACACTCACACACACACACTCACATAGGCGCTCACATGGCGTGTTTCCGTTTCCGCCTTTTGCAGGCACGTGCGTGTCTGCGGCTTTTGGCCATGATTTTAGTCGCCAGTGTATATTTGTGTGAATGGTATGTGTGGTTGGCATGCCTGTTGACAAATTTGTGGTCAAGCGAAGTCAACAAAGTCGTTTCAAATCAAAGAACTGGGTGCTTAAAAAATTATGCGTTTAATCCCTGCCATTATAGACAGCTAAAAGTTAATGAAGCAACGATTAAGTTTAATGCGAAAATAAATAAATAATAATTTAAGCAATTTTGTATTGATACGTTCCTGATAAAGAATTATAATGGGATTTTTTACTTTTAGCTTTAAAAAAGGAATTACACATTTACTATTAATATTAAGACTCAAAAAAATAAATGCATTTTTAAATTCAATGTCAATAATAATAAATAAATGATTGATTTTCCGAGCTTTTTGATTTTGAAATAGACATGGAAAGGAGAGATTACAGCAAACAAAAACTGATGTGTTTTAACCACTTTTTGTCCTTTAATTCTTTTTATAGAAACAAAGAATTATGCAAAATAATCCACAGCAGCTAAATAAAATAAAGCTTCCATTAAACCTATGGTGAAAACGGTAAACGAATAAGTTTTAAATTTAATAAAATTTTTTTTTAAATCTTTCAATGACCAAATTGCACGGAAAACTCAATTATCTAGTTCAGCATAATTTTTGTAATTGTTTAAATAAGTTCTAGTTGGCGAACTACGTGTTGGCTAGTCACCTGGTAAATTCGTAACTGCATCCCGAATAAAGTGGTTTAAAGCGTTTATAATTTCTTATTATTAAATTACCCTACTCCCAGGACTGAGGCAATTAACTTTTGCCTGGGTGACACACTTTAAGTCAGGTGAGAGGATTGCATGCTTGAGCCACCTATTCATTTCGCCGCTCCATCGTTCCACCAAAGCCTTAAACCTCACTCCATTAGGTTTTGCCATTGCGTTTTTAATTAATTAATGTGCCTCCATGTGGGGCTTCGCCACTGTTTATGGTTTAAGGAGATCAAGCCAGACAAAGTATTAAAATTTAACCGGGCCATGTGTGTGTGCGTATATAATTAAAAGTGCCGTCTACCACGGGCTAAAAACTTATGCTCAGATGCTGGAAAGCTGGAAAGGAAACCGAGTCAACAACTTTCTATTTTGTCAATGAGCTGGGCTGCTCGCTTCGCTGCCAGAGTTCAGAGATTCTGTCCGACCCTCCTGTAAATGACACACTCTCTGCATATATGCAACTGGAAATAATTTTTCAATTCGCAAATGAAACTTTTGACACACACAAAAAGGAGAGCAAACTTAAAGTTTGCAATTGCTGCAGCAGCAGTAGCAGCTCTAGTTCCCCGGTGGAAAGCGGTAAACCAGAAAAGGAGGAGGACTCAGGAGGAGCGGGTCTGCCAGCTCGTCCAGCTGCAATCGTCATGTTCCCGTGCACTTCTTGGGGTTTCTGTGCCATTTCTTGCTGTGTTTCTTTTAGCCACGGCCCCAACTCCAGAAGGAAATTACAAACCAAAGTAAACGCCAGCAGCAGCCAAGGAAGTTGTTGACGCAGGACGAGCGCCGGCGCTGAGTGTCAGTGTCATATCCTGTGCCAAAAGTGCACACAGAACTTCGGCCCGAGACTCCAGACTCCGGATCCAGGGACTGGGCATCCACTGACGAAAATGTGGGAACTGTCAAATGATTTAAATTATTATTATTATTTTTATAGAATTTAGAGACTCTAAATAAAGAAAGTAATTAAATATTGTAATAATATCACCAAATAGCAATAAAGCATTTCTTAAAATTCTGTTTGGCTGAGTTTCTCTCAGTGCAGGACCAAGGGCCAGAGATGCTGCACATTACAAATGAATAATTTATGCGCGCGCTCTCTCAACGGCAGATGGATGAGGGATACGGATGTGGATGAAGCCGCTGGCTGGGAGATCCAGATGGGCGGCTGTGTGGCGTGGATAGTGGGATAGTACTGAGCGGCCCGTAGACTCAGTCACGGAGGACTGCGGCAACGTCCAATCCTGGTCAATGCCAAATGAGTTGTGGCAGCGTCTCGCTGGTGCCATAAAAGGGAAAAGGGGGCAACGGAAACCGGGCGTCGGGATAGGGGATAGGGAATGGGAAGCTGTTGCTCTGCATAAACTGAAATCTGCTTCCCCAAAACTTCGCCCCAGAAGGGCAAATTACATGGCTCTGGTGTGAAAATTATCTTCCTGGTAAGCGGCGGCAAAGAAGACGGAAGAAAGCGCAAACTCAAAAGTTATTAGAGCAAATTTTTGCCTTTTGCCTAAGTAATGGCCGAGTGCATATCTCTCAGCACATATTGAGTTATGACTTAATTGGATAAGAGCCCGGTTTGCGCAACTTTGCACTCCCATCCCGCTATCCACTCTCCCCCAGCCCACTGTACCATCAGCCTTCAAAGCCCCTCCTGTGGTACTAAGTTGGGTAGAAAGTTGAGAAAACATTTTTTCTTTTACGCCCTGAGACTCGGCTTGCGGTATGGATCTCGTAAGGCTCTGATTATGTTTCGCTAGGCTATGAGTAGCTTTTCTGGATTATCTGGACAAACGTCCTATCATTTCGATTTTAAATGCTTATTTCTATTGACGTCACTTACAATAAATGTTGCTATAATGTCGATTGCAAAAAGAAACTACAGACTTATAAATATCGGTCAATTATTATTTTTAACTTCTCTTATAGACGTCAGTTGTGATAAGGATTACTAGTGTTGCACTTAACTGCCTTTTTATATATGCGTAAATAATATAAAAAAAAAAGGAAACATTTATTTTTTCTGACATCATCTCTTTCTTTTGAAAAATGTTAGGAAACTCCCTTCTGTAAAGATATCCCCACTTAATGTAAATTTAGTATTAAAATGATAATGTATATTCCCTTGGCAGTTCATTCACTTTAAATCAAGAGTTTTGAATTAAACGTGAACGGCTTAGTCCAGCTGTATAACAATTGAAGGGTATCCCGACACACGACTGGCAAGATCAGACGAATGGGGATGAACTAAAAGTGCCCTAAATCCCTGCTGGGAGCCCAATCAAAGCGACTTTAATGCAAATGCGCTGCCATTTCCCTTTCCAGTCGATTCCGGTGACACACAAAAAACGAAAAAACACAAATGAAGGACTCAGGGATATAGGGAAACAGTGACGAACCGGCAGTGCGATTTGTGCTCATTTGTCAATGCACGGGTGATGCTGGTTCGGTGCCACTCGCCTCACGTCAATCCACATAACGTCTACGCCCCTTTGGCCACGCCGAATGCAGTTTGTAGCCCAACCCAGTTGTTGATTTTGTTTGCGGGGATTGGGTAAGGGCTGCTTGGCGTTTTGGTTGAAAACACAGAACACAAAACACAGAACAATTCCATTGTCAGTCCCAGTCAGCATCCATTTGAACATCAAACACTCTGCCCTGAGCCCGCTTTGCTGTTGGGATTTTAATTTATAATTCAGCACTCGACATGTCACCAAAGAGTTTCATCAATATGCACTCCAAAATCAACTCCACGACAACGTAAACCGATTAAGCTATTCGGTGATTGGGAGCTCCCTCCAAAGTAAGCCATAAATGTTTCAGTTGAACATGAACAGAAGAAACCTGTTTCGACAAACTCTTTGCATTTTTTGTGCAGTTTGGTTTTTAGCAAAAGCAAAAACGGAAAGGTACCTAAAAACTCGAAACCCTCTGGTCCCCCTCTTTAAGCTTTAACCTATTTTGTATTCACGGCTTGAAAAAAGGTTGTTTGTATGCTACGCGGTTGTTTTGTAATCTCACACAATGGTGAAGATTAAAGTGGCGCTAAAAAACGCATATTTAATACTAAGACGAAAAGGCTATAGGTTCCCTCTCAGCGTATTGTGAATCATAAAGAGCGCTTATCAGAATAATTACTGAGAGGAATTGAAAATGAGAGGCAATTCCCTCTCTAAATGCATTTTTGCTTTTATTATTTCTTACTCGTAATAAGCCCATCATTATTTTTACTGAAACCAGATCTCAAGCCTTCTCTCCCTAATTGTCAATTGACTCTTTACTAAAGGTGTTATAAACTTCTCAAAAAATGTAAAATTTGAATCTGCACGTAATTGGCTTTTTTAATGGAATACTAAAACAATATTAAACATTTTGGCTTGTCCCTTATAAATTTTTGTTAGGGCATAGAAAAGCCGACAATGTTTTTTAATAAAACAATACCAGTAAAATAAGAAGGCGAAATATGTGATTTTTTTTCTCTTTTCAATAAAAAATACTTACACGAGAGGCTCTTTGTAGGCACTGCTAGCATGGATCGATTTTCATTAATCTCAGGATCGCTCATCGGAGAAGTTCTTAGGTTCAACCAGTAATGACTAAACGTGATTTTTTGCTATCAAGCTTGAGCCTGCTATTTATATTCCTGCAAACTGGTGTGTAGTTTGATTTATAAAAGTGAATTTGAACTTTATTTAATATTTAAAAATTTAATATTTTAAAGCCCAAGCTGAATTCACTTGTCGCGATGGGCAGGTTATTCGTAGCTCAAGAAGATGTGATGCCCATATAGATTGTAAGGACGGCAGTGACGAGACCTTCGCTGAGTGCTATAGCCAGATCTGCCCAGAACATAAGTGCTCATATGGTGGATGCTACAACGACAGCCAGCGTTGTGATGGCAAATCAGATTGCTTTGATGGAACTGATGAACATTCCAGTATTTGCAGTGGTAATCAAAATCCTATGCACTCTGAAGGAAACGATTCAGAGCTGAGATGCCCGTAAGTCTTACTTCTATAATACTTCTTGATTTTACTAACTAATTTGTATTTGTAATAAATAGTTTCTGATTTCGACTAGCTTATATTTGTCACCAAATCAGTAGTAGATTTCCTTTGAACTCCCAAAACTATCTTTGTGTTGGTTTTAATTTAATGAGAATTTAATTAAATTACCAAATCAAAACTATAGGATATGTATACGGAAATATATTTTAGAATATATGTATGACTTATGAGAGTGCAATTAAAATATATATTTGAATTATCTTGAATATACATTTTGATGTCTACTCTATATTGATAAGCCAAGCAAAGATCTATATCTTAGGCTTACAAATTGACATTTAAATGAATAAAAATATTTTAATATGAAAATTTGCCTTTCAGAGAAAATACTGTAAAGTGTAAGTCCACATCGGAATGTCTGGATGTTCAAATTCTTTTGCGATGGCATCAAAGGATTGCCAGGATGCGAGTGATGAAACCAATGGTGACTGTCTTAATACAAAGTGTCCCAATGACACATTTCGCTGTGCCTACGGAGGTTGCTTACCCAAAGAGAAGGCCTGCGATGGGAAAATTAATTGTTGGGACAAATCAGACGAGGAACATTCTATATGCATTGATATATCTGGAAAGCAAGAGATTGGTTTTCTAAGCGAATCTCAAAATAGAACAAGTCGCACCACGACGATGATATCACGAAGTGGAATGGATACCTCTCGAATATTCAATTATATTTCGGGATGCACAGTTCCAGGAAACCTGAAGAACCTACAGGTGAAAACCCTGTTCAATGTACTGCCCTATAAGGTTGGTACACGAGTAGCAGAATCCTCTGTAGTTCAGCTGAGTTGCTCTGAAAATACAAAACTGTATGGCAGCAATTTGAATCACTGCCTCAATGGAAAGTGGCAGGGCCCTTGGCCCGATTGCATTGGCGTGTGTCATGGGAAGTCATTCACCCGGGATCCCTCAATTCGGTCCACTTGTCGTTACAATGGAGACACCAAGGATTGCAGCCTCAGAGATACCACATTGTTCGTTGGAACCACGGCAAACGTTACATGTGCTCCCAGTTACAAACCAAGGGGTCCGGTTTCCTGGCAAACTCGAACCTGCATTGAGGTTCCAAGTGCCAAATCACCAGTTTGGAGTATGGAGAGCAAAATAAATCGCCTTGAATGTATTCCCGAATGCGGCATTATATTGCCAGCTGTGAAGGATATTCCTTGGATTGTCAGCCTATTCACCAATGGCATTAACATGTCGAATTTTATCTTCAGATGTCTAGGCAACATAGTCAGTTCTTACTCGATCCTTGTCGAAAAACAATGCATTGATACTGACGATGTGATGAGATATTCCATTGTTATAGGCGAGCACAAAGTTGCCTTTAATGATTATGATGCTAGCCCATATAGGGTACGGTTTATAGAAAGCATATATAAAAGGTAAGATGGCAAAATTAAAACTTGTGGACAAGAAACTATACTTCATTAAATTATTTTTAGCCGACATAACGCCCTCTTGAGCATTGCTGATCCTTTTATATTCTCTCCATTGGTGCGACCGATTTGCATACCTCCAATTCGTCAATGGTATGCCCTATCCTCAAACTCAACAGCCTACACTTATGAAAAGCTCATCAAAATTAACTATCTCATCAACATCGAAGATGATATACGCCAAGAAATCAATCTTGTTCAACAACACAATAGATTGAACATAAGAGATATGTAAAGGAAAAATAAGAGACATAAAGGAAAAACAAATTTTATATATCCACCTTTTAAAAATCTAACATATATTATTTTTTTAGGTATTTCATTAAAATATTTAATTAAAACAAAATTAAAAAATCAAAATGTTATGAGTTTTAAAATCTCTAATGCCTCAGCTCGATCTTTCAGAATGTCAGAAATACAAAAATTTCCCAACATAAAACACTTCTTTTTATACTTGTTGTTTTTACTTTGCTGTTTGTTCGGGATTCTGGGTCTCTATAAGTAATTGAGATATTGCAATGGCCAGCAAAGCGAGTGTTACTGATAGCCTTCAGGCTCCAAGTATCGGAGTGCCAATGCAGCTGAAGCCCTGGGAGATAAATCCCTGGTCTCCAGAACGTCTGAGCAACATGTATTCCGACTGGGCGTTGCACTTCTTTAATCAACAGCGGTACTCGAATGGTCTTCGCTATTTCAATAATTCCCTGGATATGAATCCCTTCAATGTTAGCGCTCTAATGCGCCGGAGTCAGGTGAAAAGATCCATGGGTCTGGCGCCATTGGCTCTGAAGGATTGCTCCCAGGCCGAAGGTTAATTCAGTTCTATCAAAATCTTTATCTTGTTTGATTTGTATGTTTTAATGCAGATCTGTTAAGGCGCATGAAGCCACCAATCACAAATCCCAATGTCAGTGTTGAGGTCTGTGATTCTCTCTACGAGTCCAATCGACTGGAGGACTCCAAGATTAACCTTCATTGCCACCTGAGGCGCTTTAGCTCAGCTCAGAGAGTTCCTGTTGTAAAGCGTCTGAATGTGGTGAGTTTATCATCTAAAAAGTTTTTAAAACCATTATTTAGTATTGAAGAAATATTATTTATATTAATTTGTTTATTCTAAAATATGGACTTACAACTTTCCAGCTAGGTGAGAACTTTCGGGACACATTATCGGATGATACCACCATGTCGGTCCAGCGCCTGATCAATCGCATGATGAGCAGTCTGGCTAAAGCGCCCAAGGAAATGAAGGATAATTGCGATGTAGTTAGCATATTGGAAAAAGAGGTAACCTTCTTCATATAGGAAATTATACAAAAGAGTACCTAAGGCCATATTTAATTTTAGGAAGTACACGTGTCTCCGCTGGAAATAGCTAGACGAAAAAGACACTTTAAGATTTACAACCAGTCGTACTTAAACAAGTGCTGGGTGGATGTAGCATTCCTGAAAAAAGCTAAGAGATGACCCCAATGTCCAGCCCAAACATTGTCAGAAGTCTTCCGAGTATTTGGGAAAACTGATGGCCACCAATTACAAAGCGGAGCGTACCCTAACGGTTTGAATTTGACATTTTAATTATCGGTGTAAAATTCTGATAGCCATTCGCTGTCATTTTCTAGAAAATGTTGCACACACGCTGCCCCATGTACGCCCTGCATCGCCAGAAATATCCCAACGAGGCCCTCTACATAAAACAGAAGGAGGAAAATCTATTCCGCATTCAGAACCAGACGAGGCGAAATATGTTTAAGATTCTGCGCAGTATACGACTGCTCATACGAGTTGGGGAACTAGATGTGTGGAACTAGATTATATAAAATGTAATATTAACTCTGATAATTATTTACTCCACAGAAACTTACAACGTTTATTGAGGAGGTTATGGGCGATTATGTCACAATCAAGACGCATCGCGTAATGCCGTGGAAATTTGAATTCACTAATGAGGTCTACAACTATTTGGGTTTGGCCCGCATTAATGAATTCAAAATTCCCGGAAACATGACCGTCTTGCATGGAAGACAACGCCTTTTGACACTTTTCAGACTGCCAACTAATAACAATCAGGAACTGAAAAAATCAAGAACAAGCCAATCGTTTCCTCTGAACATAGCAAAATCGGCTACCAGTGATCCCAAAGCGGAGAAACACAAGTAAGTTCCCTACAGTTAACATATTTAAAAAGCTTTAACATGTTGTTTTTCCATTTAATATTTAATTTTTAAATTTTATTCGTTTTCTAGAAAACAAGTAGCCCGTCTGGAGAATCGGATGCGGTTTGCTGAATACCACATAGAACGATCCTATCTTTTACATGAACTGGCCCAACAGCATTTGAATTTCAACTCATTTGATGCGGCCTGCTCCATGGCCCGGAAGTCCTTGGAGGGTGAGTTAAAAAAAAAGGTTAGATAATTAATATAAATACCAAACTAAACGCCACAGAGGCCATCAAATGCAAGAGTATTATTTGGAGCTTTTTGGCTTTGATGGTGATATGCAAGGCCCACGCGATCCTGGGCAAGATCGAGCGAGAAAAGGAGATTCTAGCCGAGGCCTTCGAGCTGGCCAAGAAGATGAAGAACCTTGACCTGTGCCTATTCATTGACATTTGCTTGAGGGTCAATGCAGAAGAAATAGAAATGAAGCGAATGGTAACTGCCGATTTGATCTCCAAAAAGCAAAAGTTTGGCTCTAGAACGTTACAGAGTATCGATACTTTCAATGAGGATCGCAACCAAATTACCTAACAAATAGTATGCTTGAAATGGAATAATTTTCCTGAAAATACAAAATATTTTATCCCCATGACCAGTTTTTTTTCACTCACTGTCAATTAATTAATTTTAAAATCGTTGCCTTACATATAACATATAATTTTAGAAAAATTGTCCTGAAACATGAACACAAATAATTTTTATAATGCCACATCCGAAAAATGTAATATTTGGAATATGTTCACCTCTTTTGCTCAATTTTCCCTCGAGAAGAAATTAATCCCTTGGGCAAGGAAAAAGGACGAAGCTATTCGTTGAAGTTCCCCTTGCAAAAGGCGAAAACTTTAAAGTGCGATTTTCCACAGGAATTTCCGGGCAGCTAAAAGTTTATCTCAATGAAAAACCCCAAGCACATTAACGGCTGTCGGTGTTGGGCATTCAATCACTGCAAAGTGCAGCTGCAACTTGCTCTTATATATAAATAGTTTATGTTTCTTTCCGCTTCTTGTTGGAGGCGGCAACCTTTTCAGTGTAAACTTTGCACACTTGGATTTTGGATAGCGCCGGATCTAAGCCAGACTCCCCCAAAAAACTCAATCCCCCCAACCAGTTGGATTTTCTTTCACCTGATGGTGGCAGGAAGTTCCGTGCAACATCGCACAAAAGACGCAAATAAATGAAGCCATTTGTTGTGTTGTTAGCTGATTTTCGATGCAAAGGATGGCCAAACTTTCCCACCACCTGCCCTGCGAAACTGTTGGCAATTCCCATTAGTCGCTTGTCATTTAAATTTTTTCGACTTGCTTGTGACCTCGTGTGTATGGAGTGAATTTTTAAGCTCAACACGCCAATGCCATCCGGCAACTTTTCTTTGACTTTCAGTAGGTATGGTCCTGGTTCATGCTACGGAAGTGGCTCATTTAGCAACGGAAATCATTTGTCGCCCTTTGGTCAGTTGTTAAATTAACAATATTTCTCATTACATTGCCATCGGATTTTTATTTAATTAATGGGCCGAAAGAACTCTAGATTGGTATAAGACGTGATTTAAATTTGTGTTAGGATGATTGAGCTTATGTAATGTATTAATCAAAAATCTTAAAATATAGAAAATTTAACCTTAATGTATACTTACATACGAGCAATAAACTAGTTCTTACCAAATACTTAATGAAATCCCACATACTTCAGATATCATTGACCAATTGTTAGACGATCTTTATCCTTTTGAACACAATCAAAAGGCTTGAAGTTGCCACTTACAGAAAGACGAATCCTGCAAGTATTTGTTTCCCTGCCTCGAGCCTTCATTTAACTACATTAAATCCTGCTTTAAGCAACCGCAAAACAGGGGGAGAAAATGCAGCTGCATCGGGGAATGTCTTCCTTGGTCTGTGCATTGTGCTTTGTGTGTTTTATGATGCAAAATTACACAAAGCCAAATAAGAACAAAGAATGCGAAAAGTGGGCAACAAAGAAAAGCAAAGCAAAATAAAACAAAGCGAAACAAAACAGCCCGACAGCAGCCAACTAAAACTGCAACTCAACTTTGTAGACAAACCGGAGGCTGCTGCAGTTGCTGTTGCTCCCGTCGATGTTGCTGCTGTTCCTGTAATGGCAGCCGAGACATGGCATAAAAAGGCAAAAGAAATTGCTTGCAAGCAATTAAAAGCGCAGCAAGGCAAATAAATGGCCACGCCCAACGATCGACGCCCCTCTTCCTGTAATGGACTTAAGCTAAACGGAGTCGTCGCTTCGGTTTTTATGTAGTTACCAACTTGACGTACTAGCTGACTAATTAGTCATAAAATTACACGACCCAGGAGGACGAGACGGCCGCACAAAAGCCGGGCAAACACCGAAGGAAGGGATCTGACTCTGGCTCTGGTTCTCGTCCTCGCTTCCAAGTGTCCTGGCAGCCAAGTCAAAGTGCACTGAGCGGCCGGAAACAGTTGGCGCTGACGGAAATGCGTGCTCGCCCCACACACACTCATACAAACACACGAGGGCATACTCGTACCCAATCACACATCTACACTTTCGGTAAAACTGTTAGCTATAAATGTCTTTTTAAAATGAGAAATACAAAAATTAAAACTACTAAAAAATTATTCGTCATTTCTGATTTCTGTTATTTAAGCTTCTTTAAAATTATATTGATTTAAGATCTGGTATATAGTTCTCATCCAATAGCTATTTTTATGAACTCATCTGTATCTAAGAATCAGAGTCAACCGGGACCTCAGGCTTCGGGCGTTAGGTCTGCCACTAATTGCTGATTTCCCGTGCCGCTGGCAGTGGAAACGGACTCGAAAACTAGCGATGGACACGTGAACGGAATGGCGAGTGCAGCTCCGATCCAGATAGAATACATGGACAAGGGGGGAAAGTGGAGCATCTGGAATGGAAAATGGAAAATGGCCCTACTTTCACAGTCATACCCATACACACACACATATGTACAAAGAGGCATAGGGAAACCAAAGCGAGGCCGCACATTTGCCACATCACTTATTAGCTTTATTGCTTTTAACAATTTCAACTTCCACTTCCTGCAACGGCAGGGAACTAAAACGTGTGCTGATTAGTGCCACACACCAGCCCATATAGTACTACCCTTGTCTGCCAGAGGCAGCGCCATAAATTCCTGAGCTGCAGGCAAAACTGCAGCCAAAGTCAAAGGCAACCTACACGAACAAGTTGGAGCGGAGTGAGAGTTGTGGAGCTGCACTGAAAAGTGATTTGCAATATTAATATAACTCACTAAATTGCATAAATAATTAGAAGTGTTATTAAATATATTTTATTAAGAACTTCGACCTTTATTCTGAAAACATTCTCCTTTCTAGTGGTTACTATTTGATTTTTAATTCGGAAAGAAAAATAATGTGTCATTTGAAAGATATTTTATTCTCCTTTTAGGAATGTTTAAGAGTAAAACTTGAATATCTTAAAATACTTAATTCTCATCTGTTTTATGACCACTAAGTGCCTTGAATAAATATTTATGACTGATAAGGTAATCAAACTCGCTTTTCCCAAAGACAATTTTGGGGTTTTTTCTTCTTGTGTGGAAGTTAGGATTGCTGGGGGCAGACACATGCAACATTTAACATTGCAGACAATTTATAAGGACATTCATGGCACACGGCGGTGGCGATGGCGATGGCGATGCGAGGAGGCCAGGCCCATAACTTGGCACTCGGCACAATGCGAACAGCTCGTCCTGCCCTCATCCGGCCCGACCATGTGTCCTGTTTTAGTTTTCTCTTTTTTCCCCTTTCCCGTCCACAGTCCCGCACCCTTTCTTTCGCTTTCTCCCCCCGCTCGCATTGTATTTGAAATTCAACATTTAAGCCACTTATGGGCCAACTTGAACTGGCATTTCAAAGGCTGCATCGCAGCAGCTAAGGCAAAAGCAGCAGGACAATGCCGCCTGCAAAGATTTATGGCTGGCTAAAAGCGTGAGAGAGGATCTGGTGGCAATGATAAATGCCACCACGAAAACGTTTAAAATAAGGCAATAATATTTAGCATCTAATAAATGGATTAAGACAGGGACCATGCAAAGCCAATAATTCTTATCTGCATAGTGTAAATGTGGAAAAAAAAATGCAATGCCATCAATCAAGGCTGAAATGAAAAGGATAATTTTAGTTACCAAGAATGTTCAAACACTTAAAAGTTCTTTTGCGATATTTTGACAAAATACAGACGTGGATAAAAAGTTCTCAATGGCCAAACCGATAGCAGCCAATCCATTTCGATATCCCCTCGATTAAACCGAAACTAGCTCAATCTGTCAAACCGCCAGCACTTAAGTCCGCCCGGCTGGGAACTTTTATGGCTGCAGCTGTAACTACAGTTTGTGGGTTAATGCATCGAAGACAGGGCTGTCATTTTAGCCCTGGCCCAGGCAGCAACACCAACCAGGTCCCAACATCGACATGCCATTCGATTCCGGCCAAGTCTTGGGGGAGACCCTAAAAAAAGAAGGGGCGGAGTTGGCCGGAGAACATGCAAATTAGATTCGGGCGAGGTAGCAACGGGGCCAATTCCGTGTCCAGCCAAGCGACAAGGATAAGTAAGCCACCGCCCGATGCACTCGAGGATTCCCAGCCATGGTGGGGTCATTGTCTGGTCACAAAAATCCCACTGCACATGGTGAAATCTGCGGAAAATTAGATTCCACTCCCCCAAACTGAAATACCGCATATGTGCATGAAAATGGCCAGAAGAACGTGCTGCAAAATCCACTGCTTCTTTGTTGGGGGCTTGCCAACTGTATTTATGACACGTGACTAAATGAAATTATTTGCGGCGGGCAATCTTAAATCGTAATTGTGGCATCTCAGTCGGCTTTCGGAAATATTTTTGTTTCAGCCACCTCGACACGAAAAAGGTGGACAGTTCGCACACAGACCGTCCAAGGATTAAGTAAAATATTTATATATATCTTATATATATGCAAACTTGCGGGCCTTCGATTGTGGCAGAGTCAACAGAGGAATGCGCCTGTCCCTGACAGCTCAGTTCAGTCCGCCTCGGCTCGAAGTCTCGGAGTCTAGATAATAAAGTCGCTTGACAGCAAGGATGTCATATTCGTATTTCGGAATTTTCTTGGGAGGCATTGTTATCCAGCGTCAAAGAAAAAATTACCAGACATGTGGGTGGTGAATAAAGGGGACATTCAATCTGAGAAGGCCAAGTGCGTTTTTTTTTAAAAAAAAATACTTTTGGGTTCCTAAACTACCACTACGTTTTTAATAAATATGCAGGTCACATTATTATGAATACATTTTTATTTAAAACACCACTTAAGCATATACAAATTTAAGCCATTTCTCAACTATAAACGTTCGAATACTTGAAATATTTTTAATTTATATGAATCCACTTTAAAACGATATTGCTCCACCGTACTTCACATATATCCTGCGGCGTTTCTTTGTGACGTGAAACAAAAGGCGGAAAGCCTTCGCAGCCAGTGCAGCAGTAATAAACTCTGCCCAACCCACCGAAAATGCCTGTGGAACCCTGTCTACGTCCTCAAGTTTGATTTCTTTAAGAGCGAAAAGTAAATCAAACGAGTTCGCATGCCGCTGACAGATAGCATTGAATGCACTGCAAAGACAAAGCTGGCAACTAAATGTAAAAATAAAATATAAAACCGATGGGGGAACCCCCGAAACGAACACAATCCAATGCGTGACCTGACTGAGCAACTGACGGATGTACTTGAAGTCAACTTCATTTTAATCAGCGCCTGACAGCGAGCAACTATTAAGGGGGAAATGTAATAGTGTCCTCGTCCTTGTTCTTCCACCTCCACTTCTACCATCACCGCTACCTTTCTGTGAGATCGGGTCAGGAATTTGATAAGCCCCGGGTGATAAGGCGGCGTCGGCAGACGTTCAGCTCGGGTTCAGTTTGAAAATGGCGTCACAAAATACATTTTGAAACGAGCAGCGAAAACGTGAGTTGATTAGCAATAACCCGCTGGCTCGTCCTCGATATATATATGTATATATATTCGAGTATGTGTGGGTTTGTGTCCTTAGCGCCATTTTGTTTCATAGCGGAGACAAGTTTAATGGGCACCTCTTAAAAGGTTTCCAGGCTCCGAATATGGCCCGCCACATTAGTGCCTCAAGTCTGGAGGATACTAAAAAATTGTGTACATCAAGATATATGGCTAGCACGTGGCTGCCATATGTCAGAGTGGCCTTTATTAATATTTTATGTGTTGTTTATAAAACAACAGAAACGTAATGTTTTTCTCACTGACGAGCATCCAATGGAAATTACGTACGCATATTGACGTAATGGCTGAACCAGTTTTTCGCCTCCGTGCATTTTTTCTTTCAATTAAATGTGTATCTGCAATTGTCAACTATATCAATACAGTTTTATGACAAAGGCTTATATTGTTAGCTGCCTTAATTTGCAATGGCTGACATTTGTGAACGTTTTAATGCCTTTTTTCGATTGCAATATTTGCATTTATTCCCTTCGCTTAACTGTCATTGCTAACGTCTCTTTGGTTATTGATCCAAACACAAAAGCCATTAAATCGTAAATCTCTTTTTTGTGATCTCCAAGAATGTAATAAAAAACTAATGAAATTTAATCACCTCAAAAAATAAACATAAGACTGCAAATTATTATCAGCCTCTGAGGTGTCCAAATAATAATCATTTTATTTATTTTCTGGCTCACAACAATTATTTAATATAAGTTGCCCTGGAACTCTTATAGGATTTAGGCACATGAATAAAAATCATGATAAATTGTTTAAATATATTTTTATAAAATAATAAACAAGAAACTTTCTTCGTTGATACAATAGAATATAACCGCAACTGGGATTTTGCCATGAAACAAATTCAAACCAATAAACAAAAATATGACATACCCGAAATCCAGACATTGACAAAGTTCTACAAGAAATTGGCCAATGCCGAAAGGGCCACAGAAGTATGACAAGCCAACTGAAACACAATCGAAAGAAAAGGAAATTAAAAACATAAATAAAAAGCCAACCCACTCACACGCAAGGGTCAGGCCCAGTTGACCCATTCTTATGCAACAACAAGTGAGAATTATGAGCCAAAGCTTTTGGATCTGTGGCCAAGGAGTTCTGTATTGTAATTCATTTGCTTAGCTGCCTCCAAACAAAAAGCAACCAGAATTAAATGCACACAAACAAGGCGAGAAAATGCACCAGAAATTCAACACTTTTTCAATTGGGTCTGTGGTAGGAGGAGATATTTCACAGTGCTGACGGTTTAGCTATTACAGCTCACATTTGTATCTATAAAAGAATGGTAGTTATCATTATCTTAAGAAATGATTAAACAAATTGCAGATAGGAAAGGCAATATTTCAGTTTTAGTTATAGGATGATACCTCTTCTTATTATCTAGTTGGGTTTTGAGCAGTTTTAAGCAATTTTAAAAGTAAGCAATCCAAATCGTTTAAACAAATTTTTGAGATGAACCCATTTTTGTTTGGGTCAGCACTGTCTGAAGACCTCGGGTATAGCCACGGTTCCGGGTGAGAGTAGAGGCAGGGGTACGGATCCGGGTCTCCGACTCCGACTCCGGTCGCCGTTGTCGCTTAACATAGATAAATTGCGTTAGAAAAAGAGGCGGCGGTGTCCTGGGTCCATTCGTATAATTCACTTTTGTCAGACTCATAAAAATTGTTGAGTGACATTTGTTTGTGTTTCCCGTTTGCCGTTCTTGTCGTTGTTGTTTGTTGCTCGTTGGTTGTTGCTCTGTTTTCACTGATTTTGTGTCAGTGCAGCCATCTTTTTCTTTTCCACCAGACTACCCACACACATACAGATACTCTCACCCACACACGCTTACACCTACCCGCCAACACACTCTCAGCGAAAAAGGAACACACACACACACACACTGTGTTTTGCCTTTTCGCTTTTAGCGTTTTTCTTGACTTTTTGCAGGGTTCTCGTGTTTCTGTCTCCACATAAAAGAAAATTAGTGAGTTTTGTTGCAAAAATATAAAACATTCCCCAACCCGCCCCCTTTGGGCCATCCTTTTCGGCATTCTTTTTGCGTTTTTTGTCTTTGCTTTTGACATTTCTGCTGTAGGTACATAATGACAAAGGTTTCCGTTTTCAAATGGCCTGACACAAAGCGATGAAAAAGCTTAAAACTGTTTTTGTCTCGCTTTGTTTTGTTTTTGATTTGAATAAAAACGCCTGCAATTGCATAGTTTTGAGCCTTTGATGCAATTGGAGTCCTTGTTCAGAGGGAATCTCGTGTGTCCCAGGCAATTGGCGCCATTCGTCCTGTTTTGTCATTCAAAAGACTGCGATTAAAAGGTATGTTATTCAGCACTTGCAACGGTGCTTAGAAGGGATTTAATGGATGGTAATATAAAACCATTACACGTGGTACATTGACCAGGTATTACTTGGATTAAATCGTTAAAAATATTTTAAACTTACCCAGAAATGTTCAACTTTTTAAGGATCCCATTAGCAACTGCAGTTGCACCTGTGAAAACGCTTCATTCACACGCCAATTAAGAAGTTCCCTTTGTTCCTTTCACCGAGTGCAGTTTACCTTTCATATGCGACTATTTTTTGAGTCAACACGCCAAGTTCGTTCTTGGTTTGATGGCATATTGAACTTTGCAGCGCCAGCAGCCATCGGCCATTGCTTTCCTAACGAACCACAAAACGTCCACAGGTCCGTCACAAATCACGGCCAACACGTGCCATCCAGTCCGGACTCCAAAGTCCCTAGAAGCAAGTCCAAAGAGTCGACGGTCCAGCGTACCGGACACCTTCGCTTATTAACAATCCTCGGAGAGATTCGCCATCGCCCCACCTCGATAGCTTTTCTTTCCCATTCACATTTCCCCGGCATCCGTGTTTGCCATTTCCCGTTGCCGTTACCATTTTCACATTAATGAAGTGCTCGTGTGGGCAAGTTGTTACATTTTCTTTCGGTCTTGCGTTGATTACATGAGAAATTCATGTTCAAATTCAAATTTAAAACTTTGCCAACCGTCGGGGAAAACTTTGTTCAACCAGGTAACCGATAAAAAAGAAGGAGGGCCAAAAAAAAACGGAACGCTTTCCAAGTTTTTTCAACAAAAATTTTCAGCTCGACTTATGTTGAAGTCGTGCCATTGCACTTTTCCAGGGTTTTGCTTGATTTGTTTGGAGGTGGAGGTATCTCAGATACATATATATTTCTGTCTGACCACCGTTTTGTCGCTGGCCAGTGGAGTGGAAATATATTTGAAATTTCGCTCGTACTTTTTCCAATGTGCTGCATTCAAATATTATCAATTTCTGCAGCTAACGATTTTTCTTGCCAACGCTAACTGATTGAATTGTTAGAACGTTTTACGTGTGCCGCATCGAAAATGCGCAACTGAGCCACGCCCTTTGCTTGCCCTCCCCTTTCGACCTTCGCCCTGCCACTCAGCCTGAACTTCAGCGGCGGGAAAATCAATTTTCGTCGAAATAAATTGTCGAATTTCTGGTATAAATTGCAGCCGTTTGCCCAACACTTTCAGCAACGATGAGGGAAAAACTCCTCCCTCCCTTTTCTCGCATAATTTCAGCAGCTTTTTACGTTTTTCCTTCTGTCGGTCAGACAAAATTATGTCATATAAAAAAATTATTTATGATAGTTGCAACCAGAATCCATAGAAGAAAAATATTCATTTGATGACCATAAATAACCATTATTTAACGCAGATAAATCACTGTTCCAAGCAAGTCATCCCTTCTCGTTTAACCCCTTACACTATCTACTCGTTAATTTGTTTAATTATTTAGTAAAGGCTAATATCGATTGAAAGTTCCTAAGAAATTAAGCCGCGTTTACCGCCTTGGGATTTTAAAATGATTTATTCAAAAGTTCACAAAAGAGTTTATTAGATAATTATTTATACTAATATTTGGCTATATATTTATCCTTTTGCCATCTAATGCCCCAATAATTAATGAGCTGTGTTCGTTTTTATAGACAGTAAGTTATTGCTCATTAAACAGATTAATAGTTTTCTTATAGCAGTTATGTTATAAATCTTTAAATTTTAAATAATATGATTTATTGGGTATTTCAGAAAATATATTTATATCGACGTGAATTAAGAAAGTTGATTGGAAAAAAGCTCTGAAAGTGCCATTCCCTCTCAATAACTTCCTATAAAATAAATTTAATTCATAAAATAAAATTAAATATTGAGTTTCTTAAATTACCCGCAACCACACTCCAATACATCCCAATGTCCTGCAGCGGCAATTAAAGCGCGCCAAGGTTTTGTCTATCTAATGAATCCCCCCTTTTCCAGATGGGGGGAAATGAACAGCAGTTTCATTATATTTGTGGTGCTGTATGATTATCATCGACAGCGCTCATACGCCAGGGATGACGTGAATTGGCTGACTGTGTGGAAGCTCTCCGGCTTCTCTGCTAATTGTTCCAAAATGACAATGCAAATTTGTACAAATTCTCAACACCCCCCTCCCAACACATACCCCACACACACACACGCATATTCAGAGACACAGACACGTAAAATGCTGTGCAAAATAGCCGAAAAATTTGTGTTAAATAAGCGAATAAAAGCAATGAAAGTTTTGCCACTTGCCTGCGTCCGGTTCGCTCATTCGTGTTGCGTGTCCATCCGTCGGTCGTCGGTCATTTCCTGTTTTATTTTGCCAACTCATCATCCTGGTGGCCAGAATGGTTGGCATTAAGTTTAAAGGCGGGCCTGTTCAGGAGGCACGTTTCGCCGTTTTCAGCACTTTATTCCGGTTTTCATTCACTCCCATTCAGTGGCACTTTCGATTTCGCTTCCAATCCCAACGGCTGATTACTCGTCGTCAGTTGCGTTGATTGCTCCACGTGATATGGACATTAGCATTTCTGATTCAATTTGGGGGCTTGATGTTTGCCTTCCCGCCCAATATTCAATATCATCTCAACGGGAATCCATTATAGTTGACAGCCCTGCTAAGACAAATTCATACAATGTCAACATGAAAATGTCTTCTCCCTTTTTTCGCCATTGTTTTGTAACCCTTAGCAGCGGAAAAGAATTCGTTTACCAAGCACTTATTTAGATTATATTTGTTGATTTCCACTTATGAAGCACTTAATGCGAACACGATTTCTGTATCCCATATGACGAGTTATATACCTCGCAGTTCGGTTTCAGCTTTGGATTCCACTAGACATCCCACTCCACCCACATCATGTTTGCCACTCAGCTATGATTGATAATTCTGATGATTCATGCGTGTAATTCAGCTTGGGGTTTTCTGGTTTTCTCTTCTCGTTTTTCTTGCGGGTCAGAGACATTATGCTGTGACATTTATAAGAAACGCATATGGGTCATGATTTTTTGATTGCCTTTTGCGGTTTTCCGAGACTATTTCTCATGGAAATAAACTTTAAAGTCACTCTTCTGTGGTTTATATTAAGTTGACTTGAAGAAAATATACCAATTTGAATAATAGGTTTAATATGCCTGCTATTTGCAATGTCCTTTCAAATAGCCTTAAACGAGTTTCTTAAGTTACTGTAAAGTTTAAGCTGTTCAGAGCCTCTCCCGCTGATTCAAGTAAATAACCGCAGCCCATTAAAGCAATGCTAATTAAAATTCAGCACGTTCTCACTGTCGCACAGTTGAGTCAAGTTAAGTTGAGAGTCATAAGCCAAGCCATAAAACAGCCAAACGAACGACCGCAGAGAAGCCATCAAAAATATTGTAACACATTTTGCCTATTAATTGCGAGCCCGGCCCCCAAACCCCTTAGAGTCTTCAGCTCGGCAGGCCAGGATCCACAATTTTCCACCTTTTCCCGCCAGTGCCAGTAGATTTTCCCGGCCAGGACCCACAGCGCTCATCCTAATGAAATTTTGCAACATTGTCGGTGGGACTTGTCGGTGGCCAGTTTCCCTCAAATTGGGTTCCTTTCGGTGCTGGCTTAAATAATGAAAACGAAAACTATAAACTCATTTGAGTATTGGGAATCCGAAATGGCTACGTGATTCGCAGCAGCTGGAACTTTGCCGAAACTCACAGATGCTAAAGGGTATTGCCATCTCAAAAGTTGAATCCTTCAGAAATTCATCAGAAATGTAATTTTTGTAATATTCTTTAAGGTTTGGGAGATAAAATACGTTGAATTTTCAAGGCTTGAAAAATTCAAGCGGAATCGCAACAGTTTTGACTGTCATAAGACCCAATTTTTTGAACCCGATCTCGGCCTGAAATTCAGCCTGTGGCCCCGATTGCCCGCATGTTGCTATGACAGTGAAAATAAATTGCCAGCGCGTTGAACGCAGAATAAACCGAAACCATGTAGGCAAATGGCCCCTCCACACATGCAGATACAAAGTGATATACAAAGTTCAAAAACTTCAGTTCCCACTGCGCATCAAAACTGACGAAATACGCGGCATCCACCCACCATTTTTATTTTTCTTTTAGGCGACATACGAACGAACAGGTTGGAACCATCACCATCTGCACTGAGCGAAAGGTTGAAACATATTTATGGTAATTAAAATTGATTTGAAAAGTTTAGATTGTCTCTGTGGTGGCTCGCTCTCCTCAAAATGTACAATGTTTCAGAGCCGGAATACCGACTTTGATTCCTACGCAGCCTCCGGTCGGTCGAATGGGGCAAATTTTGGCAACAGATCATTCTGGCAAACCATTTATACAGACGCTTTTAAAATAATAGCGCCACAAAGATTGATAGTTTTAAATGAAAATAAATCAATTCTTTCGAAAATTATAATATATATTAGTATCTGCACTTTTAATTATTGTATTAATTAAGCTATAACCTTTACAAGTATAATATAAATAATAACCTTTTTTAAAAAGTAAACTAAGGATTAAATCAAAACTTTTATCAGGTTAATCCAGCTTAAATTATGTAATTTTAGGTTAATTTTAAATTTCCTCAGTTCTATTATCTTGCCGGCTAATGTGCTTACCAACTGCCTGCATGTGTGACAAAACTTTCTAATTAAAGTTGCTGCAGCCCCGCACTGAAAAGTTGACAAGTTCTCACGTGTGTTTGTATTTGCAAAGGCGAGGACAAAGTTTTCGGTGTCGGCTTTTAGGCGCACTGCGTAATATATTTTACTTTGGCTGGCGCTGTTGTTTTTGCCTTCGCTGCGGTCTCGATTATGCAGGGAATTTAAGTCTGATTTTAATTAGCTATCCGGGCAATTAGACAAGCTCCAGACGCATGAAAAAAACGTTCAAAAGCAGAAATAATTCTATATCTGTAAAAAATGTAAGCCAAAATTGATTTTCGTACAGTATGTAGGTAGTAATATGATACGGAAATTAGCACAAATAAAATGAGTTTCAAAAAATAAAAACACTATTTTGAGAAGCTTAAAACGGTTTAATTAGTAATAAATCCGCTAATATCCCTAATATATAATACGACAATTGTCAATGTCCACAATGTTTTCTTTTTCCAATTCGGCTCTTCATCATAATTTGTTAGGCATTCAAAAAACGTAAAAGTTATACCCTTTTATCTTGAAAAGAATAATTCTTTCAGAAACACAAACATTGCAATATTAATCATTCATTTGTAATGGATTCACCTCCTTTAATTTACTTTTCTTATTACAAGCAAAGATTTAATTTACAAGTTTCAAGTACAAAGGCTAAATTTTTCTCTTTGAACCCACTCGAGCTAAACCTTAAAAGAGTTAAGGACTGGCCCGAACTCAAATCGAATAAAAATACAACTTGCGAACTGGGCAAGCAAAGCCAGATGAAAATGGAAGACAACGACTACCCGCTGGTTTGGACTCGAGTTCGCAATATTTTTAAGTTTCCCATTCAAATTGAATTAAATAATATGCACTCGACTCGCAAACAGAACTTTCCCCGAAAACTTAACTTTCGCTGAGCTCGACGGGGTGGGGGAAGGGAGATTTGAAATGGAAAAGGGTAAGCAAAATAAGGCAAGGATTCTGAGGCGGTTGCCTGCAACTTTCATAATTCATTTCTGCCTGAGTGTAACAATTTTTGCACTTTATGACTTTCGAGTGCGCGCTGTGCGAGTGCCTTGAGTTTGACTTTGGGGCCCGCAAATCATGCAATTGCACCAGCAACTATGCCAGCAACTACTACAACTGCAACAGCAACTCTCAGCGGGAACTTCGAGTTGCAAACATTTTGGGTGCATCCTGCTTTTCTGGAGGGTAAGGAAGGCTGCTTCTTGCCTCATTTTTGTGCTAATTACAGGGGCAGGACGCGGCTGCAGACGGTGCATTCCACTTGGCAACAGTCGAAAACAAACTTGCGGCCAAGAACAACAAACAGGCAACCAGAAAACGACGATAACCATAAAGGCCAACTCAACAGTAAAAAAAAACCTAAAAGAAACGAGTCTTAGCAGAATAATACGACTGCTTTATACCTGCTAATAACATTTTTAGTATGGCTAAAAGTATGAATGCTTTTTTATGTTTATATACAACGCTTAAATATTTAACTATCTTAATATATTATTTTCAAAATATATTTTGCACATTAACCATAAGCTTTCTTTTACCACCTTTCTCCTGTTTTAGTTTAACAAAATATCTGAACCCTGTCTAAAAATTAGAAAAAGCTCCTCAGTATGCAATCCTGATACATTTCACTTAAATATATTGAAATACAATATACCCTTTACGGCTTAAATACTGGGTAAGCAAACAAGGAGCGAAAGCGAAAACGAAAAAGCAAACAAAAGAGCAGCGACAGGCCAAAAGGCAAGGCCAAAAGCCTGACCAGGAAGTTGTAAACGGCCAAGCGGCTTTAGGCCAGGAGTCCAGTTCTGTTCAAGTTCCCGAAGCAAGTTGAAGCTCTAGCTCAAGCCGGTCCAGGCAGTCAAAAAGGGCTGGAAGGCAAAACAAAGCCAACGGCAGGTTCGTGGGCCAGAGCAAAAAGATTGGCAGGCGAAACGACCTCGGGCCGGGGCCAAAAGTGCTAGTACATGTTCTACGAAAAGCAGGTAGGAAGTCCGGCTAAAATGCTCACCACTTGTTTACCTGGAAGTGCCGGTTGAAAAAAACAAACAAGTAGTAACCTCCAAGCTTGCTAAATAAAATCTTCCCTCAAGCACAAAAAAACGCCAAGTGTTTGCCTTTTTGTCGATCATTACGGAAGTTTTGAACTTATTTTTGAAAGAATAATTTTTTACCTTAAAGCTGCGGTCCTTATTGAAAAGATAAAGTCTTTCTAGTAGAGGAATTTTGAACCTTTTACATAAAATTCAAATATCATTTTTATCTACTAATTGATTTAAGTTTTAAGACTGCTAGAAACCTACACAACTACAGTACATAAATGGTAAGAAAGGCTGAACTTATCGGTAGAAAACTTAGAGCTCCCAGCTATGGTTGACAGTATAACCTACTCTAACTGACAGTTAGCCAAAGGAACTCAAAACTTCAACGGTTCATTAATTATGTCAACTGCCAAATGAAAACTTGAATTGATTTAAGTCATCCTCTCCTTTACTCCGCAAGTGGAAATCACTTTCCTCAGTTCAATTTTGAAGGCATACATTTTATGGAATTCGGAAATCAATTTTTAGGGACCTATGTATTGACACATGTGCATGTTATTTCGATTTAAAAGAATATCTTTGTAAGTTTGAGGTTCGGTTTCGTTGGCGTATCTTGCGTCCATAAACATTGTTTATGTCACGCATTGACACGCGTCGTCCTTCTCGGTGGAAAAACAGAATTTTTCGATTTATATGTATATACAAAGACAATTGAATGCGTCCTGCAGACGGAGTTCGATGTTACGTTTCGGTATTCGTGGCTCGGAATTTCCCTTATCGCCTCCCACTCCCACATAAATATAAATAAATACATACAAATAAATATCAGAAAGGGATATGGGAGCCGGGAAATGGAGTCGGTCGTGGAACACAATCGAGAACAATAACAATGCCGCAAATAAAAGTGGAGTTGGTTAAGTGAAAACACTTGAACAATTCAACCGGGCTCAGTTGGGAGCACATAAATAATTCGCTTCTGATGAATTTGAGGCACGTGAATTTCCAATAAAACAACGGTACAATAATTAAGGTAAACGGGGGAGACTGCAGTAAAAAACTTAAAGTAAAGGTTAAATATTTATCTTTACTTTACTTTGACTTTAACTATCAAAATCTGTTGGGGAAAAGTGGGCTTAAGCAAGGTTCTTAAAGAGTTACACAACAATGAAATTAGTTCAGGGGTAGAAATATTCTGGCACATCAACTTAAATAAGATCAATGTACTTCCCTTTTTGATCATTTATAAAAAACCTAAATTTCCATTAGTTAAAGTTTACACATACCAATTAGCTCGTTTCATCAAGTGTTAACTTCCTAAAACATTAAAAATTGCTTCATTTAAGAAAAATGCAAACAAAGAATTTCGTCGGAAACAAGATGAGTAAATAAATCAAAACTGAAACTACAAAGCAGCCAAGCCAAATAGGGGATCTTTCAGGAAAACTAATTAAGTAAATCACCTTAAATTGTAAAACCATTTAGTTTTATAACCAAGAGATCTGATTAATTATATCTTTAATACCTTGCGATACAAATAACGTTTGTCGAAGAGCACTACACTGTGCTGATGAAGCGATACGAATCTTTTAAAAATGAATCCACTTAGGCCAAATACCTCGGCAGCAGAACACAGAGCTTAAAACTATTTGCTAATGCTTATCAGAAAATACCACACGAATCTTAACAATGGGCTGCTGAGCAATTAATCTCGTGGATCCAAACCAAACCAAACCGAACACAGCCAAAACCCGAGAAATCCGGTTGCCTCTAATGCGGCTCATAATTTATGAGCCTTCGCACGCACACAAAAAAGTCTTGGCGTTAGGAATCAACGCTCACATAATTTGCATAAATTGGAGATGTATCAACTGAAATTGAGGTAATAAAGCCAACATCCAGCAGTCAACAGCCTACATCCCGCGAAGGGCCCTATCAAATTCTGGGCTTTGATGGCGGAGATGATGATCTGCTATCGGGCCACTTGTAATTGGCACTAATTTGCTTTCACTCCATTAAAGAATCCCCCGCACGATTTAAATGCAAATGAGGGCGTTCCACTGGATAGCAAAAAAAAAGAAGAAAAATAACAGGTTGCCCCCATGCGAATACTATTAAAATCAATTAAGAAATGGAAACATAAAATCAATCTCCTAGCACGAGCATACACCCTCTTGTTTGAGGAAGTGACGCGAAACCAGCTTCGCTTTTTATCACAATTTATGCAAAATGCTGGCAAAAATGTTAATAATTACATTCGCTCTCACCGAAACGAAGTTAAGCAATCGCAGGTGTGTGACAACCCACCAAGAACCAGAGATACTGGACATGAGATACGAGATCTTGTATCTCATATAAGATGCGACCATGAACCTCTAAAGTTCAGCGTTTAATCAGCTGTTTCGGCTGCATTCTACCGAAATTAAAGAGTGATAAACGCTGAAGAAACCAATTAATTGGACTGCCAGACAGACACTGAGCAAGAGCAAGAGCAAACTCCGCTCTCGTGCTCATCTGCCAACCCAAGAAAAATAAACTAAAACCCCCGTCTTAATCCGGTTATTAAACTTTACACTGTGCAGCAAGATCGTGTAACTTCTCCCTCGTTTGAGTTTCGAAATGGATTGGTATCATCGACTATAAAAATGCTGCGCATGCTCAGCGGCGCTTTTAGTTCGTTTTAAAATTCCAAAGTGATCGGTTCGGGATTCGAGTATTCCCAGTTTTAAAAAATATAAATCCAAATAGGATCCCTCGCAAATATGTCACTCAAATACGTAAGTGGACGACTCTTCTGCATAATCGTGAATTTTTAATTGCTCCAAATATATACGGAGGTTGTGCTTAAAGCTGGTCTTTCCTGAAATAGACTTTAAAGGAATGCAGCAAATTGTTCTAATTAGCTATTTGCGTAAGCATCATTAGTGAAATTCCAGTTTACTGCATAAATTACAATATGCAATTGGTTCTACCCACGAATTAACATAATAAAATCATTTGTTAAGTGAACAAATCAAATTTTTAAATATATCGCTAATTTAATATTTGATTAAAAAATGACCAAAAACCTAGACTGCCTTTGGCTATTTTATATATATTTATTCAGTGAAATAAATGGCTCTATTATCCGAGGTGTGAATCCACGAACCATGACCATAAGATGACGTATAATTTCTTCTATTCAAACTACGAATATGCATAAATTTTAAGCTCGATTAGTTTCATTATAGTCGCTATGTTAATCAGGGCCGGAGAAGGTCTAATGACCTTTCCCACAAGGGAAAGGAACATTTGCGTTAGAATATAAATGCGAATAGAATCGACCATAAACCATTCCAGTTTTAGCATGTGCCAAACAATGCAAGGCTTTTGCCAATTTGAAGGTCGAAACGTATTGGGACGGAATAATTTTAAGAGCTCCCACACTTTGAAAATTTGGAAATTGGAACACATTTGGAATGGCTGTGACCATATCTAACAATAGGGCCACACCGTAAGAGTTATATACGAAAATGGTCAACAAATTGAATTGAGTTATTAGCAGTCTTTTCTTAAATCTTTCCATGCAACAGACAATGGAATTTTTATTCCAGACTTATTATATGGTTATTTGACAGCTGAATAGGACCATTAACAAGAAATGTTAAAGTTTAGCTTGCAGACAATAAAATGGGATTTAGCTTTTGGTACTCACTAATTTTAAAGAAAAGGAGTTTTATTTAGTAATTATACGAGTATTCATTAAAGTTTGGATAACTGAGCTACCTTCTATTTTATACTTTACTTTCATTAAGGTCTCTTTCAAATATAATTTCTAAAAACGTATAATCTACGGTTTTGCAGGTTTTTATTGCATCCGCGGTGCTGATTGCTTTCTGTGGAGCTGATGTGTCGGAAATAAAGGCTAACAAAGTGGACCTGCCATTCAATGACTTATTGCCACCTCTGCTAGATGAATCGAGCACCACCACCACCACTACGACCACAACTGTGAGGACAACCACAACGTTGGCCACAAAACCCACCAAGAAGTCGTATTACCAGAAGCCAGCTCAACTGGCCAAGGAGGATAAATCGAAGTCCAGTGTGAGCAAACAGGATGTGCCGCAACTCCCTCTGGATCTTCTGCCACCCTTCGAGGACGAGGCCAAGCCAGCGGAGGAGAAGCCACAGCAAGTGGTGAAGACTACGCCGAAACCCGTGGTTAAGGTTACTCAGCCAGCTGTGCTAAAGTACACTACGACGACTGCACCCAAGATCACTCATCCTGCTACTCCCCGTCCCCAGTACTCGATTCAACCAGCTCCAGCTTCTCGTCCCCAGTACTCTGCCCATCCTCCTCCTCAAGTGGTGCAAAACAACCCTTCTTATGGAAGTGGGTTCCAGTCTAGGTTCTCTAACTACTTCCTTACTAGTACCGTTCGACCAAGACGCGGTCCTTTGCCCACGATCACTCCCTTCCCGCGATTCGTCAGGCTGTAGGAATTCGATTCCAATTCCATTTAATTAGATTAGATAAGCAAGCATTCAAAGGCCAAGTCAAGACATAAAATAAATAAGATACGAAAAACACTGAGATAATGAGTGGAAACTATGCGGTATTATTTAAAAGCGACTGTTCAAGCATGAAGCTCACAACAAAATATTCAAAGATTTCAAACGTTGATGGATCTTAAATAACTTATGAATGCATAGAAGTGACCATTTCGGATCACAGAGGCATAGCCATCTGCTGGCGTTTCGCCCAGTCAGGTTATCTGTTTTAAATTAACACTTTTCTGAAGGTATTAAAGTGGGCGAAGCTA
Source organism: Drosophila eugracilis (assembly GCF_018153835.1). Lineage (NCBI taxonomy): Eukaryota > Metazoa > Arthropoda > Insecta > Diptera > Drosophilidae > Drosophila > Drosophila eugracilis. Next base: position 687,424 of record NW_024573616.1, read on the forward strand.
AGAAGATTACAAAAAACGATAATTATTAATAAGCAAATTCTTGAATTTTTCTTAATAATCAAAAAATGCACTTTTGAAGGCTGAAAGAGCTAAACCAGAAAAGAAAACCTTGGTTATTACGAGACATATATACAATTATGGAAATATATTAAAATATTATTTTGAAAGAAATTACAAACATAGTTTTATTTACTTTTATTTTAACCCTAGGTATAAGACTTGTCGAAAATTTTAAAACAAAATTCCTAGAGTTGAAGACACTAAGAGTTAAGGCTTTGATTTTCTGATATATTTTTATGGTAATCCAGTTTAAGTAGAAATTCATCTCAACATTTTTGCTGAAAATGTAAGTAAGGTAACGTTGGTTTAAAATTATTAGTGGAGTACAACTGTCAAAACCTTGACAGTTCCCTTTAAAAAATAAAAATGTTTCGCAAGGTGGTGTCTCCACTTCCACACAATCAGCAAAATTTACTTATCAAACTTCTGAAACACCTTTCCCTTCCTCGAAACAAACATATTCTAGTGTCTACCGCAAAGGCGGAATCCAGATTCATTAACAGCATTTAATTAATTGCTTGGCGCCGCCAAAACAGAAACAGAAACTGACACTGAAAGCCGCTGTCAGCTGCCAAATAGCTACAAACGTTTTAGCCCCCGGCTAATATACATATTACGGCACCCAAACCCAAACTCAAAACCCATAACCCAAGCCCAAGCCAAACCGAACCGAACCCGAATCCAAAATACAAGCGTGAACCCGAATCCAGCGCTTGACATTCGCTCAACCTGCTAAATGCTAATTACTTGGCGTTGATGATGTCGCCGACATTCGGGCTGTCAGAAATTTGTCGCATTCACATTGCTATGAGAGTCCAGGCCAGAATCCACACTCAGAATAAAAACTTTAAGAAATATTAATTTTTGAATGGCAAAACATGTTGTAAAAAGGCAAAAATCGTGCTCAATATGCAGTAGTTTTATGTTTTGTATTTTGTTTAAGGTATAAATAATAGGTATCTCGGAAAATGAGTTACTACTCTCCTCCTCCCTGAACTTGGGGACTCAAAAATAAGATTAAGCAAATTTAACATCAAAAAGTATATATAAATCTTGTCCGGTTGCATTAATAGGACTTATCTTAGATCATTTTGTTTCTCCAAGTGATGTGCAATGGGAAATCATGTATGTAGCTCGGCCGATCTAATCAAATCATTGCCATACCGATTAGCCATATTTATGGCTCCCGTTTGTCACTGGTATTGTTGTTATGGCCGTTGTATATTTGGCCGCGTTAATTACACGGCTGATTGACATTAATGCCTTTTCATTGGCCGATGGTGTTATTGACGGCAAGTCCGGTGGCGATCTTGATGCAACAGCTGATTTAAATGGCTATCTGGCCTCAGCCATAAATGAAGCAAACATTGCCATTGATTAATGGCCTTTAAATAAATTTAATAAGCTATTAAAATGATTCTGATAAATGGAGTATGCATATTTTGAGAGGAATACCCTTCCAACGAATGTAAACATTCCAGTGATGAATATTTTTAACCAATTTCCATATTAAATGATTGCTGATAAGCAAATGTGGCCACAAGCACTTCTGTAGGGAAATCATATGTATCACTTAAAGTTCAATTCAACTGAAAGGCTTTTTAAAGCGATTAGCCGGAAATCAATTTGCTTTGAGTATTAGATGTTTGATAGCTTTGTATCGGTTTTGTTATGTATTGTAATTAAAAACTGTTTTTGAAAGTGAAATAAAATGCAAATAATAAATCATGCAATACACAACATTGTGTTACATGAATAACTCAACTTATTCCATTATTTACAAATAAACACAAACAGTGCTTGATTTCATTTCAGATATGTTGCAAATGTAATGCAAAAATTTCCAATTAAAATGTCCAACTGAGCGTAGGCTATAATATCACGCCAGACAAAACAAATTTTCTACACAATTTCATGAAAAATTGATAAAACTCTTTTCAATTGCCATGGAAACTTTGTAAGCCGATTCGCATGATACTGGCCATGTTATAGCTACTGCAGGGCGGGCTAAGGCCGAAGCCCCTCAATGTCAGGCCGCGACAAAATCATAGCGATTCACGCGCTTCAGCTAATTACCCAATCCCCTGGAGATCCTCCCGCAGGAAATGCCACGAGCTGTCAAGCCGAGCAACAATTTAAATGACACTAACCGATGTTGAAAGGCGTCTCGAATGATTACATTTCTTGTAATTCAAAGTAAGCTATTAAATACTTAAAAGGCGAAAATTTGATTGGGTAATCAGCTTATTTTGTATGGGAATTTATAGGGGAGGGTTCCATAAATGATATGGGGCACAGGCTTGATCATTCCAAATAAGAAATCCCTAACTAATAAATGATTATTTCATCAACAGATGAGATCGTTATTCTGCTTATCCAATGAAATTTACGTAATAAATTTAGATATAATATTTCAACTAGCAAATGCCAACGTCTGATATTATTTTTAGGTACGCTGGCAAAGGGTATTGGCACGAAGAGCTCTCATTAAAAAAGTTTTCCCTGTGATGCGTGGAAAGCCATTAGATGGCCATGGCATTGGAGGGGGTTTTCCACTCTTTCACACCCTCTGGCGTGCGGATCTCGCAGCAGCATTAAAAATCGCTTTTACAAATGGTGCCATAAGCTCTTAGGCAAACTTTTAATGTGCACACACACACACACACCCAGACACGCACATAGTTGGCATCGCACGAGGGAGAAAGATTTATGTGGCCAACGCGGCGTATGAGCGTTGCGAAGTATTTTCAACTTTAACACGAGAATCAACCGGCCCACCGACCGATGCCCCACCGCCCCCAAGTATTTAGATATATTAAAAGTGTCTAGACTATGCCACATTAGGCAACACAATAAACAATATACACAATAATAATAAAAAACGGAGAGAACAGATATACGGCCACTAAATGAAAATGTTGTCCGACCTCTTTTCATGGTCAATAAGATCGGAATGAAATGGCAACATTTATATTCCTCTCGATGCAAATGATAGCCAAGCAGCTCGCTTTTAACAATCATTTTTTACGCCACTTTAATTAAATTTTCCCACTTGCTGCTCAGTATGTTAATTTCATTTCCCCAACCGAAAGACGATTTTCACTTTTCGCAGCTGTCGCCGAATGAATTAATGACCTTAAGTGGATGGTCGAAGGGACAATAACTTTCCGCCGCAATACTGATGTAAATGTTTGCACGAATTTTAAATTGATAGTAAATATTAAAGCTTTCCCTTCCCGAATCCTTCAACTTTAAATGCAATTTCTCGCCAACTTTTCTCATTTGCCCAGTGCATACAGTAATAATTTTAATATGACCATGCAGCCGCCGCATCCGAATGGAAGGATCTGGCGGATGATGGGGCTATCATTCTGGACACCACCCACACATATCCCTTTAATTATGCTATGCCAACAGCGGGCGGGAGAGGGGCAGCAGCTCTGCATCTCGAATTTACATAAGAGTGGCGAGTGACGAGTGCAGAGTGGCAACAACTGACCGATTCGAGTATTGATTGTCGACGTTGCCAACGCAGCTGCCCATTAGCTGGCATGGTCGCCAGTGCTGATAAAAAGACTATTTTCGGGAAGTTACTATTAAGTTTTTACCTTATTATTAATAAATATAACTATAATAATAATAAACAATTTAAATCGATCAACATCAGTCCAATCTCTCTTAAGTACATTGTTATAAGACATATCTTTATTTAACTATTATAGACAATATTGTACTTTGCATACGAATAGTTCATTTGACGTTTATATCGCATTCTGGAAATAGTCTGCTGGCAACACTAATGCTCGCACATAAAGCCATAGATGCTCCAGCCAACCGTTAATGTCTCGCTTCAGTTACAATAACGGAAATGAGTTTTAATGCGAAAATAATTGCATGTCATTGACGTTGACAACAGCAACAGGACATAAGCAAACAGACAATGCGAGAATATTGATATAATATCTCTGATGAATGACAGACAGTTCAAGTTGCCGCTGCCACAGAATCTGGGTCTTTGCCCTCTTCATCTACGACCGCTGCCAAATTGATTCAAATTGAAATGCAAAACCTTGACTTGTATACTGCCGATGAGTGGTGGTTCGCAATTTTCTTTGATTCATAATTTTCTGGCCTTAATTGAAAAGTGAAATTCACAAGACCATTGAAAAAGATTTTTCTCATTCAGGTTTTCTGCTAAAGGTGGCTTTGAGTTTGGCATTTGTAATTCAATTTGTATGATATCCCATTTTTGCATTTATAAATTTCATGTACATTTCGTATTATTCAATGAAATATCTTAAATTCCAAAATTCTTAATTTTTTAACAAAGGTTTTTCTAAACGAAAAAGTATGTAAAAACTTTTTGTGAAGAAAAACTATTTTCTTACACGACAACTGCAGTTTCTTTTGCAACTAATTCACTGTCTCAAATATTCATAAAATTGGCTTGCTTGAAAATTCCCATTTGCTGAGATAAAAACAAATCATTTTTTATCCCTGAACGGTTTTTGAGGAGATAAAACTAGACCTGAATAATGAATACTGAACATCCGTCAATCATAAACTTTGATTACAATTTGTAAGGCCACAGTCGGCAAACAAATTGAGGCGAATGACAAAATAGATTATCACTGCAAAAACAGGAAAATGAAAATGGCAAAAACCAACACCAGCACGTCCCTGCCAAAGGAACGAGTTGAGTGTGGACCCAAAAGATTGAGATACAAACGAAAAATGAACAAGCAAATATAGCAATTGACCTGAGGGTGGAACTTGGGGACAGGAATATTTGACATTAAAATAAATAATTCATTTATTCGACGACAAACCGTGTAAATTCCGAAAGTCTGGAGCCTGCCGGGGATCTCATAGAAATTATTAATAATTTATTTTAGCACATTTCAAGGATTTCGCACGCCGGCCACACGTTTCGGCAATTTCCGGGTAACAAAACCGGAAAAATACTTGAAAATGTAATAAATTTCCAAAGACGCTGTGGCCCCAGTTTTTGGCCAGTCCGCTCAGCCGCCCAGTCTGACTTTGTGTGTTAAGGGTCGACATCTGTGTGGGTGGGACGGGGTCAAATGTGAGTGCTTGACAAACTGTTGCCGGGGCCAAATCAATGACAAAAAATTACACACGAATGCCTTGGGGCATTCCTGAAGAGATTTGCAAACGCAACATTTACCCACTTTCCCTTCGGGGGGGTGGGAAATTAATTTCTTTACGGAGTTTGCGCCTGGTTAAGTTCCGGGGAAATGGCAATTTATTTAATGCCATGACCTTAACTTTTGATTTCGATTCGGTTTTCGTTTAATTTTCATTTAAAACTTGGAAACTTTTGCAAAAGCCAATTAAATTAAATTGTTTCCCGTAATGAAAATTTATGTAAAGGTAAGGAGGAAATATCTAATACCCTTTGTATTCTATGGTTTAAAATTTAAATTGAACTTGAAATATTTAAAGAGTCGAATCTCGAAAAAAGAAGAAAATAATTCATTTGATTTCGAGTTCGACATCAATTATATTTCCTTTTCCGTAGTCTATTAAAGTCCTTACTTCAAAGACAAACTCAAATACAATACCAAAAGTAAAAAGTATTTAAGAAACCCAACAAAGCAACTTCCACCGCACCTTGAATACTCGGCGAAATGGGAGCAAATGAAATCCTGTGAAGCATTTTGTATAAATTATTTTCCGCGTGGCAGACGTACAGACTACAAAATACAAAACACATAATACAAAAACGAAAAAGAATATCTGCCTCAGAGCAGTCTTAAATCAAAACACTAAAGCTTTTCAATGCCACGTGCTTGGAGGTCAAAAACTGAGCCAAAACCTATGGGGAGAGAGGGTCCCCTGGTCCTTGGTCCTGGTCCTTGGTCCTTGGTCCTGGGCCTAAAAAGTGGGCCTGGACGCGTGCGACGGACGAGCTTAACTGAAAAAGACCATTAACAAAGTAAACAGCTGCAGAAGAGCCTTCAGTCTGCGGAGTTTGAAGAGGGGTTCCACAATTCAGTCGAGTCAGCATTATATTGTTCAGAAAGCGGAGGGGAAATTAAAGAATTCTCTTTGTTTTGACACCTCATTGTGGGTGATATCTTTTGGTCCGTGCTGATAAAATCGGCTGCAGAGCATTATGTGTACATATTAGCATAATTTTTGGCAGTTTTAAATAAGCAGCTATAAAAGTGCCGCCTTCTTGACACCACCAAAACCTTACCAGCTGACACTTTAACTAAAATTATTTTTTTGGAAAAGTTTACTTTTGCTATTGGTCCTTTCCCATATTTTGGAACTGCAGGAGGCACTACTTATCTTATCTTGACAAGCAATTGCTAATGACGACCCAAATTTGATTTCTTTTGGGGATGAGTTGCCCTAGATTTTATTTAAGACAAACATAAGGATGATAACCACAGTCAAACGACTCCATAAAATCAATGGGTATTGTTTGTACCAAGCACACTTACTTTATTATGTGGATAAAAGTAAAACTGCTTCATGCTCTTATTTTCACACATAAAGAATATTTTTAAAGAATCCTATAATAAATAGTTTAAAACCAATTAAATTTTCCACTCCTTTTTAATTTTAATGATAAGATTGTAGTTATAAAAGGTCAAAGTTAATCGAGTTTGTTATATTATTTTTGGCCTTTTTAACATTGAGTTTTCGTTGGTTTCCTTTTTTGAATATCTATAGTTTTTGGTTTTATTGAGAAAAGTATTTTTTTTAAAGTGTTGTATTTTTTGGCCACGGACCTGTCATAAATACGGCGAGGAAGGTGATCCGGCCGTAGTACGAATAAAAGCAGGGCCGTAATCGATAGCTCGGTGCCACCACAAGACATCCGTCAATGGCGGTGGCGAACGTACGCTCCGCAAAACCCAAAACGGCACATATCGGTTATTGAAATTGTCTCGCAGGTGTCATTAACGTTGGCAGCACTTTACGGCCAGCAGTTTGGGCAATGGCATGAGTAGAGGCATCAGGAGCAGCAGCAGGTGCTTCCATTTGTGGTTGGGCATAAACGATATGAAGGCCGCAGGCATCGTCCTCCCTGGCCCTCTAGAACGTCTCCTCATGCTTCTCCCCATCCTCATCCTGGGCATGATCCTCCGATGCCTCTGTCCACTCCTCGGCATTCTCATTAATTTCGATTTATGGTCATTAAGCTGAGGCATAGACAAGGGCATCGGCATTGGCATTGGCTCCATTCTATTTAATGTGGAAAATATTTAATGAGTGCCTATAATTTATGCACCTTTTTTAGCAGATTGTCATTCGAGGAAAAGTAAATTATCGCGCCTGTCGATTTGCGTTTATGATTTTAATTAATGCCTACCAGGGGCTACGTACATCCTATATATATAAATATGTCCAGCCATATCTGTGCCACATCAGCTTTAATTTCGCACTTAAATTTTGACACTTTTTTTACGAACTTCGCGTGCGGTGGCACCCCGAAAACTTTTGTTTCTTTTGCCCCGTGGAGGGAAAAAGGAAAATTATGAAAGAGTCGCAGCATATTTTCTTGCATACTTTTTGCACAAATAACAAACCATAAATAATGTCATACGCTCGCCCAAATGCCAGCCAATGTTGGCCCCGCCTCCCGGAGCATCCCATCTATATATTTCTTGCTGCTCGCCTTCGGTTTGCTTTTAGGCCAAAGTTTTTGAACTACTTGCACGTCTCTTTTTGTACGACGTTTTTTGGTATTTTTTGTCATTTTTGTTCCTGTTTTTTTTCTTGGTACTTGGTTTCTTTTTGGCAACCCTGCTGTTTTGTGTCTTGGCCATTTCTGCGCCGGCTTGGCCAGGCATCTTCATCTGCCCAAGGAAGCCTTCATCTGGCACGCCTTCTATCGCAGCTCCAGCTCCAGCCTCTAGCCTCCCGCTGCCTGTCGCTGCTTTATGTGGCCGCCGTCGCGAGACTAAAACTTCAATAGGGCGAAAATGATAAATGGCTATACTGGGGATTTTTTTCGGTTTTTGGTTGAGGACGAAATGGTTACCAGGGGGTCGGAGGTTCAGGAGGTGAACGACAGAATAATGTGCGAAAATAAAAATGATCGAATAATTTGGCTTCTTGAGTGAAGGAAACAAAATACAAGCCTCGAGGAATAAAACTCTGCTTAAGAACATTAAAACATTAAATTGATTTTATTTAGAAGGTTGTATACATTTTTGGAGGAATATACTTTAAAAATGATTTATAATTATTCTTTTCGATTATTTTACCCAGTTTAATTTTTTAAAAATCGAATACTTATTAAAATCAGTACATTGAAAGTTCAATTGAGTAAAAATATAAATAATCGATTTAAAAAGTTAATGTAATGGAAAAAAAGAGAAACAACGTAGGCGGAAAGGAATAGCAAGGAACATTTAACCTTACCATAACAAAGATGTCTCAATGAAAATACCAAATGGCAAAATATTTTTAGAATGCTTTTCAATGCTCTAATTACTTTATTTTTATCCCCATTATTAAGAAGCAAAACGAAACGTTCGAGTATGTCGATTGGTTTCCAAGGTTTTGAAGGTTTTCATTCAGTACTCAACAGGAAAGCTCCAAATTCCGTGGAACCTCCACATCCGACAAGTGAAAAGCCAAATGCGTACGTTTTCCCTATGTGTTTACACAATTCAACCGCAAAATCCTTTTGTTTGCCAAATATGCTCAACGTTCTGTGCATGGGGATGTGCATGTGCGCTAGTGTGTGTCTTGCATTGTTCCCCTCCTATATGTGTGTGTGTGTGTGTAGGTATGTAGGTGCCTTGTTCTAGTCTTAGCGATAATGATGTTTATTTAATGCATTTCAGGTGCAAGGTGCTATTTGCCGTTTGACGTTTTGCGCGCCATCGTACGTCGGATTTCTGCTCAACATCAACCTTAACTCCTTGAATAGAGATGGGAAGTAGTCCAGTGATTGTACCCAGAGGGATTTCAAGGTACACTTTTTACAGTTTCCAAGATTATAAGTAAAATTAAAAAAAATAAAAAAATTGGTCACGTGACCAAACAATTTATCAATGATAATTTATTTATTTTTATTGTAACAGAATATTGCAGAATTATTTTCGTTAATATCGGGACAAGGAGTAGCATAAATAAGTGAAAATAATAAACCCTATTTTATCCCATATTATACACGCTTGTATATTATTATATCTGCATACCCTATATTTTATGTTGTATCAATTATACACTTCCATCCCAAATGTGTACCAAGATTTGCACTGCCTCATATCTGACTCCAAAGACCCATCCGCTTTTCCACTAGCACTAATGCCCTGCTTGGGCATTGGCTTATTGGGTTGAAGTGGGCGGGGAAAACAGTCAGAGGAGGGGTTAAAGGAGAATGGATAGTGGCGCTCATTATGCCAGTCGTGGCTCCATTCCATGCGCCCGAGCAGCTGCGACGTGCAAGCGATAAGCGAGAGCGTTAGCTCAATGTCATACGCTGCGTATACGTAATGGCCCGGGCATCCAGTTTCCCCTCCAAAACGCTCGAAAGCATTGTCCTTTAAAATGCAACACACGTTTTTGTGGCACTGCATTTATCGTACCCACCCCAACGGCAACACTTTACCCATAAATAATGCGCATAATCACATTTAAATAAGTAATTTAATTTGTGATTTTCACATATCGTTAAGTTCTTAAGCTCCATAATGAAAGCGCAACGAGGGGAACGATACGCTAATTATAGCCTATCATTGAACACACTATTTAAATGAAACGAGCACGGGGGTTTACAACTCACGTTAATTGCCGAAAACTATTCTGAGAACAGAACTTGTCATATTAAATACACTCCTCAAATTGACCATGGCAACGCAAATAGTATCTATTTATACTCCTCCTCGTCTAGCTATAAATAGCTCCCGCCAATAGTCTTATTTACCGCGAGCATAACTAATGTCAAATCAGGTTTACTTTCTAAAATGTTGGTACACATACAAATTTCTGACGGCTAGCTTAAGAAAAAGTTTTTTGCCTTAGGAACCAATTCCAACTTTGGACCACATTTGTCAGTTGTTTCCGTAGTGTAGCGGTTATCACGTGTGCTTCACACGCACAAGGTCCCCGGTTCGAACCCGGGCGGGAACAAGAACATAATTTTTTGGGTAATTTATTTTTGAGCTTTTTTCTTAAATTATTTTTTTTTATTAAAAATATAATTTTAAAAAGTTTTTTAAATATTTGTTTTATTTTTTCCTTATGAAAACAACAGAGTCAGATTAAAATTTGCTTTTACATCTGAATATAATGCCACGTGTGTAAACTAAAAATAATAAAACATGTTCAAACCTGTACGATGGCATCAAAAAAATACTATTTTCAATTTCTTGATTTTTTATTTTTTTTTTTCGGTTTCCAGCGTTTTAAAAACATGAAACAATTTAAAGTATTTCATTTAAATTTTCGTTTACGGTTTTATGTGCTTTTTAACAAACACTTTATTCACACAGGTACACGAGCGAAAGCAAAAACCCACCCCAATGTTGCAGCAAGTTGCTGCTGCTATGTTTGCTTGCTGGCTGCCGATTTGCTTATAATTCCCAAGTCTTTATTCTGCGCACAAGTAGTATAAATACGACAGCGGTTACATGGTTTCTCGGAAGTGTATTCTGTGATTGTTCTGTACATCGATCGATATTCAGGTAACTGCATCTGCTTATCAGATCTGTTCAGAGCCGACCCTCCGTCACACCTTTGTGTTTCCCAGTAATTCTGCCTGGCGTTGCCGTGGCTACCTGGTTCGGATCGGCTTTCCGCTGCCTTCCGCCGGACAACGACGGGTTATCCGGCGGTTGACGCACGGTCACGCACCTCCGATCCGTCGCCCCCTCCACCCCGCGGATTTTGGTCTCGACCAGGAACCGTATTGGGCGGGGACGGGCGTCGGTCCGGTGCTGAAGCCGGCGACAGTTGCCCGAGTCAGCCACTTTCAAAATTTGTTGGTTAAGTAACTTAGTAGCTTAGCTTCGGATTTTCGTAACAAATTTGCTGTTCAGAACACTTCCATGTACGCGGCATTGCCGAGCAATTTGCCCATTCTTTTGCTTCGGCATATTTTTTTTATTATTTCTAATATTTTAAAACATTTTCAAAATTTAATACAATAAATTTATACAAAAAGAAAATCACTTACCTTTCGCGGAACCTTTTAATGCTTCGACTTTTATTCAATGTTAATTGAATGAAATATATTATTACATAAAATATTGTGTAAAATATATTCGATTTATATTACATACTAAATGTGGATTCTCTCGAAAAATGCCACCATTTAGTGTATTTAAATTCTTATATTATTGCGGGATAAACGAATAGCCAATATAAGATACGAAAATTTTTAAAACCTTGGCAATTGTTTTCTGGTCTGCGTCCACACCAATCTCTTTACGAAGGCTGATGGCTATTGCAATGTCTCTTACAACTACATGTGATAGATTACACGATCATCACAAGGTACATTTTATATACCTGCTTTAATAGCAACCCACTTCACTGAACTTGCCTTTTCTGTCGCTAATCATTCAGTCGTTTCCGTAGTGTAGCGGTTATCACGTGTGCTTCACACGCACAAGGTCCCCGGTTCGAACCCGGGCGGGAACATTTCATTTTTTTTTGTATTTTTTATAATGGGTTCTTTTATACCGTTGCTTTGTTAATTTGTAAAGGTTGTTTTTTTTTTTAGATGTATAGAACTTTAAATTTCAATTGAATCTTTGATTGACATGAATTTTTTTATTCTAAAGATAATCTTGTGGGCAAAAGTTGTGGCATTACATTTTAAATATGGTTTCTGGCATATGACCGCCAAGGCTGGCTCGGATGTTGTCTGGATGTTGTCTTTCAAATAGTCAAGCGTTTGTGGCTTATCCGAATAGACCAATGATTTTACATAACCCCACAGAAAGTTATCAATAAGAGTAAACGTAGTGCGAAAACGTGCCATGATTAATCGTAATAACTGCTCTGATGGTACAAGTGGAAGGTCGGTAGCACTATCATCACCGACCCGGCCACGATCCGACTCTGCATCATAGCAGAGGCGTTCACAAGGTGTGCGATCCAACCACCTGGAGCCACGACCCGGCTACCAGCTTACTAGAACAAGTTTAGCAGCATCATCGTCACTGATCGTGACCGACACCTGGTCTCGATTGGTGCTCTGCATCGCTACACGACTGCATAGGCACCTACCTAGTGACCGGCCGTTGTGGGCAGAAACTTGTCGCAACGGTAAATCATAACCAACAAATCCGAAGCAGCACGTGCCACGGCGTAACCTCCTGCAAGAGCTGTGCAGGTGGAGAATATTGTGGGCAAACACACTGCCACAATATTCAATACTCTTATCTTACATAGTATTTAATAAAATTTGTGAAGGAAACGAAGTCCACAACGATTGTTTTTTTGATATATGATATTTTGCAATATTTGAGTAACATTTGTAGATGTGAACCTAACAGGGCAAACGTTACGTGAAATGCGCGTTGAATTTAAGGAAAAATCGAAAAAAGTAGAGGAAGAAAAAGTATAAGTATTCATCATATGTGAGAAATCCAACGTTTAATCCAAATAAATACAAGTTGCAATTTGAGGTTTCCTATCATAAATTAGATTAGTACAAAAATATAAATGCGATTGCACTTATTTGGCTTTAGACCGATCTTGCACCAAGTGTTTCCGTAGTGTAGCGGTTATCACGTGTGCTTCACACGCACAAGGTCCCCGGTTCGAACCCGGGCGGGAACAGATATAAATTTCTTTTTATTCTTATTTTTTTAAATTAAATTTTAGTAAATCTTAGTTTAATGCCTAATCCCCACGATGTTATTTGTTCCACATCCCTGTTGAATCTTATAGAGTACGTTTTTATATTAATGTTTTGTCACGCGCAAGCAGTAACCAAGCAGTGCAAGGCAATGGTAACGTCATAATAATAACTATAAAAACTAAAGTATACTTTCAGGCCTTTTATTTTATTTAGTCCATTTACTAATCCCTTCCGCATCGCTATGATTGAGGGTGGTGTCGTTTAAGTCTTCTTTTGACTCGTTTCCTTGGTTCAGCGCTGTTTATAGCAGCGGTGCTATACTCCTTCTTCTCTGAAGCTTCTAAGGCAAAATTGATAGCCTTTCCATGATTTTTCCAAGGGATGTATGCCATTTTCCAGGCTTTGGGATCATGATTATATTTGCCGATTTCCTAACTTTTCGGGAACTATCTAACAGTAAGTACGCTGTTGAATACCGACACCAGGAACAGCAAGGCTTCATCCGGTAATAGTCGAATTATCCTCTTGTCCACAAGGTCTTCACCTGGAGTTTTCTTCGGGTGATAATTTACCTATAAGGTCTTTCCCCTCTGTCAATGTGACAGGATCAGCAGGTAGGCTCATTTGAAACGGAGATTTCATAAACTGGTTACCTTGTCGACGTATGCTTTCAGGGGAATAGTCGTACGGCTTGAAGCGTTTGTTAATGTTGTTTGCGAACGCTTCACCATTTTTTGATTTTGGGGTGGGCTGAGCCTTATACTGTTTCGAGATACGACACAGCGAGTAATTAGAACTAGCGTCTGTGTTCCTCAAGATTTGCCGGACTGAAATATTACCTCACTCATTAGTATATCATAAAAAAAAACCAAATCTTACCGTAGGTAACCTTTAGACCAAGTAATTATCTTTATCGAAACCGATTAGGTTAAGCTGCCAATAGGGTAGAATTGTGATAATCATAAAAATAAAATAATAATAAATAAAATTACTATGATTGAATATTCCAGTCAACTCCCCCACAAAAATGACCCGTAACTTATTCTTGCTATCCCAACTCACACATCTTCTTCACAACTTGTAATATCCTCGTGGTGGAACAGAAACAACAATAATTCACATTTATTTACTGTATCAGCTGGCCGCTATTGGACGGCAACTTTTGCACACTTTGCATTTTTATTGCACAACATCCGGTAACAAGGACTTTTTGCAGCATTCAACTGTGAGAGATTCCGGCGGACAGCAACCCCAAGTCAGCCCCAAAGAGCCATTACCACAATGCCGGCGATGCTGCAATTACAAACAGTTGTTCAACTGCTTGACTTAAAATGCAGCGGGTCCAGTGGCTTGAATGGTGAATCCCCCCGAGCTTGTAGTTCGAGTATCTGTATCTGATGGCGTCGTTTGCGGTTTACGGATTAAAGCGCGTACATCCGTGGCAGCGCGCTGAGTGGCCGGATGATGAGCCGCGCATGCGTCCACGAAATCCCGGCGAATACAACGGGGCCGTAACCCGCAGCCCGCAGCCCTTAACTGTTAACCCATAACCCGTAATCCGCAACCCGGACAGAGATTCTGGAACGGGAGCAGTAGCAGTAACAGGAGCAGGATCACGGGCCACGGGGTCGGCGGTGGTCAATGGCGTCCGGTGTCATTGCGTTTCCGTTTGAGTTGGCAATTTATACAATTTTCGCTGGCGCTGCTTGTAAAATGGAAAATGGAAAACTTTGCCACCGCCACCGCACATTTACTTACTATGCGGCTCGAAGCTCGCACTTTTGTCCGGCCTCCCTCGTTTGGCAACGTTAAATTGATTTATAATTTCAGGCCATCCCACAGTCGCGTTTTAACTTTTCCTGCTGCATCCAGTTCCCGTTCATTTGGCATTTTTTAATTCGCATTTTTAACGCACCGAGCGTCCGAGTTTTCCCCCTTGGAAAAACATTCTTTATAGCGCAAATGTATGCATTTTCCACGGCCTTTCATGTTTGTATGAATTTTAACGCCAAATTGGTAACTTGCCTTCATATACATATTCGAGTATATATGTTTTCCCATATGAACATGTATCTACTTGCGGGCGTTTGCTCTTTTTGTATAAGCTTGCTACAGAGCCTTTAATTAAAAGTCAAAAGTTCAGCAATTGATATCGTAATCAATTTATGAGCGGCCTGTTTTATTTATCCTTTTGCTGTTGACGGAGCTTCGGCAGCCAAGTCGGGCCAATCAGTATTTATGGGTCAACAAACATAACGGCCGGCGAAATGTATAAAATGCTCTTCATGAAACACAAGAAAATCAGGAATCGTACGGCCTTTTGAGAGTCCAAATCAAAGCGTCTTTTATGTCAACGTTAATCACATTAATAATGCTGAAGTATATACATTGAATGGCCATTAAGACGATTTTTCAGATGCACGGAGGGAAACGTTGTTGAAAATGGCAAATCTTCATTGTCATTTTATAATAAAGTCTATCAACTCAAAATGGAAATATATTTCAGTAATAAAATATTTATAAGTAATTGATAAATTTGCAAGATTATATAAAACTAATATTCCATTTTTTCTCTGTATACCAATAAAGTCTGTCATCAGGAAATCAAAGAAAGCGCGGGCATAATGTACTGAAGGCAAGCAAGTCATTTGGAGGGAAACTCACAAATAATCAAAATAATGAAGGCCACACAGCAATGATCAGAGCTGAGAGCCGGAGTAAATGACAATAATGACACAATAAAAGGGACTGTTAAAATACCCGGCCAACTGATGGCAACTAGCAGGGAGAAGCTGCCACTGCCACAGTTACTACCATTTGCCACTTGCCACTGAGCCGAGCAGCATGACAATAAAATGAACGTTAATAATGATAAGATAAGAGCAGCTCAGACGCACATTTGAGGGTTCGGGGGATGGTAAGGACGGGGGCAAATGTTAAAACAATAACCGGCTAAATGTTGACGACGAGGGGAGAGCGTGACCAAAGACTCGGAATTTGTCCGCCACTAAGCTGTGAAGATGAAGACGTCCCTCCGAAAATGAGTGTCAACAGCAATGTTCTGCTCTCCGCGTACTAAAAGATTTTCCGGCGGAGCGACATCACGGGTTTTCCTCGCCCGAAAATGACATTAAATTCGGTTTAGTCGGAGGGTTGGGGACTGCTGAAATATATCTATTTGAATTGTGACTGTCATGTCGAGCCATGTACAGGGGATTTAATAAATTAATGATAATAACTCTAATAACGACTTGATAAAGATGATGAAGAAATATCGCATTTCTGTTGGTTAAATATCTTAAAGTTTTACCCATAAAGCTGGGATTTAATAAATTAATGATAATAGGGCGATGAAATGAGTTTTTTCTTCCAAGGCTTTCTTTTATGAATGCTAATTATTTGTAGTATCTAATAATTCTACTTTAATAACAAAAATCGTATAACTGGTAATGCGAATTCATAAAATTAATGAAGGTTTATATTAAGATATTATTTTTAACAAGCACATAAATATTGACGAAATACGACAGCATAATTAGAAACAAATGCTTAAACAAACTCTTTAAACTTTCAGATATATACGAAGACGTGACCAAGGATAGCCCTAAATACCATTTGACAAATCGAAAAGTTTCCGTTTTTAGGGAAAACTCTCCACACAGCAAACCGTAAGTACGCTCCAATGATTCCAATTCGGTTGTTGGCCCGAAACTTTGTCGGGCTTAAAGTTTATGACGCAGGTGTTTGCTTTGGATTAGAGCAGCCGGCAAATCGGCAAGAACAGGTAGAACTAAAAAATAAAAGAACATGAGGAGGCGAGGACATGGGCTTACCTGGCGTATGAGCAACTTCTGTGGCCCTGAAGTGTGAGTGCTATAACAACATTCCGGTGACCGAGGAAACCTCAGGATTCATTTTCCAGCTTTTCAGCACAGATGACCACAACAAACAGCCTACAACCTCCCACATGAACACACGAACAGGCAGTCAGACAGAGATGAGTGTGATAGTGTGGTTGGTGCGTGTGTTTGCGGATCGCCAGGACTCACACCCATATTCGCACATTAAAAACGTTGACAAACCTATGGCACCAACAGGGAAATTGTTTTTAAATTGACGATGAAAGGCAAAGCCATGTGTGAATGACTCAATGGAGGACACACGCAATAAATGCATGATATCTGCTCTTATAAGCCATGTTAAGTAGTTCATTCTTTGAGCGGATTACAGATAATAGCTTTTAAATGATAATTTTATGATTTTATAATATATTATTCAGTCCAAATGACACCAAAGGTAGAAAAGCAAAAGTTACAAAGGTGTCTTAAGGTAATTTATAAATATAGTTTTTAGTTATTATTAACAGAAGATTTTGGTACACTCATCAGTAATGAGATTTTAGTCGCTTAAAAAGTTGTATCTATTTTTAAATTATTTCAAATTTCTATTCCAAAATGCATAGCATTAAAACATAGTGTATAGTATAACGAAATATCAAAACTTTAACTATTTAAGAACAACCATTGAAAGACGAAAACTGCACATTTAAGTCTGTCAGTGGTGTTACCCGTATTTATCTTATCCATTAATTTTTCTCACATAATTTGTTTATCTCAGCAGCAACTTAAGCCATTTTGTGGTCGACTTTTGCATGGCGGCCATAATTAAATTATTCATTTATGTTTTTGTTTTAAGAAACTGAAGCTATATATATTATTTATGAGCTTCAGTGGCATGAGCATTATTTTTCATTCGATGTTTTCGTAGATTTATTTATGACTTTGCGGGTTCGTGTTAATATTTTTACGAAATAATGTAATTAATAAGCGATAGGCGCCGTCATTGGGGCATTATTAATTATATCGGATTAAAAATACATTAAAAGCATAGCAAATGCGTGGGAAATAAAAGCATCAGCAAGGTGCACAAACCAATAATGTGGATAAGAAGCACAAAAACAGCGACAAACATCCTTATTTCAGCTCTATATCCTGCCATACGATATCAACACACAACCATTTTCCGGCTTAATCCGCCTTATTAATAACAGTTTATGCAAATTTAAATATACGTTTGCGTTGGCCCTTAAATCAATAACTCTGGCTGGACACTCTTTTAAGTATTAAAAATAAAAACGTCGCATTTGTTGTGCTTAATTAACAGCGACAGACGAATGGCCCCTCGCACTATTCATTACGATTAATCGTTTGCATAAAGTGGTTAAGTAAAATCGGATAATACCCTCCGATTAAGCCAACTTTCAGCTAATTATACTGGCAATGTCGTTAAACAAATTTTATGCCAGCCTTGGCCATTCTCCAGGCACAAATTTAATGAGGTTTACTAAGGACTAAAGACTCTTCTTTTTTCCCAAAAGGCAATTGCATTAACATTTTTCAAAGTTTTCGTTCTCATTGCATTGCGTTTGGCTGTAGTCTTTGTAATTCTTCAACTGATTGGAGAAATGCGAAAGAAATGAATGCATAAAAATGCCCTTATTGACAGTTTCAGCGAGAGTTTTTCCGCTCGGTTGTTGCAGCTACTCGAGCCATGAATACCAAGAGCAAAGTGTCTGCATTTGACAGACGAAAACAATGGCTCGAGGAGCGGAACGTGGAAATGCAATTGGCAGTCGGCAGCAGGGAGTCAAAGGCGAAAAATATCCTTTTAATTCCATTGAGTACAAGGGTGGCGGGTGGTGGGAGGCAACATGGCCTGGCAAGCTGGGCGTGTTTGTCAGAGGACTGGCTCATAATCGATTCCATTATTTTGGCAAGCGTAGTCAAACTTTTTAATTACACTTTGTTACTGCATTTGCAACTTTCCAAAAGGTGTTATTTCTTCTCTGTGCCCCCAGAAACCCACACGCCCGCACATTGGGCAAACACTCTTAGGCAAATTTTGTGATAGCAAAGGTACCACTTAGCATGAACTACAGGAGGTGTACTATTAGGATCTAATATAAGTAAGTGGGCGACCTTTGGTAAATTGGTAAATTGCGTAAATCAAAAGTTATTATATGCTTTGCCTAATTTAATAATATTATATATATTTCCAATCAGCTTGTTGATTGACAAAATTCTCAAATGAATATCTCTTAGAAAGTAACAAAAAGAACTAAAGCAGTCCCCCCAACTGTGCGGCTTTAGGATTCGTTGGCAAAGTCTATAATAACAAAATGAAATTTATGCATCCATCGTTGCGATTTTGCCTCTCTCTTGCCACCTCTTGCCAGCTCTTGCCCTCTCCCTCGCTCCCGAGCACATGACACAAGTTTGTGCAACACTTAAACTTTAATTGTGCAAAGTTTTTGACCATGTCGTGTGAATGTCCTGTGCATTGTGTCGTCCTGTGTGCGTGTGTCTTTGTGCCTTTGTGGGTATGTGTTGATAGATGGCGTAGAGAATTTCGCAAATGGGGTCAGTCTACGTCTGGGATACCAAATGCATAAAGGATTAGACACACACACACAGGCACACGCACTGGCTCACACATTCACACAAGCTCAGCCGGAGCAGATTGCAAGACTTTTTGAAAAATGACTGGCACTTGAATACAGAGAGAAGTATATATGTTAACTATTTATGAGAACTATCTTAAATTAATATTGAAAATGGGATACTTAAAGTTATTCTATTTCTTTTACTTTTGCAGTCTCATTTATTTTTATCGTAAATTATACGATTGCTAACAAAATGTATAAAATATTTATTAAGAATACTTTCGACAACTTTCAAGGCAAAAGAAAATCCCATCAAAGTAACTGACAAATCACTCAGTTTTTATCGCTGTGCATCTATATTTGAGTGTGTGTGTTAGCCGCATGATGTCTGTTTGCCAAATGGTTTAGCACACTCATTGGGTTCTGACCACAAATTCAATTTGCCTGATAAGATAGTAAAGAGCCAGAGCACACAAAAATGAAACGAAACAAAAGTTTGCCCACAAAGGAAAGCGAAATAAAAAGAAGCATATGCGTAAGAAATTGGCAAAGGTCAATTACCATAATATTGCCGTAAGATATATAGTTGTATTAAGCTCTGGATTTCTTTATCTATCGTTGGAGTTTGAAACTAGCTGAAACACGAAAATATCCCAAAACTAAATAATGAGATGCAAATATTTTAATGGCACATCCACACACATGTGAGGCAACCCCTAACACACTTACACGCGGACACACGACCATCCTTTAGCCGTAACTTCATTTATTTTGAAAAGCTTTCCTTTGGGCAATTTGGCTGCCTGTGGGATGAGCTGCAGAGGACTCTCTCTCTCCTGGCAACCGAAAAATGGACATCGGACAGGGACAGGAGGAAGCTGTCGTCGTTGGCCCCCAAGTGAGAAATATTGTTTTAGTTTATCATGACAGGACTTTTACAAGTTTAAACTGCTCATACATTAATTAAAAACTTAATAAAACACACAGCACACACAAAAAAGGGAACCTGAGCGAGAGCTAAAACTAAAACAGATGTAGGTATGTTATGTAGATGAATGTTCAACATGTGTAGCACTATTAATTGCTTTTCCCGCTTTCTCCAGCACTCATTTTATGTTTAAAGCGAGTTCGCCTCCCTCCCCTCCATCGGTTTTAGCTGTATTTAAGGGGGGACGGTGGAAGGGAAAAGGGAGCAAATTGCAGCACACTTTCGAGGACCTTCCTAATTGCACAGCAATGTTGTTGACACATTTGACCAGCCAGTAAACAAGGAGCATGTCAGCACGGACTGCGAACCGGAGTGCTGACCCAGCTGCAAAAGAATACCAAACGAAATTTGCTTACAGTCGGTTTTTTTTTGCTCTTCTGCCAAAGAACAGTGACATGCTGAAGCTCGGAAGGATATGGGATTTAGAGAGGTTGTCGAAATGTTGCCAGCTTTGAGAAGTTTTTAATTCATGCAAAGGATCCTGGAAACATACATTTGGCAAAGCCAATTAAGACAATTTGACATTTACCGTCAAAATCCTTCTATTAGATGCAGCTTTATGGGTTACATAACAACCATACAATGCAAAGGTTACTTAAAGATCCTTTAACACCTTAATGGAGTATTTGCTTGTTATATTCCCTTTCGAAGATTCCCTATTAAACATTGTTTTTGCCAAGCAGGAAGTATTGTGAATATCCCATGTCTTAAGACACTCCGATCGATGAAGAGGGTATGCCAACTATTCATATTTTAATTTGAGAATCCCTTACACTCCAAATCGATGCCCTCGGGCATCCAGATTTTCCCCAGATGGCTCTCACATGATACACGCACTGATTGCAGGACGCATACACATTTTACAATCTAGAAGCTCCAATTTACTGCTTTCTTGTGCAATTTTAACCATTTCGTATATTTCTTAGCTGCTCTGTTTTCCAGTTTTTTCTCATTTGCTGTCTTGTTATATTATTTTTGATGAATTACTTTGCCTGCGCCAGCACTTTGCATAGAAATCGTTGAAAAGGGTTTTCCTCCTGCCGCCTTCCGTCTTGATTTATTACTTCACCGAGGAGCAGGGAGCGGAAGGAGATCCAGAATCCTTACATGCGTGAGCGCTTTCAAGTTATTGTTTTTAAATTCATGCATAATACGACATCTGTGAGTTATGAGCCTGTGAGTGTACCGCCTTAAGCCCAAGGGTCAATAAACCCTAGAATCGGAAGTGGAAATCCATCCGAATCCGGCTTGTCTGCAGATCGCGATAACTTCTTTGACAAATTTTCTAATTTGTCATCTTGTCATATCTGATCAGATCTGTTAGCTGCTGCACTTGACATTCAGATATGGAAAGGGCCAACCAACTGCAGTTTTCGTACAAAATTGTGAGCCTTTCCTTCCCTGGTCTTCAACTTGTTGGTGTTGCTGCCTGTCAAGCGTTCAACTTCCGCTTACACACACACGAAAATAAAGTCAGCGGCAGAGTAATAGTTCTGCTTTCTTGAAAAAACAAGACATTTTGGTATCTCAGCTTGACTCTTGAATCAATGAACCTTTGCCACAATGTTTGATTTTTAAGGAATAGCTTTGAGCCCCTTTGGTTATATTTTGTTGACCCCAACTGTAAGACACATTCTAGCTATATATATAGAGCTCAGACCTGGCTGACTTTGGCCCACAGTTGGTTACATTTTTATTTCAAATTGGTCATTTCCGATCATTTCTGCAATTTTCATTTGTCGCCCGACTGGTCGAAGGAGTGTCTGCCTCCTAGGAGTCCTGTGGCCGCCAGGACATGTGTGCTCCTCCATCATGCAGTCTGACTTGGAAACTTGTTTCCGTTTGACATTTTCTGAATATTTTTCATATTTATATGTACGAACGAATATGTATGCAGTCGAGTGTGATGGCGAATGCCTCTCCCTGAGTTTTCCTTCTAAACAAAAGCCATTTTCCGGCACTTGAATTTCGCCCGGCTTTCCTTTTAACGAGCTGCCATTCCCCCTGTCCCTCTTTTTTTCATCCGCCATATCTTTGGGTATATATCTATATATATATCCGAGGCACATATGCAAGTTTATATGGCATTTACACACTCACAATGGCGCTGTTTAATTTGCATTTTTATCGATTCGGAAAGGAGCTTAGCTTTGTCTTTGCCATATTCACTTGATTCACATAAAATACCCATAAAAATGTCAACGCATAAGCAGCCAACTCAAGCCCGACACCGAACCCAACCCGAAACAAGAGGAAACGCTATAGTCGAGTGCCGCGACCATAAGATACCCGTTACTGTTTTACACAATTTTAAAATATTATTTTGCTAGTGGAAATTCACAAGGCGCCACCTATTTTCAGAGGAAGTACGAGGTGTGTTCAAAAAGTAAGGTGACTCTTCAAATTTCGCGAATTTCAAATTTTTCGATTATCGAAACCTTTTAGAAGTTATACGAGGTGTGTTCAAAAGTAAGGTGACTTTTCAAATTTCAAATTTTTCAAATTTTTCGATTATCTTCAGTTTTGGGAACAAGAAAAAGTCACATGGGGCCAAATCCGGTGAATATGGTGGCTGAGGCATTATTGTGGTGTTGTTTTTGGCCAAAAAATCCAAATCCTTTGATCCATATTTTTCGATAGCAAAAAATCGCCGAGCTCGCAAAATAACTTGTAACTTTACGCCTCTCACAACCAAACAAAAGAGGATGTTCCATTGAAACTTGGTACAGATGTTAGGGAAGAGTGTACCAATATAACAAAACAAAAAAATCGATAATCGAAAAATTTGAAATTCGCGAAATTTGAAGAGTCACCTTACTTTTGAACACACCTCGTATGTTGAGTATGCTTATAGTGACGTCACTGCCCATGTGAGGCCTTATAACCTTAATTTCTTCATAAATAGCGAAATAATGTTCCGATTTGAAAAATCTTTGGTAAATCGATAGATATTAACAAAAATAAGTTACACAAGGTCAAACAAAGGCATTCATAATAATATTATAGACGCCACAGTTTCCGCGGTTTGTGGGCGTCAGAGTAGGCGTGGCCGGATGCAACTTCATGGAAAGTTGCAAAGGCATCTCTAAATACGTGATCCTAAACAAAAGTATGTAGCTCTTATAGTTTTTGAGATTTTTGCATTTTTGGTTGTTCAGGTTTTGTGGGCGTTCGAGTGGGCGTGGCTTGATCGAAAAAAACAATTCGCATTGGGAGCATAATAGAAACCTTCATGCTGAATCCGAACTTTCTATCTTTTATAGTTACCGAGATATCAGCTTTCTAGAAAATCCGAAAACCGTCTTTTGAGCCTTGTGGGCGTATGGGTGGGTGTGGCCGGATAGTAGTACCACTATAAGATGCGCTGCCAATTAAAGATTATAATTTTTGAATTTCAATTTTCTAACTGCAATAGTTCCTGAGATTTCAGCACTTTTAGTTTTTGGCGATTTGTGGGCGTTAGAGTGGGCGTGGCAGGATGCTGTAATAAACTTGCGCTGTCCCGGGACCTCAAGAATCTTCATGCTTAATCTCAACTTTGTATCTGCTATAGTTCCTGAGATCTCAGCGTTCATACGGACGGACGGACGGACGGACGGACGGACGGACGGACGGACGGACGGACGGACGGACGGACGGACGGACGGACGGACGGACGGACGGACGGACGGACAGACGGACATGGCTCAATCGACTTCGCTATTGATCCTGATCAAGAATATATATACTTTATAGGGTCGCAAAAGCTTCCTTCTATCTGTTACATACTTTTCAACGAATCTAGTATACCCTTTTACTCTACGAGTAACGGGTATAAAAACAGCTTGGATCTTCCCACTAAGCCACACTTTTAAAGTGTAACATTCCTTTATGGAAGGAAGCGCCTTTCGCCACTTCGAGACGGGGGGTTTTAAAAACACAATCAATTTTATTGGCCAAAATAAATTCTATACTCGGCTGGTGGGCTTATGAGGAAATAAACCAAAGAAAATGCTTAGCCGAAGAAATTCTATTTCTCTTAGCTGTTATTTGGAAGTCTCTTCTCAAAAGATAGTTCCAAATGAAATTAAAGCTTTCTCGAGTTATCTCTTAGTAACAGTCGCTCTATGCAGCCAGAACAAAATTGAATTATTTAAGAACTCTAAACCCCATGCATCCCCAAGTTCATTTTATTGACCGTAATAAATGCTTTTGCCCAGAATAAATCCTACGAATTACATTAGCCAAATAATATTCATATGAGTTGAAGGCGACTTAAAAATTAATTCAATTTAAGCTGGGCAAATAGTCGGAAGGCAGTGCCTCGATTGGAATGGCAGGACTACATAATAAATATTGACAAATGCAAGTACCAAACAAATAATGGCTGCTGTCTGTTTCTTATTTATGCCGGCCACAAAATTCATTAAGCCACAGTACAAAAGAGTCCTGGCCATAACGAACAGCAACTGGTGAGGCAAAAAATGGGAGGCGCAAGTAGCGGCAGCAGGGGCACAAACAATATAGGCAAACAATGAATTCAACGGCATGCATATTTAATTGCTTATTGAAATTGCATACAAAACAATCATAAACTTGTAGATTTCAATTAAATGCCCCGACCAGTGCGGCGACAAGTCCGAAGGGCACTGCATGTAAATAGTGAAGAGTAAATAGTAAATAGTAAAAATAAATATTTGCACAAGCTGCTCCTGCTTCTTTTCTGCTCTTCTACTCGGTTGTTTGTCATGCTGAGTAACTGGCTTATTGGTGAATCACATTACGCATACGCTCCATTCGCCCGCCACAATGGGCAAAGGCAACGACAAGGGCATGGCTGAAGCCAGAGCAAAGACTAAGCCGGGCTAATAGCTTTAAATAAATAAAAAACACAATACAATAAAATAAAGCCGAACGAAGGCAAGGAGGGCAGGAAGTGCCACAGATAATGCTGGCCAATATGCAGTACATAATACGCAGGACAAATAGCAGAGGGCACACAGCTCCGGCTTTCTGTGCATATGCCAAAGGCTTGGGCAAATCCACTTCCGGCTAAAATGCATTTAAAGCAATTAGCAATTGTGTGCGCTACAAATGCCATTATGACGACATCCAAGTTGGGGGCAGATGCCAAATACAACTGGCAACAACTGCAGGGAGTTATCTTTACATACAAGCTCGTCCTACGAGTGCATGAGCAAGAACCCAAGAAACTTTCCCCAGCTAAAGGGGGATACGATTCGAATGAAAGTTTAAAAGTAATTTAATAAATTACAATAAACGCACACTAAAAAATAAAAACAAC
Source organism: Drosophila eugracilis (assembly GCF_018153835.1). Lineage (NCBI taxonomy): Eukaryota > Metazoa > Arthropoda > Insecta > Diptera > Drosophilidae > Drosophila > Drosophila eugracilis. The sequence continues at coordinate 713,000 of NW_024573616.1, forward strand.
TTTTTATGAGAGTTTTTACAGTGTTTACTTCATTGAAAATATTATCAACCAATATAGAAATCTAGAACCATAGCTAACACGGTATTTGAAAACGGAAATTATATAACAAAGAAACTTGTTTTGAAATAGTTTTACAGCCTTAATAGCAATCATCAAAGCTTAAAATCTTAATATATTAATATATCTTTGCGACTTCTGAGACTATTTAGAAAACTTATAAATTTTAAAAAAGTAAAACGAACTCTTATGAGCAATAAAAAATCTATTACTTAGATCTTATATCGTTTTGTACTGTGTAATAACATCAAAACCAAACTTAATCTATTAATTATATCCAAAATGTATCTTAAACCACTGCAAAATCCATTCTATCTCCATTTGCTGACCACAATGTTGACTGGGTTTGGTCTCTTTTCAGCTGCTTTTTGGCAGAGACATGCTGCCAACAATCACAATACAAACAAGCGGAAACGCTATAATCGAGTGCTGCGATCATAAGATACCCGTTACTTTTTTACACAACTTAAAAATATACATTTTGCTAGTGGAAATTCCCATAGATATTGATCAAAATGTGTTATACAAGGTCAAACGTGGTTTTCCGCGGTTTGTGGGCGTTAGAGTGGGCGTGGCAGTATGCTGTAATAAACTTGCGCTGCGTAGGGACCTCAAGAATCTTCATGGTTAATCTCAACTTTGTATCTCTTATAGTTCCTGAGATCTCAGCGTTCATACGGACAGACGGACAGATGGACAGACGGACGGACAGAGGGACATGGCTCAATCGACTTCGCTATTGATCCTGATCAAGAATATATATATTTTATAGGGTCGGAAACGCTTCCTTTTACCTGTTACATACTTTTCAACGAATCTAGTATACCCTTTTACTCTACGAGTAACGGGTATAATAATAACAATTCCGAGACCGACAAACTTGGGAATACAAAATAAATATGTGCAGGGGAAAACAAAAGCTCGAGCAGAAACACTCTCTCTCTCTCTCTGCCTCCAAAAAGGCCAAGCAGCATCAATGTCATTGCTTACATTTGTCGCAGAACACTCACTGCCGGGCAAAAGTCCTTCTTCCACACACCCACAGCAGCTGGCGAAGTTTTTGTTAGGGGAAAGGTGGAAATCGCTGGCAATTATAATAAGCAAGGCAAACTGACAGGCAGCCATATCAGGAACTTGTTGTTGCACTCAGACAAAAGCACATACATAAACACTTAAAAAAATAAAAGTAATATTGAGTTTAACAATCAAAATTATGATTAAAAATCGAATTATTTTTTTTATATTTAAATTTTACTTTCATTAATGACATATTTTGAGCAATTCTTCTATTTTACAAAAACAATTTATAAAAAACATATCCAAACTTTTCTCTAAGTGCCCAAGGAGATACCGAGCTGGCCGACGAATCCTTGTTGTGCTCCTTGTTCTGCCGTTTGTATTTGTCCCTGGCAAGTTGGCAACACTTTTGTTTACTTTTGCAGATTTGCAGGCAGAAAGCAACACAACCGGAACCAGTGGCAGGCGTTCTTCGAATCCATTTCTGCCCATTTTTGGCCAGAGAAGCCACCAGAAGTAGTTTCGGTTTCTGGGCTAAAGGAGCAGCTACAGCAGCTAGATCCCAGAACTCAAACCCAAACCAGGATAGCACTTTACGGAGCTTTCGGCATGCACTAGTGCAAATGCATTCGGCAACAAAAGGCTGTGTGAGGGCCACACAATTATATGGAAGTGCAATGCGAGACAGCCAGAAGACAATACACCGAAAAAGACAAGTATTGTAATAACAATTACAAGGACAAGCCTGGACTCCTGGTATTAGCCAGGGTGTTGCCACTGGCAGCCTCGTTCTCACTTTATTTCAGCTTAGTTTGGCGCTCCGTTTGCTAGCCGGTTTTGCTGCTATTCAAGTTTAATTAACCTAAAAGTGCTTGCATTATTTAATTTTATTTCTGTCATTGTTGTCGGCATTTTCGCACAGACAGATACTAATTTAGTTGAAAGCAAAATTTCATTAGCAGTGAAAACGTCGCGTGTGAAAATATTTATCTTAAGTCCTTTGTTTTTGTGCAGCATCCGAAGTTGCATTGTTATCTTCGGCTATTATGTTGTTCTTGCTGCCTGCCAGCAGGGAAGTCAATTCGAATACGAATTTAATTGGGGCTGACAAAAGACGATTGGCTTAAAGAGAAATCTTTTGGGAGGAACTCCCAGAAGGATGACACCTCCATTATCGTTTATAAAGCACCCTCATCAATCAGCACAGTTCATTGTCCGTTGGCTCGCAAGTACCATGCAAATTGATGCACTTGATAAAACTTCGATTTCCCCTATGACCCCAGCAATAGATGCTTGGCATCCGCTGGATGCAAGTGCAGCTACTGCATGCAAATAATATTCGCGCTTAAAGAGGAAATGAAATCAGCAGCAGCTCGCTGAAATTGGCATAAAGTCAGAGTGCGTTCCCTGGTCATATTGCATGATGATACAAAATAGCAAGCCATTCAAATGGCGGGAATGGAAATGGCATTTTCATGCTCCTTGGCTGCTCAATCATAAAAAATTTGATTTTCGTATGGCACTTTGGGGTAGCATCTTCTCTATATGTTTTTTTTTTCTTTTTTTTTCCCCCCGACTCGAAACTCATTGAATTTGCTGTCGGTGCAGCCAAGAGTTGAACTCAGCTCTGGTGATTGAAAGCAATCGTTGGAAAGGAATTTTTACTACTCAAGGCATCGCCTTAATTATAGTTATTGCCATACATGCTGGCACATAATACTAAAGATTTTTATTTAATTTGCTTTGCATTGAAAGGATTCTCTTGCTTGAAGTTGTGGAGATATTTTAGGCATGCAGCTAAACGTTGGCTTAAATATGCTGAAAGAAGACTAGATGCACCGGGTGAAGGTTTAATCTTTAGTATTGTCAAATTGAAAGGGAGTGTACGCCATTTTTGTAAATTTCTATAATTTGTAAAGAGAATAAACATAGCTTAATCATCAATATGATTACATTTAATGAATTCTGGTATTATTAGAATGAATTCTTGCTGTGTATTATATAAAAATTGTCTGCAATAAAAAACAAAAGCAAAAACTAATAAAGTGATTGAACCACCCCTTAACCCTTGGACTTGCTCATCCCTTTCCATTTAAGAAGTCGGCATGGAAATTAATAAATATCTGATGCTGCTGCTGCAATCAGCATTAGACATAAAGGGCTAAAGTGTGGCAAGGCGTTGGGCTGTATGCGAATATCGACGGGTTCTGTAGCAGCAACAGTGGCATTAGCAATAAGCGGGAATGGCGAATATCCCGCTCACCCACACACACACACGAGCATACCGCTTGGCTGGATGCAATCTAGAAACGATTCTAAACAAAAGGAATCCGCTTTCATAATTTCCCCATGGAACGCGCATTCTTTTTATTGCCACTAAGCGACCGAACAAACGACCGACCGACCCACCGATGTAGAAATAACAATGCAAACAGACTCGGCCCACGCACACACACACACATAGAGAGAGATTCTCAGGCACACACAGAGACTGTAACCCACACACAGACAGTGATTCGAGGAGTCTCGGCTCAATTACAATTGCAATTGTTTGCCTGAATGCGTTTTGGTTTCGCGCTGTGTCCCCCTAACCACCCAGCCCCACCCACAAAATGCCGAGCCATTTTTATAAATGATGTTCGCAGCGGCTTTTCCGCTTTTCTTTTCCACCCGCCACCCCCGGCGCACCCAGCCCATTTTCCCAACCCCCTCTTCTTTATTATCCGCCATTTTCACTCACTGCTCTGGCTACGCTTTTAAGTACAATTGCATTCTTGTGCCACTTTACCTTGGTTTCGACTTTAATCAAGGCTCGCAAGGCTGAGGCCTTGGCTACTCGGAATAATGGCCATTTTGACTCTAATTGGGGAATACGTTTTCCAGCATTGAGTGGCCTAATTGAAGGGCGGAAAATATTGTTAATGGTTCTGGATATCTGTGTTGGGTTAGACAAAATATGCATCACTTATAGGTTATAGCTGGGTATATTTTCATATGAAGTCTTCATAGATATTTGTGCCTATTTAGGGGTAAAGCAGTTTTAATATTTATTTTGCTATTTATATTAAATTTTTAGAAAGAGGAAAATGTGAAAATACTTCTGTATAAATATCATTATGCGTCATGGTTAAATATTGCAAAACAAATAGGTTTTCTAAACAAATTTGTTTCTATTTCTGTCGAACTCAGCCATATTTGGCATACCATTTCCCGCATTACGCATACGCGGCGTTGTCAATCGGCGTGTAATTTATGCTAATGCAAAAAACCAGGCCAAAAGCAGTCCGCTTATCGCCCTGTCATTCACATTTGGCTATGCAAACATCGCGACCTAATAAATCAATAATGCGAAATTATGACAACCAGGCGTATGCGTAATGTGAGTGCTGATTAGAGGCAAGTGGCAAAGGAGGTTAGTGTGGGGCCGTGGAATACCACTGATTATTGCAATACCAGACTATAGAGGTTCAACGACCCCGAAACTGGGGATGGTTATGGTTGGTATAACCCAGATTTCGAGTATGTTGGGTCTAATAACTGTTCTGCCTGCGCCGCAGTTATTAATAAGCGGAAGATGCAGTGGCAGGAGCTGGAGGAGGATCAGCAGGAGGTTGCTTCCTAAGTCTTAGGCCTGGGCGTTTTTAATTTTCCACAACGCTGAGCAAAGAAATAGTTTGCTACGCCCACTGTTGTTGTAGTCACTCAAGTGTCTCCCCGGGGAGCCATAAGTTTTTCCTTCTGGTTTTTTGGGTTATGCCGGCGCGTTTATGAAGCGTTTGATGTTCGGGTGGAATGGAAACCTCAGGCCCAAAACTCTGCATAGTTTTTCCGCACTGGAATATATATTTTATATATATATATCGATGCTCAATCAAATTTATCTCTTTGTTGTTGTGCCCATCGATGCGGCAATTTAATATTAACTGGCTCGTTGATGCATTCATTTTTGGTTTGGTTTTGCCCCATTTTTGTTTTCCCACTCCCGACCATTAATAAATATTAAATGGCGAACAAGTGACAGGACCTTGGCAACCTTTGAATGCTCACTAAACCCAATTGGCTTGTTGTGTCCCATGTGCAAAGAGTGCATTAACCCCTTTTGCGGTTTCTTCTGATGTAGTAATCCCTTGCGGTTTGTGCGGTTTTCTATCCGCATCCCTCATCACAAAGACCCAGAAAGAGTCAATGGGGTTCGATGAATGATTTCGCGCACTCGAAGAAAAAGGTATTGTATGAAACACAAGAAAAAGCAAGTGTGATTCGATTATATATGAAATTTACAGTCCTTAAAATGCAATACCATAAAAGAGTCCAGAGCTAAATTATGATGTATCGAGTGGCTATTCATGTTCATTTCGCTCAGTGCAATCATATCAAATAATCTCCACTTCATCTTCAATGATTTTCGTAGCAATCTGCATAAAATGGTTTGCTTTCAAAGTTAACCACTGCGTAATGCAATTGTTGACCACTCACAAGTTCGTACATAATTGCTGTTCGATTCAAATCCATTCAATGTCCTGGCGGGATGTCAGTGCGGTTTATCCGTTTATTCATTGGAATATTCCGGCAAATCGCAGCGGACCGAATTGCCAGCGCTGTGACAGGCAGACAGAAATGCCGCTGACATGACCGGCCATTGTCTGGCCAGTGTCTAAAGGTCTAAGCAAACAGTGCCCGGCGTTTCGCCTTCTTTTTGCCGGCTGTCGCCTCTGTTGACATATTTTGTATACCCAACTGTCTGGCCGCGTCGGGGTTTCACAGGAGTGATTAAAAAAAGCCAAGCTATGGCTTGGAAAATAATAAAAATGGGTCCCGGCTGGCTGACTGGATGGTTGAGGTTAAGCAACTCGCAGCTGGCTGACAGCTACCTGATCCTTCGTTCTCCACCAAAACACAGGTGTGCATTTCGTGTCGAGACAGCAATTTATTGAGTCCTGATAAGACTGGTGTATGTGCAACCGGCTGAAGGGAAAATAATTGGAAACATTTTAAGCATAGAGTGGAACCGGTTACGAATGCGTTTTTCCACACGTCATTCTTGGGAAAAATAAGTTTGATGTGATAGGAAAGGATTGGTAAAAAGACAACGCGATTTATTTGAAGTGTGATTAATGTCGGAAAAACCTTTAAAGTTTTAAAATAAGAAGTAAAGGGAAATCATTATATAGGATATAAATCTTTACAATAATGAAAATCAAAAAGTGTACAATAAAAATGCCCATTTAGAAGAAAGTACTTTTTTTTTTTTTTTACTTAATCAACATTTTGATTGTTTTCTTATTTAATTTTAGGTCCTTAAGCAAGGAAGTAAGACAAAAAAGTTATAAATAATTGTTGTGTAGGTGAGTTATTTATAGCGGCTCTTGAAAGCATCACCTGAACTGCCTCCATTCGTTGGCTTGGCAGCACCAGATCCCTGCCATGTTGTTAACAACTTGGCAAGAAACAATTAAAGTACTTAAACGGTCCGTGGCGAGGAGCATTCTAAATATTCAAAGAGTAACTTGTCATGCCAAAAGACCCGCAGAACTCCTTCCACAATTTGAATGCCCCCAATGCCCCCGACATCCTGTTTGTTTGCGGTGCACATGTGTTTTCTGTGCGTCTGCCTGTCTGCTTGTCACTTACTTTTGATTTCCTCCCCGTTGCTTGTTTTCCTTATTTTTCGCCGCTCATGTTTTCCCAAGCCAAAATTGTCTAGCTTTGATTTATGCCACACACATGCACTGCATACGCTTTTTGGGGGGCTCGGCTGTCAGACGTCTCTTGATTTTTCCTTTTGGCCTCGCCAAAATAAACCAGAATTCTTTTTCACTCCCTAGATCTAACCGTTTTTTGTTGCGTAATCTGTTCTTTTCTGCTCTGTTCTGTTCAGCTAGAAATTAGATTTCCTTTGCCTTGTGTTTGGCTGACTCGGGAAGACAAACAAGTATCAACAGAAGTCGGGCGACTGCTGTCAGGGGAATTAAAATCGAGTAGAGAGCACAAAAAAAAAAAAACCTATGCGAAATTGTCTCTCTAAGGGCGTAATAATTTCTGAACTTCCTGCAAATAGCTGTCATTTATTAAATAGCGCGAATACGCCACGTTTTTGGCTTTAAATAATTAAAAAGCCCGGCTGTACGGCGAAAATACATTAACAAGTCGGCCTTCGCTGTCCATTTAGGCCGTGTTTGTTCTTGGCAAACAAATCATCGGTTCCTAACAAAAACAATTTAAAGTTTGCTGCAAACAATTTGCATGGCCATCAAGATTATGATGAAACAGGTGCAAAAAGAAATTGTTTGTTTATAACAGCCGGTCCACTTAGTAATTCGGGAAATAATGGATTTCTATTTAGGGATTTTACAGTGGGAAATCAGAAGACTTAAAACTCAGCGAAGTGGATTCAGAAATATTTAAAACAGTTAGAACCGTAAATGCATATCTAAACTTTCTTAGATAAATAATAATACTTGTTATGTAAAAATTTGTTCAATTTAAAACGAGGCGACGCCAATAAAGATTAGTTTTTTGGAAACTGAAAATTATTACATGATTTCTTCTGATTTTATAGACCTTTACAGCTGAGATCTTTCTCTCCCTGTAAGTGCTTAAAAAATTATACCAAATTCGAACTGAAAAACAACAATTAAAACATAACCGAAGGGGTCACAGGCTGTGGGAACTTGAACAGCAGTTAAATTACAAAAACAGCAGTTAGAACTGAAAATAGGTTGGAGCGTGCACAACAAGTGTTAACTGCAGCAAATGTGCAATACCTATTTTGCAAAAATAAAACAAAAAACTAGAGCCCGGCATTGTTTCCAGGCCCCCAGTGCAGCGATTTCGAAATGCTGCTCGACTTCATTACAATGGCAACGCATTAGGGCAAAATGGATGGTAAAAAGGGGAGCTGTATCCGAGAGAGAGGGCCCTTCGAGGGGAGCTTTAATGGTAAGAGGTTGCAAGCGTTTCCAGCAATTAGCGTGTGCCACAATCTCGGCAGAGGGCTAAAAGGAAGAGGTAAAAGCCAGCTAGATATAGACAATTCCAACAAAACGAATTGCCTCTCAGAAAGGGAGTGCCTCTCTATATTTGTATGCATCTGGGAAAGCTTATTCTTATATATATGCGATTGTGGATTCGAAATTGAGAGCACTATTGAGGAGAAGAAAAACATTTGTGTTTTAGGAGTACAACAAGAAACACAACTTCATTTATTAACCAGAAGAGACATTAAAGCTACAGAAATTGCGAATAAATTTGAAAATACGTAGTTTCCTTTATAAAAAGCAAAAGGTTCTATAAATTATTGAGATGTTCGAGCAAGCCAGTTATCAAATATTTCAAGACTCCAATCTAGCTCGGTTTCAACCAAGTAAGTTCGTTGTTTCTGCCAAACCGCAGTTCCTTGCGGTTGCAACTTGCCGGGGCAAGTGCAAACTTGGCATTAACTTTTTCGGTTTATTAATTGCCAACATTTGAACTTTTATTCAATTTACGAGCTTGTACGCGGCAATTGCCTCTGTTTCAGCTGCATCGCCCCACACAATCAGCTAATACAAATGCGGAGTCGTAGGGATTTGCACAGAGGGAAACTCTATTTATTTATTATGAACTTCAAGTCGAACAATTATTCTTTATTAGACAGTTTAAATTATATCTTGAAGATTGAAATATGTATGAAATTTATTTATATCATACATATACTATGAAAGCCATAACATCTAGGATTGGGACTGTAATATTGGTTAAAATCTGGGAAATTTTGAAAATAGAACTAAAGTTATTAAATATATTTATTAAATAATTTTTAAACAAATAAACATAAAATATATATAAAATGTATGTGTAAATTTATTACTAATATAATTGGTCATGACTAAAAGTGCGCTCTAGAATTTAGTTAAGAAGTTTGTTAATCCTGTTCCACATTTTTTATTTCTGTGTGCTGAAGGATGCAAGGCCAGCTTCAACTTGACTTGCACTCAAAATGGAGGAATGTGAGTATGTATGTGTGGATTATACGTGCACACAGGCACACATAAAACAATGGCTGGGCAGAAAAGTGAGCAGCAGCCAACATGGCGTATTAGCAATGTGGCTCGAGTAAGGTCGTTGGCGCGCTATAAATACGTGTCATGTCTGCCTTCCTTTGGACTCCACTGCTAACTCTTACTGGCAACCCTTCTTCGACTTGGGAGGAAGATTTATGTGGAGCCACATACGCGGGTTATGCCGGGCTCATGATTTTAATTTCGCTGCGCGGAGGTTAATTGCCATTAAACTTAAAATGTTTTTGCGGCAAACAACCACGACCCGTGGGGCAGGCCTAACTACGTTTTATGAAGAATTTGGGAATTGCTAAGATTTTATGCGCAGTTCGGGGGCCATAAAACTTTTGGCTAGGCCAGCCCGATCAAACATTTACTCAAGCTGTTGGCCAAAAAACCCCTTTTGTAGCCTTTCTCCTGTTTATTCAAGGGCTCAAAAGTTACGGCACTGCAACACTGTTTTTGGCTCTGTACATTATTTTTGCATATCTGCTGCCATTTATTTGCAACAAGAGCAAGAACAAGAAGCGGGGCGCAAATAATAAAATAAAATGCTTAAATTATGCATAAATAGCGCGAGATGTTAAACAAAGTGGGGGCCGGTGGCATGGCCATAACAGCTGACTCCTGCCGGCGGCAGTACGCATCCTGCCACTACGCCCCCTTCGCCCAACCATCGTTCCCATTTAACCCTCTCTGTGCCATAATTCTTGCGAGTCTGCGCCAACTGAATGCGTAATTAAAATGTTGCACAAAGCAAATGTTGCACTGCCAGGGCAACAAAAAAATGGCAAAAGGGGCCAAGGACAGTAATATAGGGAAATTATGACTTGGCATTACCCAAACGCATTGCAGAACGTGCCCGAAATATGCAAAACACCGAAAAGGAATGTTTTCGGAGCTCGGTGACAGAATGGGAGTTCTTGAACAAGAACCCTCCCAGCGACAAAAACAGTCAGCAGAATTAACAATGCAATGGTCATGAGGTGAATGGGCCACCTCGTATACGTGAGAAACACATCACCTTGTTTTCTCTTTCAGTTACTTGCAGTATTCAAGTTATTTTTTTTTTACGTTTGCATCTTTATTTTATTTATAAACAACATTCTAATTCTTTGCCTTTTTTAAAATAATATTTTTTGAGCCTGTAGCAAAGCGTTCTTATCGAAAGTGGGCGGAACAAAGAATGCTGGGATACTTTAATACTTGCAAATATTTAAACATTCTAAGATCTGTTATATTTAAAAAAAATTAAATTAACAAAGCGAATTATAATTATATTCTTGATTTTGCAGATATTTTATGATATTAAATTAATAAATTTTAAATATTATTTAAAGGAATAGACTTGACTCTCGTTTTATATGAAGCACTCTAAGTACGTGTCATTGTACTGTTTACAATCTTCATATATTACTAAAACATTATATATAAAAGTTAAAAAAAAATTAATCTTTGTTCCCGCCCGGGTTCGAACCGGGGACCTTGTGCGTGTGAAGCACACGTGATAACCGCTACACTACGGAAACGCCTGGAAGTGGGTCATTTTCAGCAGCCTAAGTTTCAGAGAGTCGGTCAAGGAAAGGATATAGCTTAAATATATTTTTAGACATAAAGTGTAGATATACTATAAGAAAACTTAACAAGCACTAAATTCACAGGTACGAATAAAAGTTAAATAATTAATAATGTTAAAAATGCAAAACCGACTTATGTTGATAAAATTTATCTCACAATTTTGGATTCTATATTTTTTAATGTGCCTTACAAAAACAACTTCTTTTAAATCTTTAAACGGTTGTGGTTACGGGGTTTCTATCGTATTTTAAAACTTACCTAGCCTCTTATCATCAGCAAATTTAACTCTTAATATAAGTTGAAGCGCTAAAAATTAAATTAACTTTAATTTATAATGAGTATACTTTTTTCATTCACATTTGTTATTTTAATTAGACAAAAAGAGGAAAAATGTATTGTTTTATTTCAAATGCGACCAAATAAATGATTATTCTCTTGGGGAAGAGATAGGGTAGTTTAAAGGTAGTCAGCGAAAAGGCAACCAGGTAGCCACTGAAAGGTAAGGTAAGACAGTGCAGTTACCTGAATATCGATTGATGTACAGATCAACCACAAAAGGCACTTTTAAGATACATTTCGGCTACTAGCAAATCACTCTTTGGAATTACAAGCAGCCAAAAAAAGAAGTCAGCAATAACAAGCAAGAGAGGAGAGAAAATGTAGAAATGCTGAAGTTATGTTCGAAGACGCGATTCAAACCATGAATATTTTTGTTCTTTTATATTTCCTTAATTCAAGAAATTTGAAACGCATTTAATCTTTACAGAATGAAATTCAATTTTTTCAGCATTTTATGGACTTAAAAAAATATCCGTATACCACACAAATGAGTAAGATTAAGAAACTAAAATAAGATATTGTTATCGAGCATAAAAACTCCGCCGTTTACTAAAAGTAAGGAAAGAAACCTGAAAAATGTGGTATTTTTAATGTCGTATTCATTAAATTTTTTCATTTTGTAAGAAATGAAAACAAAAAATGTTTAAAAAAAAAAAAAAACAACATTCTGTTCCCGCCCGGGTTCGAACCGGGGACCTTGTGCGTGTGAAGCACACGTGATAACCGCTACACTACGGAAACAACTGAAAAATTAACGTACAGAGTGACACCTCGGGTGTAACAACCATTTTAGAGAGTAAACCTGATTTGAGATCGGCTGTGATCGCGTTCGCGGTAAGTAAATCCATCACCATGGCTATTTTGATACTGTATGTGGCCATTAAAAATGTAAACTATTTGTCTTGGCATGGTCATAGGGAAAAGGGTAACTTATTAGAAAGGTTTAATTAGCCCAAAATAATAGAAATGCCAGAAAATTTAATGTCGTTAAAATTCATATTTATATATTCCAATAAAATATCTTTAATTGGACAACAATTAACTATTAAAAACCAAAATTTAAGAAAATATTTTTTTCCTTTTTTTTTTGATTTTAACATAAAAACAATGGTCATTATCTTAATTGGAAAGTGATTAATATTTATATATGTATAAGAATGATAAAAGAAATAAATCAATAAAATGAATTTATTGTCGTTTTTAAATGTAATCCTTGGCAGTTTTTTATATCTTTGCATAATTTATTTTAGATTCTCTTGCGGTCGGCAGCCACATTAAATTGTATTAATTTCCACACCTGTCATCATTGGTTTCTATTTGCGGGCCCTTTTTTCTGCGTTAAATTTATATTCAAGCATTTTGAAGCTTTTGAAACGCATATAGGGTATATGTCAAACTTGGCAAACAAAAGTGAACCAAATAATTCGCCACTAATTTCATTTAAAATGTTGAATGCACTAATGCGAATTAAGAGAAATAAAGTGTCAGTTTTCATTTGGCAAAAGCCATAGCTAATCTGGACAATTTTTCCAGTTTATTTGTATTTTTAGCGCCATCAACAACCATTTTTCTCTACATACTATGGCACGCGGCATTTAACCGAATGCAGATAATTAATTTCATTGCACATTGAGCTGGTGCTAATTTAATAAAATAGTACAAAACGCTTTGGTGACTTTTTCCATCGACGCATTAATTAATTTGATTGCGAATATAGAGCATAAAATGGGGAAATTCCAATTGTGTTCATTATTAGTAGCTAACTGAAAATTTGTGCAGGTTTATTGAACTAAAAAAAAAAAGAAATTTCTTTAGCATTCACTGATTTAATAAAATGGCTGATAATTAAAAAGTTATAAATGGAATTTCTATTGTAGACCATTAATTAATAATTTTTTACCATCATCTAAAAATGCCATAAAGCTCGAACCTTTATTGCTTGCACTCGGTTGAGCACCTAAATCCTGCGGGTAAGCTCTTAACACGCCCACAACGGCTATTCTGGTCTTAGTTTTCTACACTCGTAAACTTTATCCCGAGGTATGAAGAACAGCAAAGTGAAAGAAAATTAACCATTGGCATACGACTTTGTAAATACCCTTTCTACCTATGTACGTGTTTTAAAGCAACAATATTAAATAAATGGAAAACTCTTATGATTACATATTATGTTTATCAATATTACCTTTATATATTTATTTTATGTTGTTATCAAAATGCTTTTATTTTACTATATAACTATTTTACAATTTTAATACATTACGCCTCCCTAATCTGCATTCATTCATTTCAAGTCAACCGTATAATTTATTAGGCAGAAATATTGACTTTGTTAAAATATTCCACTTCTATTCTTAGGAAGCAGATCATTACGGTCTTAGAAATTCTAGCCTGGGGCAAAATGAAACCAGAATATATGCAAAATAGAAAACAGGTGTGTTTTTACCCTTTGGAAGGGCATCAACGTGGGAGAAATGTTTACCAGGACGCCTAAACAAACAGTGCATACTTTTAAGTCCCACCGTTGACACATGCAGGTCGTGCAATAATGCGAGCCACCAGGCGTGTTGTGGCCGTGTCAAAAGTATTTTGACTTGGAAAATTTAAATTTAGCCTTGCCTTTGTCCAAAATGTGACTGAAACAAAGTAAGGAAGCCATGAAAAAGGTTGTGTTCTGTGGAAGGGAGTTAAGAAAGGTAAAAGGTAAACACTGTTTCGCCTGGCAACAAGTTTTTTATTGCTTACCAAATGAGCAAAATGGGGAGGCTACGGCGAATATGGTAAACATCACCGTGTTAAGTTTGCCAATCGGAACTTTTCATATGCCATACAAAGACGGTGGGCAATAAAAATGCATTTTTTATTTGGCTTAGAGATTTATTCTTCCGCAAAAAAAAAGAAAGAAAGGGAACACAAAACGCGAATTTCTATTTCTTTGCACTACGTGATTTGCAATTTTCCAATTTCCCAAGAGCCCAAAAAATAAAGTTGCACCCCAATCCCAATCTCGCCGACTCTGTTTCAGTTTGTGGTATATCAGGCAAACACACACTCGGTTGTCCACACGGCAAATGTCGGCTGCCATTTGATTTTCCCTCAGCGATTTTATTTGCCAGTCGCGATGCGTATTTTATACATGACTACAGCCTTTATTCACTAAGGAATAACGCAATGGGAATAGGTTTGAACTCCCTCCCAGGCGATGAAGATATATCGCTTCTTTTTATAGAAATTACTAAATAAAGAAATTGGTTTTAAATCTACGTGAACATTTTCTTTTTGCTAATATTGTAGGTTTTTTTTATATCTTTATATATTTCACGCCTTACTTTAAACAGGAAGAACAATTCTAAAATATGCTAGAGATCTCAAATGAAGTTCCTATAGCTAATTCATATCAGAAGCTTTTTATTATTGCATTAAATTAGCAATTTCAATTAACTAAATGTTCAATTTATTTTAGTGGAATTTTACTGTTGCGGCTGTCAGTGATTTGGTAGAATTTCGGCTTCGGTTTGTTTGCACTCCTGCATTTGTATTGCATTTTATTTACGATTCCTAGCTGTCCTGGTTGTTGCCGTTGTTCGCGCATTTCCCTGACGCGATATGCACTTCCTGGTCTGATACCTCAACTTTGTATTTCCGCCATTTCTTCCGACTTTTCTCCAGGAGCAGGGCCAGGAGCAGGAGCTGAAGCCAGAGCCGTGGCCATATCTGCAGCTGGAGCACTGCGATTTCTATTTTAACGCTGCCAAGGCTGCGCTCGAGGCCAATAAATATTTTTTGGCGCACGCGATTTTTTGCCTTATTTTTCTATTTCTTTTTTACACCCAATATGCGGTACCGAACAAAGGTATATTGAATCCTCTTAGATATATATTTAACAAGCGGAAAAACCAATTCGGCATTTTTAGAATATTTTTATAACATTTGTTTGGTTTTTTTAAAATTTTTTTTTTTATATTTCTGGATTTATTCAGTTTAGTTAACTTTGGGGTAAATATTAATTCAGTTAAAATGAAAGGCAAAAATTTTTATGTTGAGGCTTATTTGCTGCCTAATTCTTAAAATTGTGAAGAATTCTTTTAGTTCTTTATAAACATTGCCCATGGAGTAATCTAAGGTCTAACCTCGTCTCTCTCTTTGCTTAGTTTATTTTGCTTTTATTTTCATTGCCTGGAGATGTTTCTGTTTCGGTTTTGGGTCTGGCCTCGTCCTTCGTGTCCTGCTGCCATTGTCTGCCACACCATTTAATGTGTTTACTAGATAATCGAGATCATGGCAGTTTGTTGGTTTTATTTGTTGCATTAACACATTGCACTTGCAGACATGTGGTGGGCTAAGGAATTTCCTTAAGTTCTTCTTAAGCTTAGCTTTTAATTTGAAGTTTTTGAATTGAACTTAAGTTTAAGTTTAAGTTTACTTTTGAGTAACTCCTAATTTTTAATTATCGAGTGAATCGTCATAAGAAAGTCATGAGAATTATTAACAAAGTAAAATTCTACTCGTCAAAGGATGGAGGAGCCTTTAATTAATTTCCCTGCTCGTTACTCGCAGATTGAAGACAAAAACCCAAAAACTTTCACAATTTGCACACGCATATATCAGCTGATGTGATGTCAGACGATAAAGTTGCCAGGGCGGAGAGTTCAACTATTAATTACGTAACGGAAATGCAAATATTTCAGCCAATTTGTGCCCGCAACAAAACACAGCTACGTGCAACACTTGCCAGCTGATAATTAGCAAAAAGTTGCCACCGAAATAAAGTTACAGCCAACTGTCTGACGACACCCTTTTCCTACCTGCGTCCTTGAAGGGAGGGTATGGTATGGTATGGTTCCTAGTTTCCTACACCTGCTGACAGGTGCTGCCAGCATTTTGCATATGTCTTCCTTACATTTCTGGTAGTTGAGCACCGGAAATTGCTGTCGGCACAACTTTCTTTTTTCATCCCAACCCCCTCCCCGAAAGTTGTTGATGTGGAAGGGAAAACGATTTATAATTTAGCTAATTTGATACAAGATATTCGTCGGTGTTTGGGAATTTTTTCTCTGGGTCTTCCTATTCAGAATGGCACTTTCCCTTGATCCAAGGACGCCTTAACTTTTATCATACGGCAAATATTTGGCTTGCACTTTTATTGTTTGCCAAAGTTGGCCAAAAGTACAAATGAATGGGGTATGCTCGAAAAAATGTTTGCTTGTTGCATTCGGAAAGGGGAGAGGTATTTTTGTGTTGTTTGCTTTTTATTTGCAACGATTTCGTAATGAGAAAAGTTTTTGGCATGGCAAAAATGTTGCCGACTGTCGTGTTGCTCTTTGGATTATTCGGATTCCGATTTTGCATTAAAATGGTTTATTGTGCTTGAGACAAATTTGTTTGGTAAATAAATAAGCCCTGGTATACTAGGAAACTAGTTAAGTACGCTAAAATAATTAAAGCTCGTTTAAAAAATGAAGAGACTAAATTTGAAGTCTCTTTCAATGATTTATGACTGAAACCAACAATTACATCTCTACCAAAATGTAATGCAATGATGCACAGATTTGGTCCTTTCATATAGATTTAAATGAATTTAATTTATTATATCTAAATATTAACAGAATAATATCTTACCAGAGTTATAAACAACCTCAAATGAACTTTTATCCTTGCCATGTCTAAAGACTAAAAAAAGGCTAAAAGATTGCATGAAGCAATTATTATTGACAGAAAAAATTATAAAAAATTTAAGCTTTGCATTAAATGTGTGCTATTCAAGAGAAATTATTTTATGGCCATTTTTTAAAGTTGACTAAGCTTTTTATTTATGTGGTGGAAAGTAAAATTTATATATTTGTTAATATTCTTGGTTTTGATTTATTTATTGGAATTTTTAATAATAAAATGACAAGTTTTTCTGATTTTATAAAAAAAAATTGTTGCTTATAATTATTTCAATAAATGCCAAAAATTATTTTTATTTAATATTTTTTAATTATACTTTATCAAACTCTTTATCTTATATAAGAAGGCATTTTTAGCGGCAGAGACCTTTTAACTGTTTAATGTTTTTGTTTTATTAGTAGTTTTATCTCATGAGCAGTATTAATTTGTGAGTTATTCCTATCCTAATCTTTTACTTTTTTAATTCCCTAAACACAAATTAAAGCCAGCTCATGTATATCAGTAGACGACAATCCAACATAAGCTCAAAATGGCTGCCACTTGGGAGCAACAAAAAAGGCTCCTTTATCACGGCCTTCTCAACTCGCATCTAGCTTTACTTTTCACAGACTCTCTGACATGTTGAATGCTGTTGCAACATGAACATGCTGGGTACGGCCATAAAACTCTTGTACCAATCCCAAAGCCCACTCTCGAACAACCCCAAATATGTCATTACGCATACGCATGGTGGGCGGCAACCGGGCCGAGTTAAACAAATGCGGAAAAGTCGAGGGCCCAGTACGGAGATCGGCCAAAAAGCTCACTGCCGCAATGCAAAAATTAATTTCCAGCCAACGGCCATGCAGCCAAAAATTTCAGCAGAAGCCGGCAACGCCTAATGTTAAGCAGGGTGTTGGGCTTTTTTCGGGGTGCTTTTAGGTTTGGGTTTGGGTTTTGGTTTTCGGGTGGTTATGTCGGTTCTCCCGACAGTTACAAGTGCTGGCTGCGACTTGCCAAACAGCCATGGCCAGCGAGCCAAACAAGCCGCATTAATTAGTGGCCAAGGACATGGACATAGACATGGACATGGACAGAACCCTGGCTTCATCCTGGCAGCTCCCGCATTTTACATTAACAATTCGGTTTTTTTCAGCTAGATTCCCGCTGGCTCATGACAAATTGGACGTGCTCTCTCGAGTGTCCAAAGTGGCGAAGTTATTGCCGTACTCCAGTCGCCGGAGACCCCGCTTCCTTATCCTTTCGCCTCCAAGAGCGGCACATTTGTTTAGCGATATTGCCACCCGGCAATGTCCCGCTGCTGATATGCATTGAGTGCATTAGTTGCATGTATGTACACTGGA
The DNA here is from genome assembly GCF_018153835.1 of Drosophila eugracilis. NCBI lineage: Eukaryota > Metazoa > Arthropoda > Insecta > Diptera > Drosophilidae > Drosophila > Drosophila eugracilis. Next base: position 731,043 of record NW_024573616.1, read on the forward strand.
AAAATTTATCGTTTCTGGATAAGAGAAATGTAAATATATTGTTAAAAGAGTGTCATAAAAATTCCAGAATTTTTTAAACATTTTTAAATATATAATAAATAAGAACATCAGAAATAATGTGTTTAAATTCTGCATTCTTTAAAAACCTAACTAAAAACCTTTCTCTCGTAGATCTGAATTTTTCTTCCGAGTGCCTGATAAAGTGTTCACTTCGGAGTTGCGAGTTTTCTGTATTTTGCGGCGACACTAAAAGCTATTTGTAAATTTCGCGGCTGCAATTATGTTTGCTGTGTTGCCACTGCTGCCACCTCCCCAATGCCTCCTACCATCACCCATCACCACCACTTTGTCCACTTTGGGTGCACTTAACACACATCTCTGGCCATCTCGCTCTGGCTTAACTTCCGGTTCCCTCGCACTTTTTTTCTGACCCTGTGGCTTTGCTGGTTATTATTAGTTTGCTGCGGTTTTTTTGGATGTGGCCGCTTTCTATCTTGCTGACTACATCGTGTATGGATGTAAACATGTAAATATGTACACCATCGTCCATAGCACTTTGCCTGTGCAAGTGTTAGTCGGTCCTGAATTTTTAAAGATTCACTTGAATTTTGTTTGCCTTGATTTTTTGGCACGCTTTCGAGTCCTCTTATTATTTTTTTTTTTCTAATACTATGCCGAGTTCATTGCAAAATTGCTAAACTATTTTCCATATTTTCACACTTTGATTAGTTTTATGGATTATAAAAAATTAACGTACATCAATTTATTTGCTTGATTTCATATTTAAATAAGCATTTATTCCGCTGAATAAATTACATTTTTTTCTGCCCAATGCGGGAAGTGCGGAAAGTCCTTTCCGACATACCTAACAAAAATGACAGCTTAAACTGAACATTTGTGGCGAAATTTTATTATAAAATATTTTTATATTGTTGTTTCTGACGTGAAAATGCAATTTTATCTGTATCCTTTATATGTATCCTGAAAAAACAATTCATATAAATTTATAGAAAATACAGTTAAGAAGGATAAAATAAATGAATTATTTCATAGGCTTGGTGCACTTTACCTGTTTATTAAATCCATGCATCCGTTTCACATGAAAATACTTCTTAACTTAACTTTTTTGTACAGCCAAAAGATGGTAAAAAAAAATGAAAGCGAACCGCTCAATAATTTAGCATTGTCTGTGTTAGCAGCTGCTGGCAAGAACTTTTCCTGCTGGTTTACCTGAAATATGCCAACAAATTATGTTCACACTTCAACGAAGGCCGAACTTCGACGGCTGCCCATATCGCCCACCTTCCCGGCGTAGCCCTCGCCCCTTAGTGGGCTCCACAAATCATTCAGTGGCATGAATTATTGCCGGGGAGCTTAGAACGTGCTCACAGCGTTAAAGTGTCATTACTGGGCTTAATGAGTCGGCGAACTGCCAAAAAAACCAGACACAAACAGATACATACAACGCTGAAGTAAGATGCAAAAAAATATATGTGCACAGGCACAGGAGAAAGGAGCCAAGGAGAACTGGATGGAAAAAATATGTAGCATGCAAACAGGCGCAGGCTACATTGCTCATTGTCTGCGTCTAATTTATGTTGCTGTTGGTCAACCAGCTCCAATAAATAATAGTTCTTTCTTTCCCCGAGCAACTCCTTGAAAGGGAAACTGTTTAGTTTTGCAGACGAAAAATAAGAAGATATATATTAAAAAATATATATAAGAAACTAATTTTCCTATATGAAGTAAAATATTATAATAATATTTAAATGGTAATAATAAAACATGGTAAGTAGTTCTTCGATTTTACAACTTATGTATTTAAAAACACATTTAGGGCTTAAAAACTGATAGCCATATTCCCCTTGAAAACTCCAAAACGAAATAGTTTTAATAAAATAATTATTCATTATTAATTATTTCCACTTAAATTATAAAAAATAAGGAAAAGGTTTCTAAAGGTGAACAATTGAATTAATAAGTTTGAGAAAATCTAACATGATGTCTAGAAGATTAGCAAAGGAAGTTAATGCTTCGTTTTACACAATACGTATTTTGAAGCTAATAACGTCTTAAACAGTTTTAAAAAATGTATATATATTGGAAACGAGAATAAATTATATTAAATATACATTTTTATAAAAGTTGCATACATTCTTTTGATACCGAGCGACTTTTTCTTTAAATTATTCAGTCTTTTATAGATTATTTATAATTTTTACTATTTTTACATCACAAATTTACTCATAAGCAGATGAACTTAATTATTTATTTCTTAAGTGACCACGCATCCACCTGCTGATTAGCCACATCTTCATGTGGAGAGAGCCAACCTATTAGCACTGATACGTCACGCTGCCTGTGGCTAAGTGCAGTATCAAGCATCTTGAGGCCATGCCGGAGCCGGAGCACCAACGCCACATAAATTGCGGCACCCAAAATGCATAAACCAAGCATGTCGCGCAATCATTTTCAGCTGCCACGTGCCCCGGCATACATTTCGGGCACTTTATGGGGGCCAGGAATGGGGATGTAGTTGGCCCCATGCTACTTGCTACTTTGGCCAAAAAGGAACAAACAAATGGCCGGCGACAGATGGGAGATGGGGTGGCTGGAAAAATTTTAAAGCTGATTACTCAATAACTTTACTTGGGAGTGCATAAAATGCTGAGCATATCCTTCGAGTGCATAACTCCTTCGGCACTCCATTCCCAGGAGGAGAGTAGGAGCCGGGCTTTCAGCTGCCTGCAAGTCGCTTTATGTGCACTTAAATTTTGTTTGTTATTAAAGCCGGCGAGGATGCAGCTCCTCCGGAATCTGCTGCTGTTGTTTTCACTTGGACCAAATGAAATTTATGCTCAAATTGAGTTGCGTCCGTGTGCGTCGAAGTGTTTTGCAGGTAAAACGCAGTCAACGGTTCCCCCGGTTTCTTGGCAACCTTTTTCACGTAATTTGCGACACTTAAGTGAATAATTTATGCTTGCAACATAATTGAGTTGCACCTGCCTCCGTTTTCTGACTCGACTCTAAGAGCAACTTGGAGGTCAGAGGCTTACAAGAATGTATGAATGACATTTCGAAGCTTATGAAAGTGCCTCAGCATTTTCTACGATATTGTGTAAATATTTCAAGAAAATATTCATAGAAATGTAAAAAGTCATTCTTGTAAAACTTTTTGTTAGGTTCCAATATTATGTATTTAAATGAATAATTTGTAGCTAACATCCAGTAAAAAAAACTTTATAAAAACTAAAATGGTCGTGTCAGCAAATACTTCTTTTTTTAATAAAACCTGGTTTTATAAGTGATCCATAGTCAAAAATGTAAAAACCAGACATTGGAAAAAGTACGCTCTATCAATCAACGTGAAACAAACGAAATGAATAAATATTTACATACAACTTGATGTTATTTATTTATTTCATTTTCGGCTCCATTTCCATTGAAACTTAACTTAATTTATTTTTCATCAGCATGAGTTATTCAATTTGGAAATTAGGAATAAACTTTTTTGCGCCACAAGCTGTCAAAGTCACTCCAACAAGCTTAAAAACCAGATATAAAAATATATGAAAAAGCGTTGAGTTCGTGGAGATCCCAACCTAATGGTCAGAGATTCAAACAATGAAATCCCGCGTCCGCACACAAACCAGAATCTTTTATTATGTTCTTATTTTATTATTTAAATGTGCAGTAAATTCAATTAGGCCGCAGTTAAAAACAACGGACGCGGCGAAAAAAAAACGCCGGAATACATGCACATAGCTGAAATTCAATTACAACCGCTAATGCCACTTGTATTGCCTGAAGCCCCGGCCACAGACTGTTCAGCTCTAAATACCTGTAATCCGGCAAATTTAATTTGATAAAAGTTGAACTTCAATAAGCGCCAAAGTTGCCATGGTCGTCGGCCATTATAATTGTGGTTGTTGATGTGTGCGTGTGTGAGTGTGTGTGGGCTGACCGCTTTTTGTTAAGCGGCCGCCGCAGTTCAGACCGCAAACAAATATGATCAGACATTCGACGAGTGACTGCGATAAGCAACAAGCAAAAGGGGCAAAAAAACCACCAGTACCTATACAAGTGGCAACACGGCGGATGAATATGGCTTATGTATACAAATGCAGAATATTTAAGCTAAAAAAAACATTTACATGCGTTGCATACTTTTCTGCGGTGGCGGTAAAAAATTCCTCATCATGTAAACTCAAAAAAAACAAACGCGAAGCTTTGACTGCACAAATATGTAGCATCCAAAACGAATTTAAATGAAGTGTCTATTTGGGTTAAATGCAGTTAAACATTTTTTAATGTTTAACTCTTACATTAAGGGCACTTTGCAAATAATTATTTTTTATAGAACTTGCTCAAGCAAATTTACCTTCACTCTTCACAGGTATTAAATATTCAAAGATATTAAAACGAACGTTTTTATGAAGCCTTTACAGAAAAAAACATGAAAAAGTCCAGGTGACAGCAGGCATATTTGTTGAACATATTTTTAAATATCCCATACTGAAATTCCATTTTTATTTTATAAATATTTAAGTAAGAAAAATATACAAGCAAAACCCATAAAAATAAAAAAAAATGAAAGTCTGACAGTTGTTTAAATTCTTAATTAAATAAGATACTTTTATAAAATGTGCATTGATAAAAATTAATATCTCCTTTTTTGTTTTTAGTAAAAAAATTAGGAAAAAATTGATAGTAATACCCCTTACATTGCAAGTTTAAATTTTTGAAAATAAATAGAAAACAACAAACAAAATGTAATAGAAAACATATTAAAAAAACATTAGAATAATTGAATTCAATTGATTGGAATTTATAATTATTGAAATAAACTTAAATATACGATTTACCCAAAAGCCATGCTCAAACTAAAACCTGACTTTATGCACAAATTCATTAAAATCAAATTGAAAAAATATTTAATCAAACGCCAGAGCCAGAAATAGAAAGAGGAATGTGTGAAACGAGAAATCGCATTCTCAAACAATTTTGTGCAACGGAAAAAAAATCTAATTTATTGAGTTAACGCCCATTTTTACACCCTGTGCACATGAACGGTATCCAGGCGCTTAACCCTGCTGCACAGCCCCCTTTGAATATCCCTATATTCATCCATCCGTTGGTCACGGCCGGCCGCATGCCACATCCATGACCATAACACAGTCTAATTCTGAACAAAAAAATTTTTATATATAGCAAAAATTTAACGAAAAATCGGCCAAACTCTCTACAAGTGCCCCGCCCGTCGACGAAATGAAATTTTCACGTTGCTGATAGGAACACGCATCTCCTCAACACTCGGCGAACAAACCCCTTTTGCATTTACCGCACAAACATTTTGGACCGGTTCCGGCAAAGCTCCACCGCCTACTAAAAAAAAAACGAATTAAAAACTTGCAAAAATTTTAATGGAATTTTTTTGCCATTCTTTCTACACTCCCACACACTCCCTGGTGTCATCCTGGCCATCCTGTTGTTGGCGGTGGCATTGCGGAAATTGTTGTCCCCTTTGATTGTCAAGCGTCGGCTTACACACATAAATGTCACATCAGCATACGAGTATAGCCAAGTGGGCGGTGTTGGTCTGGGCGGGTGTGCCCGTCTGCCTGCCTGCCTGCCTGGTGTTAGCCGTATAGATGAGCGAGAAAATAAACGTTTATAAAAACCGGCAGGTTTAGCAAAACGATGTCCCCAACTGACACCGAAACTAAAGCTTTAAGCGGATCTTCGACACGGAAGTGCAAATATTTTAAAAATACATGTAAAATAAACGAAAGCGCTTTGAATAAACCTATTTGTTCGCAGGATCTATTCTAAAGGAATTTTGGGTTGCATTTGAACAGAGATAGTAAGCCATATTTAGTGAATTTAGATCTAAATATATTACCTGTTTTTAAGTTTTACTAAAATATTCAATAAAGTAACTACACATTTTTTCAGTTATCCTTTGATCCTTATCTATCTAAAAAACTTTATTTTCTTCTTGAACCTCGTTACCTTAAGCTAATATTAACTTTAATATATTAAAGTTATTAACACATATTTTAAATGTATAAAAATGTAAATATCATTTTATTTATTTAAACATATACGAGAATAGACCCTGTAAGCTTGAATTCAAATTAAACAAATAACATCTCAAACTTAAAATAACCATAACATATGTACAACGTATTTACACAAATTAAGATCATCCAAGTCCATGGAATTGAGAAACCTAAAGCTATAAAACCTTTCGACGATGCACTGCATCTACAGCTTATTCGGTGCGTAGAAACTATTCCACACATCTTCGATTTTCTGCAATTCTGGGAGTTTCTTAACTTCAAACTGATCTCCAATATTGAGGCATTTGAAATCCGTTTCATTTTCGAGGGGTGCGAACTTTAACGACTTAATACTTTCGCAATTGGGATCACTATTGGTAGCGAAACTCGTCCAAACATCGATCATTCCAGTAATAACTTTGTGCTCAGGGGAATCTGGAGCGGCCTGATGGGACAACATACTGTGGAATATATAGCACAGATCATCGCCATGACAAACACCTCGCATCTGATGACCACAGAGGACAATCCTAATGGCATTGCACAATTTGGAATCATGATCGAAGCGATATAGGTAGGTGGGAGCACTGGATTGCCGGACTCTAGTCAGAGCTGCCCTATAGATAGGGTGCCAAAATTCGCGGTAAGAACACAGTTCGAGGAACTTCATCATGTTGGCCTGGTTGCAGGTCTCTTCCCCGAAATAAGCTTTCTTCAACTGCAGTCCATAGTTTTCACGGAGCTTGGGATCCAGATTCGAACTCAGATCGTTTGGCAGCAGATTCTTGCAGTTTCCAACCTCGTCTAGGGTAGCTGGACGTCTTGAGACCTCTATTAAAGATAATAGTATATAAAAATGATGTAGAAAGAAGTGTTAAAACGAAACTAACCAGGATAGAAAAGCAATCCCTCAAAGCTGGTGCCTCCGAACATCATGGGCACCCGGTGGCTCCAGGTGGTCTGCATCAATTCATGAGGTGATTTATCAATCACAGTGTGGTCGGTGGTATAAGGTTCGACGACAGGTCCAAAGGCAAACAGAATCCGATGATGCTTTTCGTCATTGCTGAGCACTGTGGCGGAGGCCTTGACAATTTCCCCGCCACTCACTGAACTCAGAAACTCATAGATGGCTTTATCCTTATTGTCACCAGTGTAACCCAGTTTCTGAGCCAGACGATAGGCCCAATCATTCTTTGGGGGTTGTGTCCACGGGCACAGAACACTGCCGGACATCACAATGGCTTTGTGGATGAGTCCCTCTGTTTGCGGACTAAGTGTAAGGAAGTGGGTAGAGGCGCCTCCGGCACTCTCGCCAAAGAGTGTAATATTTTTGGGATCTCCACCGAAAGCTTCGATATTTTGCTGCACCCATCGCAGGCCCATGATTTGATCCTTGAGTCCAGCATTTCCGGGCACATTTATCTGAGGGTCATCCAAGCTGAGGAAACCCAAGGCACCTAGTCGATAAGCCACGGTGACTATGACCACATCCTTCGACATAAAAAAGTCCGGACTGTACATATCCCGAGAGGCTTCTCCAACTTGATATCCTCCACCATAGATCCAAACCATGACGGGACGCAGCTTATTGGGTTGTAACTGGAAATAGAAAGTTAGTATCTGTCATTAACTAACTTCTTAACTTAATTCATTCATTACTTACATCTTTGACATACACATTCAGGTAGAGGCAGTCCTCTGAACCCGCATACTTCCGGAAAAACATATGAGTCTGCAGGGGCTTGTCTGCCGCCGAAGTGCAGTCCAACTCACGGTCCCATGGTTCCACTGGTTCTGGGGCCTTGAAACGAAGCTCTCCCACTGGAGGCTTGGCGAAAGGTATCTTCTCGAAACTGTAGTAGCTTCCTCCCCAGATGGTGTTCCTTTTCACTCCTCGCACTGGTCCCAATTTCGTCTTTATAACAGAATATAATGTTGTGGTCAACTTGCGCTGTTCGTACTTGAAACTGAGAACCCTGTAAAAAATACGATGTGGTTATAATTTTATTTAAATTTCAATCAAATAAAGTTAATGAATAGGTAAAGTTGAGGAATAATACTTCCATTTACATACATTGTTTATAATATTTTTTAATTTAAACAAGTCGCAAAGGTAGCTTTTATCCAGATGCCCCGGGGTGCTTGGGTGCCTAGCAATTAACCAATTTTAACACTTGTGTTTTATGACCAAGTACCTAATTAATAATTGCTGGGAAAGCCTAAAGCAATTAGTCAATGTTAATTGCAAAGAATTTTATTTTATAACAAAAAAAAAATTTATAGCAGAAATGTTAGATATTAGTTGTCACCAATTTCTAATCTTGTTAATAAAATATTTTGTTAAAGTTAAGTAAACTAAGATACCCCTTTTTATGTACTTGTCTTATACTACAGGTTTCGCAACAAGATATATAAATAAGTGAAAATAGTCTCCTAAGTTCAAGGTAAAGAAATAAATACTCGTTTCATATGCGACCGTAAAAGCCCACTGTAGTGGCTGGCCAACTTCTTGGAAATGTCATAATAACCGCTGGTCCGTTAATACCTAGCTGCTCTTCAAAATATTTATATAAAAGTAATGACTGCGATCTAATCCGGTCAGAAGTAGTCACGCATTGGGGACATGACCACAGTGAATACTCCAAAGCGAGCACCATTAGCAAATTGCCGGCGAACCACTTTCAATGTCGTTTGAGGTCTTTGTTGCTTTGAAAGTCTTGCGAATTGTCAACGGCTTTTGACCAACCTCAACGCCTCACGTTTTGGCATGCACGACCAGTTCGCTATTTTCTATAACTCTCCTTTGTTTTTATGCCTCAGATTTTTTTGTCTCTGATTTTTATGGCTAATTTGTGGGTGGGCGTGAGGCAGTTTAATGCATTTAATGGCCTATTTCTATAGGCTCGCGCACTGCGCACCTTCGATTAGGTATACCTAACTGGCATTCTGCAAATGCACTGACATAGTTTGATTCGACATCACTGCACACGAATGCATACAAATCGGTAATTACGCCTGGAATCGAGAGAAAGGCGAGATCAGATTATATACCAGATTGGATACTACGTGACTGCCATGGATCTGTGAAAGCAAACTTCAAATATATGTATGTACTATAATGTTAGTCAACATTTTGTTTCTGAAATACAGTATTTCTTGCCAGTGTAATTTCGATTTATATGGCCTAATAGCCAGAGGCAAAAGTAGCTGAGCGTAACAAATGAAGGTAATAAATTAAACTAAAAGCGCTCACTTAACCTAAAGTTTAACACTTTTTTTATGTGAGAAAGCCATTCAAATTGCGGCTTAAGCAGCTGGTTATTGTTTTCGGTAATCACACAAAAAAAACTTACAAATCTTATCAACAGAGCTTAAAGTGCACTCAATCAGTATGGCAAAGAAATGCAAACATATGCAGGAAAGTACGACAAAGTTGTATTAGATTTCAAGTGCTTAACAACCATTTGCTTAGCAACAAAATACTATGACTAATAGTAAAAAGAGTATTTGATTATTTATTTATTCAGAAATTTATCTATCGTGCGGAGAAATAACTAGCTAGTCAAACCTGCCATGTCATGCTAGAAGGGCAGAATCTATGGTAAACCTATCACCTGAAAGTGAATTGAACCCTGTACCGGCATCGTATGACTTATCAGTATAATTCCGCATATGTATGAGTTGTCAAACAAACAATTAACTTGTCGCAGCGGCCTAATACAGAGAACGAGTATCCATTAATGTATGGATTTAACTAGCAGGGAATATTAAAGCAGTTAACGAGTGAAAAAACAAAACGATTACCTAAGCTGTAAGTACCCTTATCTGCAATTATAATTAAATTAAGAGCTGTGACTATGCATTAATAAGATAAGCTTAGGAGCAAAGCAGATTAAACTTCAAAGAAAATGTAATGTTTTTAATAATAACATTTTATATTAAATTTATCTATAAACCAGCTAAAAGTACTCCTTACTGACCTAACCCACTTCTTTGATTTCCTCAATTGAAAAGCCACATAAACAAATAGTGATAAATAAATATAGATACACGCAATTAACACGATTGTGTGTGGCTGTGCAACAATTTATGTTAAAAATACTAACTACCCGCAAAACTGCTAATAAACCTGCGAAAACGTGCAAAAAATAGCAAATAGTAAACACGAATCAAAATAACAAAAAAGACTAACGAATGCCGCAACGGAGGAAGCATCGCTGAATCATGGGCGAAAAACAAAGCGGAAAACAAAAGGCGACGAAGACAAAACGGACAGCAATAAGCAACAGAAGAAGCAGCATCATTAAGTTTATGCAAAACAACACAAAACAAGCAACATATATACATAAATAAAAAACAAAAAAAAAAACAACAAAACTCGTGGCAAAGTTTGCGCAACAATTTCACCAACGCAAGACAATAAATTGATGTGTGTACAGAGTACACTGAAAGAAATCATGAAAGTAAAGCAGATTTAATAACTAAAATAACTGTTTGTGTCCTAAATCTTACGTGTAAAAAAGTTTCTTGTTATAAAAAGGTGTAAAAATTATCCTAAAAAATATCGTAATTAATTTCATGTGTAAATAACTTTAAAAAACGTGGAAACTGAAGTTAATATCTAAATTTTCATTTAAATGACGAATATGACTGAATTTAAAATAATGTTAAAATATATTTTTTATAATTTTCAGTGGACTCAACTTTTATAGGAGTCTTTCTTCTTAATTTTTTAACTTATGTAAAAAATAAATGCTTGTTTTTTTAAAATGACTAACTTTTTATTATAAAAAAAGCTTAGTCACTTGTATTTTATATTTAAAAAAATTACATTAGGACTCTAGAAACTAAAAGAAAATTAAATAAAAATATAAAAATTGTAGTTAGTTTAAAATATATATTTTCCTCAACAATAAATAGAAACCAAAAATAAAAAAAAAATCTTAAAATAAAACATTTCTCCCAGTGCACATGTATGCATTTATATGCATGCTAGGCAGAAGTTATTGCGAAACCAAGACGCGAGACCTCAAAACACAGAAAAGCGTTTAACGCTCGACGAGAAACTGTGACTGGGAAAACTCACTTAAAGGTCAGCTTGAGTATATCCATAAAACGCGTGGCCATTTCGTCCTATGTCTTTTCGCGCACTCTCTTTCATGAACACCCAAAAAACACTGGTTAAACACCGTCCTCAGCTATGTATATACGCTTCGATAACAAACGCCGATTTGGGGAAAGTGTCACAATAAACTCGATGCTATCCCAGTTAGCACACAGACCGGCTAGAAAAGCAAAGATAGTTAATCGCCGAGCGGAACAAATAAAGCGCTCCTCAAGAGCGTGCGACACCAACTGACCGATGCCTAACGATCGGGCTTTTACGAAGATGATAATACCACTCAAAACAGAGAGAGTCTCTCGATGTTTTTCAACGGTGAGCGTTGCTCACCGGAATCAGCTGTTTTTTGTTAACAACTCTCTGGCTCTCCAAAACAACCGGTTGTGTGGTTCACTTTCCGAATTTACTGTTATGATTGGAGTTTGTATACAAGTTACTCGCGGCGTAAGAAGACTAACTAGATGCGTGATATCTTTGTAACAGAGAAAAGAAAGCGTTCCTACCTATGTAACTAATGCCATAACAAACATAATATTGTTTAATTTGTTTATAAGAATAAACTACCATGTATGTAAACATACAAAGAAGATGTTTGAACCGTTTTTTATCGTTTACTGCCCATGAACTAATCTAATGTTATATTGCCGATTATATACTTGTGGGTAAACTATAAACATTCTTATCAACTAACATCCATAGACTCATATTTTTATCAAAAATTGCAAACAAGTTTATAAAACTAAGTAATGGGTATTTAACTGTTGAGAGCCTGAAATATAATAGTTATTTTTTTCAGCTGGCAATGCTGAGACGCCAAGCTTTTGTTTAGAAAGCTTTTTAGTCGCCTACAACAAGCTGATTGCTTTGCCACAACGATTTGCTATAACGATCAAGCTCCCAAATTCAATATTTAACCCATAAAACCAACGTCTCAAGATCACCTTGAAAACGAACTTAGTTAATTTACAATTCCCAGCTATTATTTAAGCTTCTGCAAGCCCTCCTAATGAGAGCATAGCCCCTAATAACAACACAGTACAAAATAAACAAATTAGTTTATCATTTTGTATTCATTTTTGTTTTTAAAATTCTACAACTCACATGAAATCTATTTAACTTTTATTATAAATAATCTATTCAATGTCTTGGTTTGACTATAAATAACTCCAAACCTATAATGTTTGCTAATAAATTCCATTACTTATTCCCTAAGTTTGCAGTCTCAGCCTTTATTTAAAAAATGGCTTTTAGTTTTTTGTTTTCTATTTAAGCTAATTGTAGTGTAGCTAGTTAACTAAATTATTGAAATTAACAGACACTTAGTTTTAAACTAAGAAAGAAATTTTTTCAACATTTTTGCTTTTGAAATTATTGCACAATTTTCAAGGCTGGCATACCATTTTATAGAATGACTCTCCACTTTATGACATATAAAGAATTCTACCGACTGATAAGGAAATGCTTAGCAAATACCTAGGAAATATTCATTCCAGAGATAAGAAAATGACACCAAAATTATATCAATAAATGCGGCATAAATGAGGCTTAACCTTAGAACTTACAGGTTCCTGAAGTTGGCTAAACACAAAATTTTGTTTTAAAAACATGCCAAATGTTTATTCAATTTTAGGAACTTTTAACCATTTTCCGCTGTGTAAACACACAAAGTTTGCTTAATTTTAATCGTTCATGTGACAGTGAACTTGACTTTTTGAAACTAACAAAGCCACTGACATTTGTCAATAAAAGGTAATGTATTTACTTAGCCATGCTAGGGATTTAAGGTGCTTTGTTTCTACCCATTAAAAATCTAAGTCATCTGAGGCGGTGTAGTGTTCCTCACTTTCAGTGACCACTGTATCTGCCTCGGCAGATGGGACATCATCACAGAAAGCCGAATGTAGACTAACAGCCATAAAATAAAAGCTAAAAGAGAAAATCCTTGAGATTTTGGAATCTTTAGAGACTTAAAGAACCTACCTGATCAAGAAGATGATTTTCAACAGTGCATCCATTGCGACTTGACTAGCTGCGAGTGCCACATATAACTGATACTCCGATGCACGATCAGAAATAGCCAAACCCAGCCAGTTAGTCAAAAGGGTTTACACTAACTATTAACACTTGGCAGCTGATTCACAGATATTGCCTCAATCGCTGGCAATAAGTCGACCAGATCAAACCAATATTGATTGCATTACTTTGACATTCAGTTTGAATGGCATTATTCAATTATTAGAGCTAATCACCGCAACGAGCCGAATGCGAGAAATAAAGGCTCCAATTAGCGGGGAATTAGTCACGCTGTATTTGATCTCGCGACTTGTATTAGGTATAAAATTCTCGCATCAACGCATATGCGTTAATTTGTGGCAATTTCATTACGATTCCGATAACTAAAACGAGAGCCAGACAGAGGTTTGTGCCGCAGTCATATTTTTCCGATTGGAAGTTTTATGGATGTGATAATGGAAATGCAGGCACATGTTGAGTTTGCTGATTTCATTAGGCCTCGAGCCATCATACTTACTGCTGTATACAGTCCCAGTTGGTCAAGAATTGTGGAATAGTTTTATCCGGTTTTAAGCTAAGGTTTCGAAATTTTGTCAGATTTACCAAATATCTTCTCATTTTAACTGTGTTTGAAAACTAATACAAAGCCCGTTTAAGTATTTTTATTTCTTTGTTCCAAATCACAAAGGAGTTTATTTCTTTTTTCATAAAATATGGATTTATACATTTTCAAATTTCATAGTTTCTTTGCATCACATGACTTTGAAGCTTCTCGACAATAAATTTGTATTTCCAACAGACTCGGATACATAGAGAATTCTTAGGCAAACTATTTTTAGCCATCTTATCATCGTGGGGACACTCATAAACGACTCCCCATATAAATAGTTTTTGTTTAGTTTTATTTTTTTAGTATTCTAAAAATGATGTAAAACTTGGACAGGTTCTCTGCTTGCTTCCTCAAATATAACATTTTACCAAAAACAACCTATGCATACAAAAGGCTAAATATCTAAAAAGACTTAGGCTAAGAATACAAATATAAATAAATTGGTTACGGTTAACTAGTTGTCTCAGTTAAATATAAATACGAATATATATCTCCTTTGAAACACAAATGGAAATTTCCTTGTTGTAAATGTGTGCGTAGTTGTAATTGAATAGAAGAAAAACAGAATGGAACTCCTAACTCAAGTTTGTGCTTAAGACTTAAAACGATCTCGAATAAATTGAATTGTATAAAATACATTTGATATTAGTTGGCTTTTTAAAGATATCAGCGAGACTTAAAGGAACGTTAAATATATATAAGTTCTTAGCTCAGATTCCTTGGCTGTCTTGATTAGTTTGGTTTAGTTGGTTTGGTAGTTTCTCATAGAAGGTACATCGGTTGCGACTTGTTTCATTCATAACTACATACAAACAGCCTGCTTAGACTACAGATTCGATCCGATAAGATATAGATAGAAGCGGATGAACTTTAACACACCTAGAACTCTCCTCGTTGACAAACTTAACAACAGTAAACTCTCTTGATAAAGCTACGCTTTGCATTGTTTCGAACAGAGGCTCTAACGTAAAGCTTTTAGAATCATAAATCGTTTTGGGTGGGTTCACTTTCACATGGATGCCAAAAATATTGAACAACTTTTTGGTTTTTGCAAGTTTTTACCAAAAGTTCTCACAAAACGGTGGTTTTAATCTTAAATTTAAAAAAACCTAAAACTTGGTCGTACAAAATATCTTAGAGCAAAATATAAGATTCAAAAATTGTGGCATTTTTAGACCAAGTATAAGTTAAACCCTCCAAATGTGACCCACCCTTGTACTAGTAAAGCTACAGATCTAGTCTAGAGGATTTCCTGCAGGTCCTTACAGCAACTCATCCCGACGGAAGAAGCTCTCCCAGACCATTAGCTTCTTTAGATCTGGCACATCGATCACCTTTAGCTCGTCGGATATGTTAAGGCACTTAAGCTGATGCTTCTCGATGGCCGCCAGGTCGACGGGCTGCCACAGGTCCTCTTGTTCCGGATCGAAGTTGGGGTTTCCACTGGCCGCAAAGTGCGTCCACAGTCCCACTAGCTTTTCGATGCACTTGTACTCCCGCGTGTGGTTCTTCAGCTTTCGCGCCAAAGAGTTGTAGAACAAATAGGACAGGTCGTCGCCGTGGCAGGTGCCTCTCACCTTCTTGCCGCAGCTCAGGATGCGTAGGTGGTTGAAGTGCTTCGAGTCGAAGTCGAAGCGGTACAAGTACGTCGGCGCACTTCGGGCGTACTGCAGGCGGGACAATACTGTGCGGTAGATGGGGAACCAGAAGTACTCGTGGGAGACCATCTGAAAGTTGTTGGAAAAATTTAAGTTTTAGATTTGGTTCAAAGCTCATTTATAATTTCAAGTCCTTGAAAACCATTAATAGATATTAATTTATAAATATTATAATTAGAAATTAAACTATATCTAAGTTATTATTACACAGCACGTTCAATCCTTAAAATATCTTTATGATTAATAAGACACCCTGAATTTTCGAAAGCAAAATAATTTTGATATGAGAAAGAATGTGATAATTTGAACTTAGAAACAATATAAAAAATGTAATCTGAGCTAGCAACTTGAGAAATATTTTATTTGTACTACTTATATGTTATTTATCATTTTCATTATATTATTCATAAAATTATTCATTAAAACTCATTCTAACTTGTTTTTATTTTAAAGAAAGAGATTAATTTAGACTGCCCACTACTCAGCGGATTAATCATAGTTTTCAAAGAGGAAATTAAACTTGATTAAGTGATCAAAAATGCAGTTAATTGTTTTATATGTAAAAAATATTATTCTGCAAGGAAACTCCCATAACCATTTCTGGTAAACCCACCTGTAGGTATTCATGCAGGGTGTCCAGACTCGGTGTCTTATCGCCGTAGTAGCACTGCCTCAGCTGATCCCCGTACTCCCGGCACAGGGCACTCTCCCTGTCCATGTTCAATTCGATGGGCACTACGAAGCGGCAGTCATCCAACTCGTTTAGACACTTGGGATTCGACTTGGTCTCGGAGTACAACAGTAGACCCTCGTTGGAAACACCTCCTATGATCAGTGGGATGTTGTTGCTCCAGGCAGTTCGCATCATTTCGATGGGTTTCGTGGGTACCACACAGTGGCTGGTTACATATGGTTCGATCACGGGTCCAAATGAGAAGCCAATTCGTTCCTTCTTCTCCTCATCGATGCACAGTTCGCCATTGGCTTTGATGATATCGGATCCCTTGGCATTATTCAGGAACTCCCATACATCCCGGGTGTTATTTTCACCCGTGTAACCCGCCTGCACAGCCAATCGATATGGCCAATTTCTCTGGGGAGTCACTGCCCAGGGGGAAAGTGTATTTCCCGACATGCAGATGGCCTTGTGGAAAAGTCCACGGGTCTGCTCAGTGATCATCATGTAGTGGACCGAGGCACTTCCCGCACTATCTCCAAAAATGGTAATATTCGCGGAATCTCCTCCAAAACGGGAGCAGTTAGCCTTGACCCACCGTAGGGCCAGCACTTGATCCTTTAGACCTGCATTGCCGGGAACATCAAGCTCGGGATCGTCCATGCACAGGAATCCTGAGAAGGTTTTGATTTTTAATATTTATAAATAATTTCTAATTTAAAACTTATCATACCTAGTGGTCCTAATCTGTAGTTTATAGAAATAACCACCACATCCTCACGCAACAAGTAATCCGGACTGTAGCACTCCCGGGAGGCCTCGCCAAACTGAAAACCCACCTCCATAGATCCAGACCATCACAGGCATTGGTTTGGTGGGATATAACTAAGGCGAAGAAGAAATTTAATAATTTAATCTAATATCTAGACTGAGTTCTTGTGGGATTTATCTTCATCGTGAAATGAACTTTAACTCACATTCTTTGTGTAGACATTGAGGTAGAGGCAGTCCTCGGAGCCATCGGTCATCTCGAAGACGAAATGCTTCTGAAGAGGCTTCGGACCCTGGGAGGTGCAGCTCTTAACCTCCGTCCAGATCTCTGGGGGCTGTGGTGCCTTGTAGCGCAGCTCGCCCACCGGTGGCTTGGCGAAGGGGATCCGCTCGAAACTGAAGTACGACTGGCCATAGATGGACTTTCTCTTGACGCCCTTGATGGGTCCGTAGGTGGTGCTGACGATAGTCTTTTCGCTGGTCCTGTAGCGACGTTGTTGGACCTTAAAATCAACCATTCTGCAAGAGAAAGAAGGATTCCTTAAGATATTTTCCAATTTTCAACAATTGAACTAAGCCTAATCAAGAGAGAAGGGAAGAGAAGGGAATTTGTGGTCATTAATCAAAGACAATAAACGACGTCAGCTCCACTGATATTGATGGAAGCTTCTTTTCCGCTTAGTGTTCTGCTGATAAGGTTAATTTTTTATCAGCCCGTGGCTGACGGGCCAGGTGTGCGCCATTTATCAGGCACCACGACTCGCCGCGATTCATATTAAATCAGTTTGCTTTATTTTCCTATATTTTTAGCTTTGATTTTTTCTGTTTTCGGGCTTATTTATTTTGAGTGGCATTCAAACAGAATCCGAAGCGCCCTGCTATCAAAAGATAAACAAACTGCTAGCCAAACAAATTTTCGGGTAATTTTTTGAGTTGTGTAAGTCATTCAACTCAAGTGTAGGAATTCAAGGGCGAGTAGGCCATTGATATACAAAGGGTACTAAACTTTAGACAAACAATCACAACTGGGTTATGTATTTCCAGGTTCTGTGCTTTGCTTCTAGGAACTGCTAACCCAAAAAGCCTGCAGTGTCGCGAATACAAAGATTATGATTCACTTTGAGTGCGAAAACTCGAGGCAAAGGCCATTGAAATTCGAAAGTGTATTAAACCTTTGGCAAGGCACTTTACAAACTTAAAAATTGTTTATAGATGTGGAACTTTCAAAATAGAATGATGTGCTATATATTTTTGGCGAACTATTAACCCATATTATCTTAGGTGCAATTTTTAATTTTCTAAATAAAGAAATCAAGGTTACGCGATAAGGTGCTCGGGGCATCCAGACATTAAGTGCCCAAAAATAATTTCAAAAGTGCGAAAATATAAATATTTTTCCTTTCCGTAGATCCCCTCCGATTTTAGATCCCCATGAGGGGGCTTTTGTTTATCGGCTGCCATATTGGTCAAGACATGTATACAAAATAAAACCGTTTCTGTCATTATTTCCATTTTCGATTGAATGATGCAAAGCAGAATAGTTTTTGTGAGCTCACCCGGCGAAAGGAGGAACGTGTTTCAACTTTTAAGTTATGCCTACGTAGTCGTTATTTGTCATTAGGCAGAGAAGATAAAACAAAACACTTGCTGTTTAGCCAAGAGATATGTATTCTTCGCGTTGCCGTTGTTTGCAAATGTCATCGGCAGCTGAAGCCAGCCCAAGGGCAGCGAAAATATATCAAAATTTATGTTTATTAATAGCCGGAACGAGCTGTTGCCCATTTTTCGGTCGAGATGGAAGTCAAAGCCCCAACGCATGATGTGAATAATACATCCGGAGCAGTTTGGCTCTCCGACTATCTCGAAATGTGCCCTTGAACTTAGCCATGGAAATTGTTATGGCCAGGGAACGCTTAAGCTAATGGTTGGCACCTATAAAAAAAAAGGAAAGTCAATATAAATAATGTTTATGACGGGTCTGCCCCGGCTATAAAAACGGTGTCCTAATGCCAGGCTTGCGTGCGGCAAGGTCATTTCTCAATCGTAGGTCCTCGAACGCACCCAAAATGGCTCGGACTGACCACTGGGCAATTTTGAAAATGATAAAAGCTCATAGAACCTACATATTACACCCTGTCTACGGTTAATTTTATTTTTATTAGGAACAAAAATAAACAAATTACAAAGTATGCAGATAGTTAAACTTGATGTTGGCTCATTTAGTGGTGCTTAAAATTTAATTTTCCGCTGCTTCCGCCGGGAAGCATATAAGCCAAACGATCTTGTGTGTCACAGCTGATTTATGTGTTGTTCTTGGCCGATGCACCGATAAATTCAAAGCAAAATAAACAAGAAAATTCTACTTACACTAAGATGGGAAATATTCAGCTGCTTATTAGCAACAAGTGACGACAGCAAAACCGAAAAAAGCCACTCAGAAATTCCTCAGACTTTGAGAAAACAATCTTCGTTCTTTTAAGAAAGAGAACTAAGAAGATGTACTAGTGACCGGATTTTACTTCATGGCATTTTTGGTATTTATCAAGAATAAAAATGTTTATAAAACTTAAATTATTTAAAATATTTCATTTTATACCGAATAATCAACATAAATATAACATTTAATCCGAAAAATAAGAACGAAAAGGTTTTTTAAAAATATATTTTTTTATTAATTTGGTTTATAAATATTTTTAATTTATTTGCAAATAAAAAACTAGAACAATGAGTACCGGCAAACCTGGTATTTAGATCATCTTATCAATAGAGTACTAGGAATATTATTAATTCAGTTTGTTTTGTGTTTTATGCACTCAGGGGAGAGAGATAAGCCCGACTTTATGTCACATATGATTCAATTAATTTCCCAAACACACTCCGTAATCTTGCCGGGCTTGTCTGTGGGTGAGTGTTATCAGCCAGACGTAGGACAAATCCGGCACGCGATAGATGAAAATGTGGGGCCATATAATCTAAGGCAACATCAAATATTGTCTGACCAACTGACTGACAGACTGTCATGGTCATGTTAGTTTCTTCAAAAAGATGACAACAGACTAAAGTTATGATT
This sequence comes from Drosophila eugracilis, assembly GCF_018153835.1. Lineage (NCBI taxonomy): Eukaryota > Metazoa > Arthropoda > Insecta > Diptera > Drosophilidae > Drosophila > Drosophila eugracilis. The sequence goes on from NW_024573616.1 coordinate 751,028, forward strand.
AGTGTTCGCATAAAAGCGAAGACATTAAGCAGCAAGAATTTAATTTCCGCCCCAAAGTGGCCATAAAAAGTTGGCTTCTATTTCTAGACACTTTACTTGCCACTTACAATGACCTTGGCAAGGCTCCAAAAGCTCGATGTGTGGGCTGCAGAATCAAAGCTTCGGCGCCATGAATGAATCGGTTGGCAAGAAGGCCAAAAGCCTACAGAAGGACAGAGCTTTTTGAAGGAAGGAGATGGTCTAGCTACAGGTCAAGGAGTCATCTGAAGGATGTGTGAGTAGGCTATTAAATGTAAACAAGAAATTAAGGAATTTTAAAGAATTTAAGTTTAAGCTGATGGAAAATGTTTAGCCTAAAGAAGTCCGTAGGAATAAAAAAAACAACGGAAAGAATATAAATATCAATTTTAGAAATGCAAATCATTTTGTGGGCACAGACCTTAGCAGGTAATCCTGACACACACTCAGCATAAATTGAATAAAATTTTATTATAATTTAATCGCCATTAGTTGACTCTATTAACCCTAATAGCGTAAATATATTTAATAAACAACTCAAACTGATTTGCGTGTCTTAATTTAATGAAAAATGCGCTAAGACGTGAACTCATTCATTGAAAAATCCTTATAATACCCGCATATATTATGCACACATATAAGTTTATCAGAATGCTTGCTCTTGTCGCGGCAATTCTTTCATTTTATTCATTTTTTTATTCATTTAAAAAAGTTGTTTTTCGCCATACAAAAGCTTTTGGGTAAAAATAATAATAGAGAAAAAGAAAATGCGGCAAAATTAAATGAAATTGACAAGTCGACAAGTGTGTGGCTGTGTGGGTGTACTGTATGTGTGGGCGGTAGATAGAAGGCGAGCACGAACGGCCAGCGCCACAAATTCACATACTGCAGAGACGACGGTTATACACGACGTATGCGCAATGTCAGAAATAAAGCATTCGGAACAAAAGAATGCTGAAAATCACTGAAATCTTAAAACAATAAATTTCTCAAGATGGGAAGACAGCTGACCAAGCGAATTCATTGTGATTTTCGTCATCAAAAGAGTGGCTAAACGGAGGGTTTCTTTTTACGTTCCTTGAATCAGATCAGAATTTAATAAGTCGGGGAAGTACACCTCTAATAGACAGCTCTTAGCATGAGCTTTTAAACCCATGATTTAACTAATTGTTTTTTTTTATTCCCCAACTAAGTGGCCAAATAAGTGCAAATATTTTGATTTCCATTACTTTCGCTTTTGGTCTCCCGCCAAAATAATTGCGATGCGGATGAAGATGTTCAGGGCATCCATGTAAATGGCGAGAGCGTGATTAATCGGATCATATAGGTGGGTAGAGTACTGGGGATGCATTTCAGCTGACTTCACGATCCTTTGGGTGTCGTATAGCAGGAATCCGCTGAACAAGATCAGTCCACCATATAAAGACATGCTGGCCAGCCCCGCTCCCACTGCTGTTGTGGGCGGAAGCCACATGGAGGCCAGTGATGAGGCGAAGACTATCCCCAATCCGATAGCCAGGGGACCGCCCATGTGCAGGAACTTTTCACTCGGGGCACAGGCGGCCACTGTGGAGAGGGCACCTACTATTCCGCCAGTGTAGAGAAGAGCCTTGGTCAGAATGGGACCGCCAAGGAAAACACATTGGGGCCAGGACAGCTCCCAAAACTGCACAATGGACGGCCCAGGCCAGCTGCTTGGCCCCGAATCCCGGCTTATATTCCATGCCCTGGGCCACGGCTCCACTGAGCATCACCAGTCCCAAGGTAACCAATGAGGCAATCCACCCGGAGCGCGTCATCAAGGCCATCATGGCGTCAGATTGGAAAATGGCAAAGGACGATCCAGCTGTCACACCGCAGGATGCTCCAAAATAGGCATAGGTGGCATGGATACGATCTCTCACATACTGTGGCCAGACCACCGAATGGTCATAGATACTGGGCTGATTGGAGAGTCCCAGTCCGTAGTAGCACAGACCAACAAGACCCATCAAGGCTGCCCCTGCAGCAGCACCTTTGCCCATGGAATAGGCATTTTCACTGGGAGGTCCCATCATGCGATCCTTCAGAGAAGGTCCTCTGGTTCGACTCTCCAGGTGGGAACGGTCGCGATCTCTCGACTCTCTGGAATACTTTCTCATCAGAAGTTCTTGCATATCCCTTTTGGGCAAAATGGATTTAACCTTTCCAGGATTACTATTGATCTGAGGCTTGGTGGAGCTCCAAAGACGTGGACCTCCAGTCTGGCCAAGAAGTCGCAGCGAACGCCCAGGCAGCACATGGGTTAAACGGGCCAAAAGCATTTCGAAAATCGGTTTTAAATATTCCTTTCCTTTGTTATAATTTTTGAAGTGTCTTGTAAGATATCAAATAGATACGGATGAGAATTGCCCTATGACTTGTGTGCATCAAAAACCGAAGATCGAAATTAACAATTTGGCAAAACAAATTTTGAGACAAGACTGATCAATCGTGCCGTAGAAGACATAATTTGTAAGGGTAACTAGGTTTAAAAGGCAAAGTTATTTATAAAATCAGAAGTAATAATAATTTATTTGTTTATCATTATCTGTTAATAAATTTATTTTAAATGGCAAAACTGTTTTTAGTAATGATAAGAAAATAAACAATCACAACTAATGAAAATAAAAAACACTTTACCGCTTTCAACCAGATAAATCTCGCGAAAACATGTTGGGAAGACCAAGAATTTCCCAGAGATATTTTTATACCTCCATAAGAGATTTTTGCACGTGCCCAGACGAACTAAGAATTCCGAGAAAAGATTGTCTGTAATTGAAGGTTAATTGGCAGCCAAGCGATGAGTTTGCTGTGTCAATTGATCAAGCCAATGACTTAAATTGATTTCAGCCAATAAATAACAAATTGCAATTGACCAAATTTTAATTTCAAATACTTAAAGGCAGGCCATTTATTGAATGAAACTCGAAAATACATTTTATGCGAATTTATATGCGCCAAATTGATTGAATGTGGGCTGTGTGTGAATTTATTTCGACTGACAGAAATCACAAAAAACACAACGATTTAAATATGCAAATAAATGCAGAAATGAAAGGCATAAAAAATTGTTAGTGATATGACGTCATTATAAAGCAAAAGTATACAAGCCATTGATATGTTGAATTTTTTAAACAAATACAGAAAAATAAATGCTATCGCTTCTCAAAAAAATAAAAGGTTGCAAACTTTTCTGAATAATCGCAAAGCAATTTCAGAGAGAAATTAAAAACCATTTCAGGTCCGGCATCTCATGCGCTACAATTCATCTTTATGGCTATTGAAATTCAATGAAATCATCGGTCCCAAATGAAACCAGTTAGACACCAAACCAGGCTGATCTCATTCACCACCATTTCCATTCTTTAACAAAAAAATCTCAAACAGTTTTTATTCCTCTTTACTTTTTTGTTTTTTGCACACTAGCCCAAAATGTGAGTCAGCCTTTGATGGGTTTACTAGGCGGCTTACACAATATTATAATTTACATACATCCCGCAGACATCTGGGAGCGGGATGGTGGAGGAATTCTAGTTTGCTACCTAATTATTTGCGCAGTTTAAGTGTCGGCAAAAAAGCCCACAGACAAAAGCGAGAGCCAAAGACCCCAAACACAATCGACTCATATAATGACGGCTGCTTTGTATCTCTGAGTATGTGTGTGTGTGTGTATGTGTCAGTGTAACAGTGTTTGTGAGTATCTATGTTTACTCATAATGAAGACAAACTACAATTTCATAGAATCAATAGAAGGGAAATGGGAAGAACGGGCCGAAAGAAGCCTAAAGGACTCGTCTGCTGATGGAAAGTTGCATGTAAGTTGTACGAAATAAATTTGTAATGGGCCCTGGTCAGCAGATTAAATTTATTATATCTATAGAAATTCACTAATATTACTCACTTTACGTTTAATAATACTAATAATAAGCTTACTACACAGAATTAATTCCCCAAATAAACAATAAATAAAATATACAAATTGATTTTGCCTATGCTTTTCCCACACAACGTAATAATATTCATTATTTTCCATAAAAAGCTGCACCGTAATATATTTCAATTAAGAAAATCAATAATTGATTAAATATTATATACATTTTCAGTTGGTGAATTTTTCTAATGTTCAAAATGAGCAACAATAATATTATAATAATAGCATTGTTAATTTGAAAGTTGAAATTGTAGTACGAGATAGGGTAGTTTTCTAAGTTCTATCTAGGAATGGAAACCTACCCTTCCTATCACCGCCCACCTGTCTCCTGTTTTTTATTGTTCACCCGTACATAATGAAAAATGTATGCGTGTTGCGCCAAGGACATGCCATCCCTGGGGAAGGACATTGTAAACAGCTGCTCAGCAAGACCAAAACAATTTCATTGCTCCCAGCTGAGTGAAATTCGTAGTACAGAAAAAACATAAAAATGTTGTTTACCAAGCATAAATATTTTCTCACAGGGAGGGATTGACTTAAAAAGTAATTCTTTTTTCTTTCCAAAAAGTCGTCGATTGATTAGCGAAATATCTTGCTTCTGCTGACAAAGTTATGAGGAAATTAAAGCTGACTTTAGGGTGGTTTTCCTACAGGTCAGGGCATAAATCATAAGTATGTCAGTTGCGATATACATTACCCACAAGGCTTTTCATTTAGCCCGTGGGTTTTGGAGGTGTGCAGTTAAATTATATAGTTTGCTTCGGTTGGGATGACACAATGCGCTGATGTCATGTGCCTTGTATAATTGGAATGATTTTCATTCGACTCTTAGCTTAGCAAATTAAAAGGCTTTAAAAGCAATATTTATTGCTTAACCAAGTAGGGAATGCCATTTTCATTACTTAACTTGGCTAAGTCGTATACATCATTCTGTCAACTTACTTGAGTCCAATTTTGAACTGATCAAATGCAGCCATGGAAGACATGTTGTTATTTTTCAGCTGTCTCTCTTCGGCTCGAGTTCAATTAACAAATTAACAGCCGCCTTTGAAAAGCAGCCAAAATATAGCTTTTTTGGTTTGTTAATAAATTACACAAAATGTTTTTTTGTTTTTGGGTTTTTGATATATATTTAAAAAATACTTATATAAAAATTGTTTTGGTTTTTCTGCCTAAGCGAGTTGAGGAACTGCCAGCTGTTCGATGGCCTTGCAAGGACTGCGTATATCAACAAAAAACAGAGCTTTTATGTCCTGCGCACAAACACACGCACACGCGGGGGAAAACCACCTGGAAAATCAAAACGCAAGATGCGAAAAATTCCGGAATCAACACATATCACATAACGTTTTGCTCGAATCGCGGAATCAACTTTTGTCACACTTTATTGTTGTCTGTCTTGTATATAGTTTGCTTGTGGCTTTTGTGGGCAAATGGATGGTACTATATTGTGTATATATCGTCTGGCATGTCTTGCCGATACGCGTCCGCTTGGCGTGAAGGCAGCTCGTCAACTGCCCAACCGCCAAAGCACAAAAAAGTTCTAAGCGTGGCGAAAAGCTTTCGTGCGCCAGCAAAACATAAAAGCGTTTCTTAGATCCGATACCGCGAACCCTTATCAATATAATTCAGTAGTGCTACGCTATATGAGTACGTTATGTGGTTTGGGGAGCACTTCTAATGCACTGACTCACTGCCAATTACATGGCACAAACTGTCTCGACTTTGTCCTACCACCAAATATCCACTATATCATTGTCCAAAAAAAGTAAAAAACAAAAAAAGACAACCAGAGATAGCAGTAATCGTATTGATTCGTACTGGGTAACAAGTTGTGATTTCGCTGATTCGGCAATATTCCTTTTTTTTGTTTGATGGGGGTGTCATGCGGCTATAATCTTTATGGCCCACTCATGCTTTGATAAGAAAGCGTGGAACCAATTTCGCAAGTGAGTCATATTTTATTGCAGGGAACTTCTAGGAAGCTGTAATCAGAACAGAATCAATAGGGGTTCCACGGCTTATCAGAAAAAAATTGGAAGCAAGTTTGAACAGGAAACACAAGAGTGTTGCTTACGTATGATTTTTACTAAAACTGAAACACTTTTTATCTTAAGATGAGTAAACCGGATTTAAGTGAATGCCAAGAATTTTTGAACCTACATTTTAGTTTTCAGAAAATAAAAATAGAAAATGAATAGAAATTCCTTTGTACGAATTATAAGAAACATAAGAATGTTGCTTACGTATCATGGAAATTTTGAAAATGTTTATCTGAAAATGATTAAGCCTGATTTTGACGAATGTCAGGTTTTTTTTTTAAATTTCTGTGCAGCTTTGTAAAAAATATCAGAGTTCGTTGTTTCAAGATTATAAAAGCGGATTTTAATAGGTCATGATAAAATGTTTGAAATTGACTATTTGTTTATAAGAAAAGTATTCAACGTCTTGCTTATGCTAAGGCTTTTCTTAGAAATATTTTCAATTTTGTACCCATTTTTTTGCACAACAAATATATTTTTCATTTCATTTATTTTTTTTTATTATTTTGAATTTATATAAAAATTATATCGACTGACATTTTTGTACAATGAACCTCATTTATTTGTTATAAAAATACATAAAAATTATATTAAAAAAATTCCAAGTCACATTACTTATATTTTTCGTAATAACTTATTCTTGTGGTCGCCCTTCCTAAATTAAAATGTACACCAGTAAGCTCAAATTTCCTGGTAAAAAGTCATTCATTAGGAGTGAGTATTTTTGTTTTCCTTGCTGCTTCTAGAGGCAAGGTAAACAAAGCTGAGTGAAGAAAACAAAATAAGGGAGGCCAGGATAAACACAGCTGACTCAAGGACTTGACTCCTGTTGCTGCCGAAAGCTCTTCTTTCTAGGTTAAAGTTAAACAAAAAGCTTTTCACTGCGCAGCTTTTAACTGGTAAACTGATTTTGATTCGCATTATTGTGCTATTCGATTTGGTCTGCCCCAAGTAATTGCCACTAGTTATGGTCAGTTCTAGTTTACAGTTAAGTTGGACACGCAACCGCCGCAAAGTGTAATCAGCGAAGATTACACCTAATCAAATTATGGGATGGACTAAGCGAGCATGTGTGTGCTTATGCACTAGGAAAAACAATCTAAATTGATTATAGAAAGTTAATTCACAAATTAAATGTATACAAAGAATATCTATAACTATTTTTAATATCATATATTTAACTATTTCAGGTTGCCGTCGAAATTCTATAAATTTATTTATTTACAAACTCCATCAGCTTTCTAAGTTTTAGCATGGAATTTCTCCCAGTGCATGCTTATATATGAAGCCGACAGATTTGTTTATATTTATGATATGCTAAATAAATAACCTTGGCCGGGGGGTAATATAAACTCTCGTGACTTTTGGCGCTTATGTTGCCATGCGCTTTTCGCCAAATGAGCTTTTCAATCAGAATCAGCTTCTATATAGTTGACTCGCAGTTCGGATTAAAGTGCTCTCTCGATGTATCTCTATATACATATATCTTTATGGCTCTCTGGGAACGATCGCGTGCTCTGGGGTCGGCACGTTTTTTGCGCTATATGAACGAATGGTTCTCTAATTCATTTAAATCAATTTAAATAAAGTTGTCGTTTTTTGTGCAACTCGGCAACGACTATTTCTGGCATTGTCAGGCCGTCACATTGTCGCACATTGTTAGATTTTAAATGATTTTAATTAAACCAAACTGATTCCAATCAGCAGCAGCAGAAAAAGTTTTAATAATAGAAAATGTTTGCAATTCTGAATACTGTTTTCGGTGGCTTACTTTGGCCATATGTTGCTTCCCTATTTCTGCTCTTGTTTATCTTGTTTATAATGTCTTGGCAAGTCCACTGAAAGAAAAGGCAGTTTCTCTTCTTTAAGTATAATTTGTATATGTCATACTCAACTTATCTTTTTAGAAGTCTTATTAGGATGTGTCATATTTATAAAATGTATATTCAGATTTTGGGTAAAACTTATTACTCCTTTTATATTATTTAAACATTTGCTTATTTTCCTTAAATAATCTACAATCTAAAAAATAGCACATATCTTTCTCTCTGTGCCTTTATGGTAAGATTGTTTAATGGCTCATCATTTTGAACTGGAATTTAGGGCAGTGAGTAAATGTTTTACCCGAAAATAAAAATTCCGATGAATTAAAAATTCATTACTGGAAAAATCTTCTGACTTGCTAGCTTGTTTTCGTGTTTCCCCGCCACAAACTCTGCTAAGAAAATGTAAATGGAATATCAAATGTCCAGGAGAAGAGTGGAAACAACGTGCCAGCTCAGCGGTTCTAGTCGCACATGATAATCATGAGCATTTCGCGCGGCGCAACAATTGCCTCATGAATTTTTCAAAGGCAAATCAAATCAAAGTGGACCCTCTGCCACGCCCCCTCATCAGAGTCCCCCTTTTTCCGCCCCGGCGAAGTCATAATTTTCCGGCAGTTCGCGTGACTTTTCCATGCCATTTCGTGACTTGATTACAGCGCACGGTTAACATGAGCCCTTGTTTTTGTTTGCATTGTGCAAGGATAATTGGGGAGGTCCTGCTGCTCGGCGTTGAATATGTCCCCCAGCCATCAAAGCACCATTCCCGTTCTTCGGTTCTGCACGTGACACAAAACTATTGTCTGTGATTTTTAAAATTCGAACACAAACTTCTGACACACTTAAGGGCAAAAGGAACCTCACACGTCTCTTTTGAATTGAAGGGGCTAAATGAAATGGGATAGCTCTTTGAAGGGAATCGTCTTTAATGGGTATTGATATTGTCGCTTTCAGAGCGTTTTTGTGGCGACATGAACAGAGAAATTTGCTTTAATCTGCTAGGATTCTACTTGCGGAGAAATAGTGATTTGGAAATTAAATTTCTAGTAAAAGAGAATGTAAACTTGGAGTCTACTTTTAGAAAAAGAATTTCGAACTTGGATGCAATTAAATTAATGATAGTTAAAAGCTCCACATAATTTTATTTTTATTTATACCTATAAATTTGTTTTATGCTTGCAAGAGCAGAGCACGTGATTATGTTTTTGTTTAACGTTTTAATTTAAACCCTTTTTTTACTTTCTTATTACTTTATATTGTACAATAAATTTACCATATTTCTCATTTTTGTTGGTAACATTTACAAGTCTGATGAAATACTTATTGTATATGTGTGCGCCCATAAAAACCGAAATAATCCCTTAAATCTTGTTCAGCGGCAAAGTGAATTCAACCAAAAAACCTGGCATACTTCGCGGCAGCCACAAAATTTCATTTTAAAATTTAGGCATCCCAAAAAAGCTGGCCCTGCCAACAAGCAAGTAAAACAGAAAGTACCAACAAATTTGCTAAGCACCTGTAAATAATAATTACAATATTATAACATAAACAAAATGCCAAAAAATACCGTTGTCGGGCAAAGGTCAACGGAAGTCAGCGCAACCGAGCTTAGTAAATTTGAAGCACGTGTAAGTTTTTAATTACAATTAATGGTTGGGAGTTGTGGGCGTAATGTGGCAGCTTCACAGGCTAACGATTTCTGTGTGTGAATGTGCATTGTGTTTAAGCGGCCTTTGAAGTTGCCATAGGCACAAACACATAGGCACAATATGATTTTGTAATGGGGAAGCTATACATATTCATATATATATATATTTATACATATATACTTGTGGACAGGTGTGCGCGGGCTTTAGGTTTTCTCACTTGACAGCCATCATCTGTATGCGTGCGTGGCTTCGTCCCTGTGCAGGTGTTAATATTGTCATGTTTGAGCGTTTAAGTATTTTTAATATCACAACATGTTGCATACTTTATGAGCGGCTTTAGCATGGGCTTAACCCATGCAAACACAAGCGTGATTGTGTCACTCACACAAAATCGTAATCAGATCAATGTATTTTTTGACGAACTCGGGATATAAAATGGGCATTTTAAAATATACATTTTAAAAATGAGTAAGAATTCAGCAATTTTTAACTTGCAAATAATATGATTTACACTAATAGCGATGATGATTTTAAAAATGATACAAGACCAAAATAATGATGTGATATGTGGTAAACAAGTTGTAAAAGTTGAAGTTTGAATTACCTATTCTTAAGAAAAAATCTGAAATGGGTTTTCCGCAGAGAAAAATAAATATAATTCCTGATTTCAATATATACTTTACAACAAATTAATGGTTAAAACCAGATTTAAGTTCATTTAATATTATATTTTTTAAAATTTTGATTGTTTTAAAGTAGAAAAAATGTTTTTTAAAACATTTAAGAAAAATAGGTAATAATTGTTATACAAATATAGCTGAAAAAGCGCTTGTTATCTAAGTTTAATTACTCCTAATAATTTAACTATTTTATATAATTCAAGTAAGTATTACAAACGTTTTATTATTATATAAAGCACAACAGTTTATTATTTATAGAAATTGTTTAAAATCAGAACAGAATCAATAGGGGTTTCACGGCTTATCAGTAAAAAATTGGAAGCAAGTTTGAACAGGAAACACAAGAGTGTTGCTTACGTATGATTTTTACTAAAACTGAAACACTTTTTATCTTAAGATGATTAAACCGGATTTAAGTGAATGCCAAGAATTTTTGAACCCTAATTTTAGTTTTCAGAAAATAAAAATAGGAAATGAACAGAAATTTTTTTGGACGAATATCTCACAAGAAACATAAGAATGTTGCTTACGTATCATGGAAATTTTGAAAATGTTTATCTGAAAATGATTAAGCCTGATTTTGACGAATGTCAGGTTTTTTTTTAAATTTCTGTGCAGCTTTGTAAAAAATATCAGAGTTTGTTGTTTCAAGATTAATAAAGCGGATTTTAATAAGTTATGAAAAAATGTTTGAAATTGACTATTTGTTTATAAGAAAAATATTCAACGTCTTGCTTATGCTAAGGCTTTTCTTAGAAATATTTTCAATTTTGTACCCATTTTTTTGCACAACAAATATATTTTCTCAATTCATTTATTTTGTTTTATTATTTTGAATTGAATTAATAATTATATCGACTGACATTTTTGTATAATGAACCTCATTTATTTGTTATAAAAATATATATTTAAAAATATTTTTAACTTCTTTCTTACCAAAAAAAAATTCTTTCCCATTTTTAGCGTTAATGCAAAAATAACTTACCTTGGCCTTTGAAGTCTGATGGCCAATTTTCATGCAAACATCATATTTACCAACTCGTGTTTGTGTATATATTTTGATGTATTTACTCTTATTGCTAGGCTTTAAAAAATCACTATTTACATGTGTACATTTGATGTGCTTTTAAGGCCACCCCAGGGCCAGCTTAGGGGCTAATACCTACGAATAAGGCTATATTGCTATTGATAAATGTTATTGCGATGGGGAGTGTTAGGCGAAGGCAGATGGCTGGGTCTTTCAGTACAGGAGTTCTCTGTCGTAGATGCTGTCCCAAAGTCGCAGCTTCTCGGCCTCGGGCAAATCAATCACATGCACATCGTGCGATATATTTAGGCACTTGAAAACCTCATCCTCCCGAGAAATGGGCAGCCACGCACCCTGCGGCTGTTCCTTCTCATCCTGGTAGACCATCGGGATATTGGGATCCCCCGAAATTGCAAACTGAACGACCATGGAAACTAGCCGCTTTATTGTTTTGAACTCGGCTGTGCGGCGTTTTAGCTTCTTGGCAGCAGCATTGTAAAACAAATAGGATAGATCATCAGCATGACAGGTGCCGCGCACCTTGCGCCCACAGGTGATAATTCGCATGATATTGAAGTGCTTGGAGTCGAAGTCGAAGCGGTATAGGAACGTTGGAGCCAATGGAGCGTGATGGGCACGCGAGAGCAAAGTCCTTTGGATGCCGTGCCAGAAATATTTGTACGAGAAGAGCTGTAACGGAGATGAGATGTTAATATTATTAGAAAAATAATAATAAGAAGTTTAATATTAATTTCCTTTAGAGTAAGGATTTTTGTTAACACTAAATGCTTCAAAATGAACTCTAAAAACTAAATTTCTGTATTAAAACTAATAGTATTTCTGTATATCTTTTTCAACTTACATCACTGTACTCCAATATGGTCTTCCTACCAGGGGTCCTATCGCCAAAGTATAGCTCCCGCACTTGCTTGCCGAAGGCTCTTCTTTGCTCCTCATTTAGCTGGGCATCCATGGGAGCGAGATTTTCGCAGTTACCCAGCTGGCAAAGTAATTCAGGCCACTTGTTAACCTCAGGGAACATAAGGAGGCCCTCGAAGGAGTTGCCTCCGATGACCATAGGAATGCTGTTGCCCCAACAGTCGCGCATCATTTCCAGTGGGGACTTGGGAATCACACAATGTGAGGTCAAGTAGGGTTCGATTGTGGGTCCAAAGCTAAACATAGTCAGACGCTGATGACGCTCCTCCATAGTGATAATATCCTCGGCCACCTTTAGCATACTGCTGGCCTTGCACTTCTTAAGATAAGCAAATATATCCCGATCCGTTGCTTCCCCCGTGTAACCAGTTGCCTGGGCTAAGCGATAGGGCCAATTTATATGAGTAGGAGTCTGAGCCCAGGGTGCCAGAGCCGCCCCAGACATTATTACTGCCTTGTGGAAGAGTCCTCTTGTCTGATCGGTCAGCATCATGTAGTGAGTGGATGCTCCTCCAGCACTCTCACCAAAAACGGTTATATTTTCCGGATCGCCACCAAAGAATTTACAATTCTGATTTACCCATCGTAAGGCCATCACTTGATCCTTGAGTCCAGCATTTCCAGGAACATCCAGCTCTTCGTCTTCAAGACTGAGGAAGCCTAAGGCTCCTAGGCGATAGGATATAACCACCAGAACCACATGTTCCATCATTATGTAATCCGGACTGTAGAGATCCCGCGAGGCTTCGCCCATTTGAAAGCCGCCGCCATAAATCCAAACCAGAACCGGCAAAGGTCTGTGAGGATGCAGCTTTGAAAAATGAAATAAGTAAACTAATTAATATACAAGGAAAATATAACCACAACGTTAAGAATTATAAGGTGAAAGAAAGTGCTTTCAAAAATTCATTGATAACCACTAAATATATCAACTTTAAAATCAGTAGAAGTAGTTCTTTATCATCAGGCGTTTACAGTCTTTTTTATGGATCGTAAATTTAACAAATGTGATCAACAACGCTGATAACCATAGTCTATTTCATCATTTGGACTTTTGGTTTTCGTCAGTCTGTCTGTCACCTAATTGGACGAATCGGTTTTAACGAATGATTTTACGTTATTTTTATCAACACATTTTATCTAGCAATATCGGGTTCGAAAAGATTTTTATTAAAAACTCATTTTGAAAAATCAAAACAAATTAAAATGCTTAAAGTGCTTAGAAATCCTAAAGGTAAGAATAAACCTGCTTCCTTCAACTCACCTCCCTTGTGTAGACATTAAGATACAGGCAATCCTCGCTGCCTTGCACCTGCTTCAAAACAATGTTGACCTGACAGGGCTTAGAGCGGACCCGTGTACACCTCTTCACCTCTGTCCAGTGGTCGGGCTCCACGGGCGCCTTGAAACGGAGATCGCCCACCGGGGGCTTGGCAAACGGGATGCCCTCGAAGCTGTAGTAGTTGTTGCCGTAGATCGACTGCCACTTCACCCCCTTCACCTTGCCGTAGACCGTGTCGGCGATGACCTTGTCATTGCTGCGCAGGCGCTGCTGGTTTGTCTTGAACTTGACGTAGCTGCAGGGAAATTGGATAAATAAATTAATTGAAAATACATTTAAGGCGGCAGAGTCAGAAACACTTTGCTGGCAAAGACACCTCCCGAAGTGTTTGGGCGTTCGCTTTCGATTTTGTTTGTAAACAAACGCTTGACGGTGTGTTTCTAGTATTTTTTTTGCGAATTTTCAATTAGCGCGTAAACAAAATTAAATATAAATAGCCAATAGTGAAAATAGAATGTGTGTGCGAAGTGATGTGGAGTGTGATGCCCTGTAAGTCGGCAGAAATAAATGTAGGGATACTCAACTACGTAATGTTAGCGTTTTTATAAGTCCAAAAAAGCTATTTGAAAGTTCGTTTTATAAATAAACATAAAGTATCTTAAAATATTTTATGAGAAACTCCCTTTTTAATATTAAAAATAACTTTTTATTTTAATACCATTAAAATATGCCGAAAAAAGTATATAAAAAAGAATATATACCTTTAATTTTATACTATTTTTTTAAGCTTTAAAATATTAGATACTTCCTCATAAGAACTTTCGTAATGAAGCTTTATTCTTATTTATTATAGATTTAAAATGATACCTTGTTATAACCTTTTTCACCTTTTGTTTCAAAATATGTTAAGAAATAATATACAATTTTTATAAATAAAATTAAAACGCTTAAAAATCTAAGCTCTCTAATAGAATTTTAATGGGTATGATGAATTGGAAATACCCTACAGCGATGGAGGCGCGGCCAATTCAAATTTCAAGTGCGTTTCCATTTGGGAACGTGCGCTCTAAACGACGCGTGAGCCGATCCACAACAGACCGCCATACGCCGCCGCAAAATAGAAGAACTCATAAATGTCTATGGCTGTACAGTGAAATAAAGTAAAGAAGATGAAATGCCCAGCCCAGACAAAAGTCAAGTACAACGATCACAAATCATGAGAGCAAACGGGTCTACGAGTAGTAAACAGAGGCAGCGATTAATTAACAGCTGCCCAGCGTCTACTTCTGGCGGGTTTTGCAGTCGCAGCCTTGAGAAATTCCAGTGGAAATCACTTTTCAAGATGCAATCTATTAGAGAACAAGTGCTAATTGCAAGCTGCCAGTCGAGGTCGAGCCCTAATATCCATTTCTTGAATAACCCACCATATTCTTGACGGAGAACTGGTTTCTTTTTCTGTCCTCCACTGGGGAATTAGATTATTTTTTCACCGCAGCAAATGGTGTTCCACATCCGCATGGCGAATTAAATAATCTGGTCTCGTATGAACTGCAAATTGTTGGTGGAGAAATGGTCTCGGAATCAAAATGAACAGATTAAGGAAATCCAAATTCAATTTCATTTCAAACATAATTGCATGTGTGTTTGTGTTTGTATTTTCTGTATTTTTTAGAAAAATAAACTGTGCAACTGGCAACTCAAAATATTTACAAATTAAAATACGAATGAGAGGATGTGAAATGGAAATTAAAATGGAAAATTTCGGAAAATCAATCAATATTGCCATGCATCAAAGCCTTGCAACCAGGTCAATGGCATTTTGCTTGAGTGCATTCAGTATTCAATATTATTTTTCCACCAAAAACAAAAATAAGGCAAGTATAATATTTCATATTTTCCATCTATCAAATTCAAGCATTCGTGTGTAAAGCGATGCAGAAAGTTATAGAAACCCGTTGATTTTTGATCAAACTTGTTATATTTACTTTTAACGTATTTTTACTTAAAAACAATTTCAAATATTGACGAAACAGCGAAAGAAAATATTTACAACAGCTTCTAGTTATTTAAACTTTCAGGACTGCTGACTTATTAAGAAAAATATTAATATTTGAATAGAAATTTTTTGTGTAATTAAGTTTAAATTTATTTCAATTAGCAACGCAATTGAATACCCTAAGATGATACGGACAATTAGACTGGAAATAAAAATTGAAGTGTGAGAAATAAATTTAGGCATTTAAGACCAGCAAATAGTTTATTGGAGGGCGCGGACAAAGCTAAAGTTTAAGTTTGTTGTATAAAAGTCGATTTGCATTCGTCCATTGAACTTCTTCGTTTCTTGTTTACCTTGCCTGACTTCTTCGTTTAACTTTTTAACTGCTTTTTTCTCTTGGGCTTCTTTGCTTTTGGCCAAGTCTCTACTCTCAAGCTAAAACTTTTGCGCTGAGGCTGCAACTTAGTGTAATTGCCTTGACATTTGCCAAACGTGATTCTTATTAAATAATTTTTCTAATCGTCACCAAAAAAAATTAATTATGTGAGAAACAAAAACGTATTTATTTTTTCCAACTATTTCAGCTGAGTGGGCTGTCCCGCAAATGATTTATATCAGAGGATCGCAAAAGGTTTTGGTAATCTACTTACTGACGCACCATCATAAGCTAGGGTAGTTTAAAATCTTATCAGTCTATATGCTTGATACCGATAATTGATAGTTGGCCCAAACAGAGGCAGTTACTGCGAGTTTTCCCTTATCAATCGTGTGCGGCTGCTTCGACATAATTCGCTTGAACTTTTTCGCACTCAAGAGCCCCGACATTGATTTCTAAAACTGATGTGTAATGCCGGAGGGGGACAAGGTCCACACCAGATGTCTGCTGATCGCTTGACGAATTTCATTACCAATCTTTTCGACGAGACTTCGAGTTGATGACGTTCCGATTTGTTTATTACGAATGCCGATGATGCGGATGCAGAAACGAGACCTTATCGGCGACTTTATGACTATTAATAAGACCCAAATGGTGAACCGGATTCGGGTCTCTGCCAGAGCAGTCTGTAATCTCTTGATAAGAATCGATGCTCGGCGGGCCGAACTTCTCTTATCGGGGCTTCTCGGCTTGAGACACATATGGTCATGGCAACTCATGGGTTACAGTATACAGAAGAGTGTGGATCCCGCCAATTGACCTTATTGATTGGTGAATTTACTAGACTCCACGCCTGCGGAATGTTTCTTGCCGAAATGTACAGAAAAATGTATTTCAGAATAAGCTTATCAAATAAGTGTTTTTAAAACTATGCCAGATGTTATCTGGAACAACTTTGAAATACAATTTAAATAATAATTTGTGTGAAATCCGAGAGGTTATCGTCAAGTTATTTTTATAATATAATACAGTCTCCGACACGCTAAAGTTCTCATATTTTTCTTTGCAGAACTATTCAATTTGATAAGTCCCCTTATTTATTTCAAAATATAAAACATTCTTTAGGTTCTAAAATCGATATGTGAAACATTGCTGAATACAAGACTTCTATATAAACTTTACGAATAAACATCCTTCGATTTCACTTAAACTGAATTGTTTGACTTACTTCAGTGCAATGCGCATCTGATCGGCCACGGCTATATCGAATGACATCTTGCTGTGGTCTCACGCCCGCGGCCACAATCGATTCCCTTCCGGATATATTGGTCTATATATGCGAAACTATTAAATACACAAAACACAATTGGAAAGCTGTTCGAAATCCCAGTGAAAACAAACGCGGGCGACACACACGGAAAATGTATAAAAATCGCAACTGGACAATGGGGCGAATGCGTAACGGGAGTCGAATCAGCTGCCGGCCCTTTTAACTTTTACTTTGTTGCTTTTTGTTTTAAAGCGGAATTAATCGAGATTTGAATTCACTATTTTCTGTTCTCGCTTTATTTGCTTCACAAAACCCAATGTCACATCACTTGTTGCTCTGATTTCACAGATTCGGAGTAATTGAAATAAAGGCACCGGATTTTTATTGCGGGAACTGGGACTAATTTGTAGCCTGAGAATCTAAGGCTGGCGTTGCGCTTTACTCAGGGTCCGCTCGGCAACTGAGCATTTAAAGTAAGCGCCGGCTAAGTTTAGTGCCCGCCGACGTTCGACTCGCAAACACACATTCTCACACACAGAGAAGCACAAGCACAAGCAGCTTGTCGATGATGATTTTTCCACTCGTTTGCCCATTCCGTACTGGCCACGGGGTCGTATGAGTGATATTCTAGCTTTGTGTGCGCTGTGCACTCAAACAAATGCCTTGGGGCATTCGGTTTGGTCGAGTGAGTTCGCTTGCTGGCCGTGCTGGGCGCCGTTGTTTTGTTTAGGCGTTATCGTTTTTGTTGCTGCCGCTTTGTTTATTGTTTATAGCATTCGGTAGTATTCGCCTATCAGCCCTCCGCCAATGTTATTAATGTTATTGCTGTTATGCGGGCAGAGTTTTGGGCATTTCTTGCCGGGCACCATAAAAAGGATTGCATTTAGTGAGCTAGAAATTATGAATCAATATGAAATAACATCAATATTAGCCGTGAACTTAAAAGAACAGTAATATTGTTTTCAGAAAGTTAAAGGCAAAAGGTTGTAATTTCTGATGAGGCGACATTTTACTCATCTCAAAATATTATAGTATTTATGACAGCTAATATATCATTTTTGGGTGTACTTAATTTAATATTCATATGTGATAGATGTGACATTTTGGTAAGCACTTAATGCAGTTGGATATAATGGACAAACTCATCGAAGAGTTACACAAAATTAAGAGTCAACTTATGAGTATTTACTCACTTAATCAATTATTTATTAAATACTTAAAAGAAGAATATTTATAATTATTCACCTACATTATTTATACTTTTATACAGAAATAGTTTTTAAGCAGATTACTTAGAAGAAGTATATCCCCAAATAAATATAAACAATGAATAAATATATACACTTGAATATTTTATATATAACAAAACGGATTTTCCGACATAAAGATACACTTCAAAAGCTGCCTTACCTTGCAAAATGCATTCAGTTTTATTTATTAATTTATTCAGGGTGAATAACAAACCAGTTTTCCGCATTACTCAATAATTCCGGTAATTTTATTGAGTGCTGATGAAGACGATTCTCTTGCCCTTAGAAATTGCCATGATAAATCTACAATATGCAATTACCAAAGTAACTGGGAGAATCAGCAATGGCTGAAATGGTAATAGAACAAAGGTATTTCATGAAATCGATATAGGCACATTTCTGGCCATCAAAATCTACTCACAGCTAATTGAGTTAGTTTCCCCTGAGAGGCCAAACCAGGAAAATGTAGTTCGCGTAATTATAGAATATTATATCGACTTACAAAGCCATTTTACCCCTACTAAGCCACGCAAACTAACGTGTTTGTATCGAGTTTATTTCCATGTGATGGCTTTTTTACTAAGCATGGTTGAAACCGCTTTTTTCATTTTTATATGACAAATTTCATTCACAACTTAATTGGTCAATTAAAGTCATCGAGAGTAATTCCCTGTTGTTGACGCCGTTTTGAACTTGTTTAGCGGTTAGTTTATACTTTAAATATCATCTCATATGGACCATAAACACCTTTTAATACACTTTTTATATTATATTCTAGCTATTTAAAGGCACTAGTGTTATTTCCAAAAGGTTTAGGCTAATGCTAGTCTGCCCAATCCCCCATAACTTATTCAATAACCAACTAGGCCAGCAAAATGCTAGGCACTTGGATTTATAAATAACTTGTCAGCCCTGAGGCACTTCTGATCAAGTATATATGCGATGATGACTTCTGATTTAGTTCCGATAAGAATAAAAATAGTTTGATCAATTTTCAGGTTACACCTGGAAAATTTATTAGCAAGTATTTTGTGTACCATCGGAAAATTGTATTATTATTTATATTATTATTATCTGTTATTAGTTATTAGTCATTGAGTTGTATTTACCCGGAGTATCTCATTATAAAAAATAAAATTACACAGTATGACCGACAAGTTGATTTTCATGGCCTAAAATATATTTAATTTTGAAATACAAATAATGTGAACTGCAGGCTGACCTTACTCTGGTCGCTTCTCCGCATTCTTCTTAGTGAACTCCTCGGCGGTCTTCATGAACTTCTTGTGCTCCTTTACGAACTCTTCGGCCAGGTCAGAACGTAGCGGATGCTCTGGTTCTGGGTCATGGACAATGGCTATCAGGGCCTGGAGGACCTGCTCTGTGCGCGTTGTGGGCTTCCAGTTATCTGTACTGATTATGGGCAGGCACACCTCTCCCTTCTCGTCCACATTCGGGTGATAGATCTTCGTCTTGAAAAGGATCTTCGGCGGCATAAAGGGATACTGTGGCGGGAAATTAATTTCAATGCGAAAGGCGCCCTTGTTATAAGGCGCCTTTTCCGGAACCAAGAGTCCCGTCCACATTAGCAGGGACTCGTCGCTGCTCTCGATGTTCCGCAGAGTGCTCATCTTGGCCTCAACCAGGTCGGAGAGCTCCCGGGTCAGACGACGAGTTGCAGCCATTCTATCAACGGGATCGGAATTCTTTTCCTTTATATTCCCTGCGTCTTGAAAAAACCCTTTCAATTTAAAATAGTCTAAAAATGTAATTTTTCTATTGTTTTCATAGAGAACTGACAAAAAAGTCGAAAGTGTCTGGCAAATCTTTTTGCATACGAACTGGTAGGCTCAGAAAAAAGTTTGGGATAGGTTAGAAAAAGGGTTATGCTTATCTATGAGAAATTCTTGGCTATTAAACATGGTTTTCACATAGAACGTTTTGGTCATTATGGGAAATTGAAATGTAATAAACAAGCATATCGTAACATTTATTTAATAAAGCATTTTGTCCTATATATATACACATTACTAAAGAGTTATTTTCCCCTTAAAACAATAAATCTTTGTTGTCGTCATAAAGGCTTTCCCAAACCTTCAATTTTGACCACTCAGGCAGATCGATGAACTTCAGGTCATCACTGATGTTAAGGCACTTGATGACCGTATCAGATTTGCGAACTGGATCTACGGTCAGAGTGTCCATGCCGTTAATTTTCTCGTTGTAAGGATTTCCCGTGGCAGCAAACTGCGTCCAGATTCCTACAGTCCTCTCGATATTCCTGTACTCCCGACTATCCTTGGGCAATCGACGAGCCAAAAGGCTGGTGAATAGGTAGGCCAAATCATCAGCATGGCTCACACCCTTAACACCACGACCCATTCGCATAATGCGGTAAGGGAAGATGAGTTCCTCCGAGTTGAAATCATATCGGTAGAAATATACAGGAGCTCCAGCGGCATGGGTGTGACGGGAATGGACCACCCTCAGAGCCGGAAAAACGAAGTAGTAAATCGAACAGAGCTGGAGAGTGTCATAAATGTAGTCATAAATGAACGAAGAAGTCTTTTCAAATCACTTACATCCATATAATTATCTGGGGTGCTTTCTGTTCCAGTGCGATGAGCATCACGAATCTTAACACTCCACGAATCCAGTTTATCCTTACTGGGATCCTTGGCCAGCAATTCCCTAGGAATGAAAGGAGTACCAGCATCCACCTGCTGCACCACCTGAGGCATCATCTTGATCTCTGTTAATTAAAATAGTGAAATTTTAGTTTCATTAAAAATAAAACAGTACATCTTCTTACCCGGAACCCACAGCAGACCCTCGTATGAAGTGTTTCCAATCATCATGGGAATGGAGTTGCTCCAGGCCGTCTTCATCATCTCCTTTGGAGGCTTAGGTATAACACACTCGGGCGTGCTGAATGGTTCCAGCGAAGGCCCAAAGGCAAACATAATCTTGTTCGCGCGATCCTCCAAAGTCAAGACATTTTCCTCGACCCTAATCAGATCTCTTGCCTTTCACATTCTGCAGGAATTCCAGTACATCCTTGTCGTTATCCTCCCCCTTGTAGCCAGCCAGCTTGGCTATTCTGTAGGGATTATGGGTGATGTCGCCGTTGTAGGCCCATGGACAAACGGCACTACCAGACTGCAGGATACCGCGATGGAAGAGTCCTTGGGTCTGCTCGGTAATCATCATATAATGAGTGGAGGCGCCTCCAGCACTTTCTCCGAAGACAGTTATGCAGTTGGGATCCCCACCGAAGCTGGCGCAATTATTCTTGATCCACTTCAGGGCCAAGACCTGATCCTTGAGACCAGCATTTCCAGGTACATTTAGTTCAGGTGACTTCAAACTCAAGAAGCCTATATGGGTAATTAAAGACTTAGTACAAGAATTTTCTAGTACAATATATAACCTACCCAAAGCACCAAGTCGATATTGAATGGTGACCAGGATAACATCCTCCTTCATGAAGTAGTCCGGGCCATACCATTCTCTATTGGCCTCGCCGATAATAAAGCCACCTCCATGAATCCAAACCATAACAGGACGGGGCTTATCTGGCTTTACCTTTAAATTTAAAACAGTTTAAAAATAAGGTTTTATTATTTACACAATAAGTATTAAAATATAAAAAAGTCATACAATCTATCTCTTCCAAAGCTCAGTGTATCTTTTGCTTAGAATGTGTAATTTGAAGATATTATAAAAGTATTTACTCTTTTAAGATATACATTAATTATCTTTATCTGAAAAGAAAACCGTGTGTTGTAGCAAATGTTTATTCTTAGAAGTTAAATTGAATGAAAAGTTATGTTAAGATAAGTTAAGTTATTAATGTTATGAAAAAGTGGATTAAGTTTGTGGTCACAATTGATGTAAGATATTAAAAATCAAGACTTTTTTAATTATAATTGAGATCTAATCATCCGACTCGAGAAACATATTTTTATACACCTACAAAAATTTATTAATAAATAAATAATTATATAGATTGATTCACCAAAACAGAAACTGATTTATTGCATTTATTTATTTATAATAAAAATTATAATGAAGTCGTAAATATGTTTGGCAAAGCTTCGTGGAGCAAACATTTTGATAAATTAGTAAAATTAATAGAATAAATGGAATGTTATATCGAACGAATCAGAGGTATGTCTCAATGGAAAATGTAAATTTATATTTATTTAAGTATCTCTTTATGTTTTCCATACTCACATTGTTAGTGTAAACATTCAGGTAGAGGCAGTCCTCAGAACCCTCGACTTTATCGAAAACGAACTGCACTTGAACAGCCTTATCCTTCGGCTGGCTGCAGTCCCTTACTCCCTCCCAGGGGATAGGCCTTTGAGGCGCTTTGAATCTCAACTCCCCCACCGGAGGCTGGGCGTAGGGGATTCCCTCGAAACTGAAGTAGGGTACATCGTAGATCGACAATCGCTTCACACCCCGCACTTTTCCGTACTCCGTGTCAGCAAGTACGGTCTCGTTGGTGGACTGACGATACTGCTGGACTTTATGCTCGATGGTTCTGCAATTGCAATGATGATGATACATATAATTAGCATAACAATATTGGGCTCGACCAGCACCCGGATAATTTGATATTTTTGTCACAAAGTCAATTATTTTAATTCATTCTCAAAGCCACATGCCACTGGGCAGACTGCATGCATTGCATTAAATTTAAATTGTTTTGCTGATGTTCATCACATCGCATCCACCAGACCAGCCCATACCAGCCCATTCAAAACCCATTTCTCAGCTTCATGGAGACACTTTGAAAAAGGTTTTAAAGTCTACTCATGTATAAACTGAAAGGATATTGATTCGGTAAACTAAGGAAATAAAGGGCGAACTTAACAGACAGATAGATTAATTAAGGAATCACAAAACCAAACCCAAAATATTTTAATGCACATATTTATTGAGTTAAATCTAAAAATCCAAATACAGAATCACCTTTTTAAGTGTACCCATAGTCATAGTTGCCGGCTCAGCCTGGACACCCGGTTTTAGGTGGTGCAGTCAACTGTGTGGTCCACCTGCTAACCAGGCACGTCTGTCAGTGATAAATTAACACAGTCCGCTGCTGCTACTGGTGGCCAGTGGAGCAGTGTACTCGAAATTTAAAGCCCAGGACTGCCCTTAAATCATTTGAAGTTGAAGCTCAGTCAACCCCTTGGACTGGACCATTAATGACCATCAAAATGTGGTCATAATCTTGTGAATGTATAATAAGCAGTTGTCTTCTGTCTTATCAGCAGCTGTCAGTTTGTTATCACAGGCCATGCTCTTAAGGGGACTTAATTATTTCATTTCACTTTAAAAATAAATGTCTTTAATCACAAAGGTCGCGATGTTCGTTTATTTACGTATAAAACACACTTAAATTTGAAAAAAATTACTAGGTTTTAATAGCGTTGTGTTGGTTTTTATAATAAAAAATATTAACAATGTATATAATGTGAAAAATTGCTGATAATTATTCTGAGCCCTACACAGACTTATAATTACATTACATTAAGGCAATAAAAAAAATCACACCTATTTGCCTGTCAACGTGATAAAATTTTAATTTGCCAATTATAGGCTTTAGCTATACATTTAAAGCGAAACACCAGTGAAACGGTTTGAAACTGAAACTATTTTTACCAATAACACAGACTTCATTATCAAGGCTGAAGCGTGATAAGAACCGGACGAGAGGATGATGACTTTGAGAATTAAGTAATTATCTATGGTCCCGCAACGTGGCCAAGTCAATATTTAATTAATGCTATCATCTATTGACAAGCTACTCGTTTTTTGAGATCTAAGGGTGCAGCCCTCATTGTTGATTTTACAGATGTCTGCTAGCTTGCAAAGCAAGTATCATCGAATCTCGTTTTAATATCCATTAAATTGCGAGCCATGTAATAACGAGTATATGGGGCTATAAATTTAACATCGAAAACGTTATACTGATTAAGCAATAAATGCAGATTTATGAATTGAACCGATTAATGGTTATATGTGACATTTTTATTACCACGGCAACAACTTTTTCGAATAAAACGCGAAGAAACTTTGTCAGTTAACGTTTTCGATCATCTAAAATGATTTGCAAAATGACACATATAAATAATTATGGTTACTCATAATGTTTGGATGGTAAAGCGAGCATAAGAAAGCTATGAAAGTATTTTATTATTACAAATTGCTCGCCATTCGCCTTTATCTTCAATAATAACTTCGCAATCTTGTTAAATCAAATACAATTTTATCGAAGTTCCTTGATGACCTTACCCTACCCATACTCATCACGATTGCGTAATTCTTTAAAATCTAATCTTCTGGCTGCGAAACCGCCGCAATTAGATTGCTAAAAATTAATAATTCCCATCATCCGAAGACTTACTCATGCATGACAGTAAAATTACTACGAAATAAGTCCTAAAAAAAGCTGAACAAACAGAAAACTCGAAGCACGAACCGCCACAATTGACAAAGCTAACCACAACAAAGGCACCCACTACCACAGCACCAATCGAAAGTATAGAAAGCAAGACTCTCCGCATTAATAAGCAATAATTTAATAAATAACAAACGAAAAAATGTCTGGCATTAAGGTTAACATCGAAACTTACTTGAGGCGCCAGCGCAGGCGCTCCACAAAGCCGAGGTTCTTGTTCATATCGACTATAGACTAGTTCACCACACACGATCCGATCGATTTTGCTATATATATATATATATGTATATAATTATGGCCACGAGCTGCGTACTGTATCGCGCCAGCGCCAAACAGAAACTGAAATTAAAAACACACTTTTTCACATCGGATTCCAGCGGCGGAGCGTCCGGCAAAAAGCGCGCAAAATAGGCGAAAAACAAGTAAAAAAGGTTATAGAAAAAAAATATACTACATTAACACAAATATCAGAATACAAATTACTCAAAAAAGAGGAGCGCAGAGAGCGGTGGAGAGAATGAAATTTATACAAAAAGAATACAACAAAATGGATTTCAAGTGCGGACCCGAGATAAAGGGAATAACTGATATAGCTGCAGCCGATCATGGAGCGTGTGGGCTGTCGGCTGGAAACTTGGGCGGGGGGAGTGGCAACACCTCCTAGCAGAATGCATAATTAATAAGCACTGCAAAAAAAATACCTAATCCCTTTAAATAAGAGTTATTAAAATACTAAATTGCTTAACCGTAATCGAGTATCAGAATCCCCTGGTTATGTATCTTCAAGATGGATATGTATCTCAGGTAAGAAGAAACTAGGTATCATAATTTACCTTAGCACTTGGCTAGGCCGCTCTATTACCTGTTCTAACTTACCTCTTCTAACAGCAACTATTAGCCTAACTATCTTGAAGTTTCTTGGTACTAACTGAAGGCGAAAAGGGGGGCGGGGCCGCCCACTGAGTGGGTCAACAACATTTGGATCGCGCCGGCAAAACTAGTGTAAACAAATTGATGCGATTTGTTTTTGTTTACACGGTCACAAAGCATTCTGATGGAGTGGGGCGTTGCCGCAAAGCTTTGGATCAGCTTTAGCGAATAAAAGCTAGACAGTGGGCATAGTTTCCATCTCACTTTTAAAAATTAATTTATAACGTAATTTAAAGATATATATTAAAGAAATATTGTCTTAAAATTTAGATCATGTTGGTCTTTATTAAATTTACATATTTAATATGTACCATTTGGTAAAGGGTAGTTACTCCTTCTTCTACCTGCTAAATTAATATTAATTATGAAAAAAAAAAGAATACCATTTATAAAATATTTATTAAAAAAAAATATAGTAAAATATTTTGCATTATTTCGCGTTACAATAAAGACTATTCCACACCTCCAGACCCTCCTTTTCGGCCTGCGTGACACACTCCACCTCCTGTCCAATGTTTAACACCTTGAAAGGGGCCTTTGTGGAGACGGGAAACCAATAATCTGGTTCCGTCTCCGAACAATTGGGATCGCCGTTCCGGGCAAAGGTCGTCAATATGCTCACCATGCGATGAATAGTTAGGTATTCCGCAGAATCCAAGGGCTGCTTCTTCTGGCCCTGCTTGTGGAATATGTAACCCAAGTCGTCCGCATGACAGACACCGCGTTTGATGTCGTCACCGCAGAGCTGGTTTCGCATCAGGTTTAACTTTGGCGAATCGAAGTCGAACCGGTATAGATAGGTGGGTGCTTGGGCGTGGGCTAATCTGGAGAGGACTACCCTATGGATGCCATGCCAGAACAGCTTGTAGCTGAAGAGCTGAGGAGATAATTTGTATATATATGAATGTCATATTTTTGCTTATGAGGCTAAAATTAATGACAGTCATAGTCAGAAATAGTTTTTTATTACTCACATCTAGAATTTGGGTAATGTTACTCTTGGTGATTCCGCGTGGTCCGTAGTGATGTTTAATCAATACATCCGCAGCGATGTTTCGCTCCTCGACGCTCATCGACTGATAAAGATCATAGGGCAAAACCATCGCAGGCTCCTCTTTGAGCAGATCCAGCACATAACCATTGTTCTCCTGGCAAAATGGATAGCAAACCAGTCCCTCAAAGGATGTCCCACCCAGAAGCAGGGGCACTTGACAGGACCACGCCTCTTTCATCAGCTGCTGAAATGGAGCCTGAATAAGACCTCCCACAACAGGAGTAAAGGCGTTGAGGAACCCAAAGCATCGATCCCGGGCTGAGATTAAATCGTGACCGATAAGCTTCTCTGCTTTCACACTCTGCAGGAATTTTAGTAGAGAGGACTCTTCCGCGGGCCCTTCATATCCAACGGCCATGGCTAGCCGGCAAAATGAGCTTTCTTTTTCGGGAGCATCGACCCATGGACTTAACATCGATCCAGACATCATTATGGCTTTATGGAAGAGACCCTTGGCCTGCGGCAGGCACATCATAAAGTGCACCGAGGCAGCCCCAGCACTCTCACCAAACAGCGTAATATTCTCCGGGTCTCCATTAAACTTCTGGATGTGCTCTTTGACCCATTGAAGAGCCAGTAACTGATCTTGGAGTCCCGCGTTGCCCGGCACATTCGACTCGGAACTCGGCATGGAAAGGAAACCCAGGGAGCAAAGTCGATAGTTGAACAGCACATAGACAACATCCTTGCACATCAAATAGTCCGGGCCGTATTTGCTCTTAATAGCTCCTCCCGTGCGAAATCCTCCGCCGTAGATGTACACCATAACGGGCAGGGGTGGCTTCGTTTCATCGAACTAGGAGATTCATCAATCGGAAAAGAGGAAATGTATAACTATTATTAATATTAGAGAAATATAAATATGTTTTAGTCTTTTATTATCTTTCATTTGCGTATTTACTATAAATTCTTGCAACCTATGGACTTGAAAGATAAAACCTTATCATTATAAAAAAAATCTTTAAATACCCCCTTGTTTTTATGTTGTGAAATTTTGAAATTACTTCCCTAGATATCTGCATATAATCTATCATCGTAAAAGTTAAGATTTTGTTTTAAGATTGATAAGCAGCTACTATCTAACTGCAATTTCGTTCTTCCAAAATTTTCCACATTCTAAGTTGAGTCCCCCTCGAGATCGGAAATGTCGTTCTACTAGTCGAAGAAGATTTTTTTTCCGGCCAAATCATATATTCATATAATTTAATTATAATGCATAGTGGTGAAACCTCCCCAGTGGTCCAAACGACCCACGGCAAAGTGCAAGGAACACTTCTTAAGGGGATCTATGACGATGAGTTCTATGCTTTTGATGGCATTCCATATGCTGTTCCACCGCTTGGAACTCTCCGCTTTAAGGAGCCTCACGATCTTAAGCCATGGAGTGGTATTAAAGATTGCTCCCAGCCGTTAAACAAGTGCCTACAAGTTAGCTCCTTAACCGATTTGGTGGAGGGCTCCGAGGATTGCCTGTATCTGAATATATCAGTGAAGAAGGTGAGTTTCAATTTATAGATATTTATACCCGTTACTCGTAGAGTAAAAGGGTGTATTAGATTCGTTGAAAAGTATGTAACAGGTAGAAGAAATCGTTTCCCACCCTATAAAATATATATATTCTTGATCAGTATCAATAGCGAAGACGGTTGAGTCATGTGCGTCTGTCCGTATGAACGCTGAGATCTCAGGAACTATAGCAGATACAAAGTTGAGATTAAGCATGAAGATTCTTGAGGTTCCGGGACAGCGCAAGTTTATTTCCGCATCCTGCCACGCCCACAAATCACCAAAAACTAAAATCGCTTAAATCAGGAACTATTAGAGCTAGAATGTTAAAATTCAGTATGTATAATCTTGGGATGCCAGCGCATCTTATGGTGGTACCATCCGGCCACACCCACTTTTATGCCCACTGTTACGCTAATTAAAGTTTGAAAATCAAACATTTTTTAAATAAGTATCCGCCATACAATATATTATATTTTTATTAGCTGATCGGCGATCCTATGCCCATAATGGTTTACATCCATGGAGGTGCCTTTAAGGGCGGGGATTCTTCGAGACGGGCATGGAGTCCGGACTATTTTATGAAGGAAAACGTTGTCTATATAAGCATTGGTCATCGGCTGGGACCATTAGGTGAGATAAAACAAATCAAACTAAATATTACAAACATAATCAATATTTTTCTTTTTTCAGGCTTTCTTAGTTTTAAGGACCCTAGTCTCGAAATTCCTGGTAATGCTGGTCTGAAGGACATAATACTGGGACTTAAGTGGATCAAGGCAAATGCTGCCAACTTCAATGGTGACCCGGATAGAATAACTATCTTCGGCCACAGCTCCGGGAGTTCTTTGGTTCAACTTCTTTTAGCCAGTCCACAAACGGAAGGTCTTTTCCACAAGGCCATCCTTATGGCGGGCTTTTCCATGGAGTTGGATCGGCTGCCCAATATGGAATATCGACTGGCCAAGCATTTGGGATACGAAGGAGAGAACATCGATAGCCAGGTTTTAGAGTACCTTTTGAAGGCAGATCCGCATCTTCTTGTCTCCTCGAATTTTTTTACTCCATTGGAGAAGAATCATGGGATTTCTATGGCCTTCAGACCTTGTAAAGAGGGCTATTCCACTCCGAATGCTGTTCTCCTGGCAGAACCCATTAGAACTACACCGAAACACGTGGAGCAATCGCATTCCTATTATTTTGGGAGCCAATACTAATGAAGGATTAATGAACGTAGTCGATCTTAAGACTGATCCCAAAGTCTTGCTTACGCTACAGGAATATCCCGAGCGCGTGATTCCCTCTCATCTTAAGAACATCTGTGATCCCATCCAAAAACGAGAGATGGGTGTTAAAATGCTGGAATATTTCTGTCAGGCGCATGGTGATCAACTGAACTTGGATCATTTCGATGCCATAACTGATATGTTTACCCATAACTTTTTCCACAATCTATATCGATTAATCCAATCCAGATTGGCTTACGGCCAGGCCCCGACATATTTTTACCGTTTTGATTTCGATTCGCCGGATTTCAACTTTTACCGGATTCGTTACCATGGAACGGAACAGCGCGGTGTTGGACATGTTGATGAGCTAGGCTATATCTTTGTACTCCCGGCCACTTTCAGATTGGACAAATCTCGTCCAGAGTTCATAACGATTTTACGAATGGTATCAATGTTGGTGCACTTTGCAGCCACATCGGATCCTAACTCACCACTCACAAAACCTCTTGTGGATTGGAAACCTGTTACCTCTGAATCATTAATGGCCCTTAACATTAACGAGGAATTGAAGTTTATTCCACATGATATGCCTAAGCTAATGCTCCACGATCAGTTTTTGAAACAGTCCGGAGTGCCACTCTTTTAGATTTCTCTGAAATACTTTCAAAATTAATTTAGGCATAACAACGTTTTTAACTAACTGACAATGATTGAATTTTCAGGAATAAAATCTCAATATTTTCAAAACAAACATCCACTGTTGTATGCTAACTTAATTCCCTACAAATAAGGGATCCTATATCCTAAACAAAGTTATTACTAAATAGAGAGCCTAACCAAAATCCTTATATAAAATATAAACTGAGATTACTTACATGCTTGGTGTACACGTTGAGATACAAGCAATCCTCACTGCCGATGACTTCGCATGTTTTCCTATCCATTTGCAAGGGAATTGGCTTCTCCTGTCGTGCATCCAGCTCTGAATCCCATGCTTCCGCTGGTAGAGGAGCCCTAAAACGAAGTGGCCCAAGTGGTGGCTTGGCAAACGGAATTCCTTCGAAACTATAGAAATCGTTCCCGTATATTCCACACTGCCGACGACCCCTCACTTTTCCCACTGAAAGCTCAACAACCTTTGAGTCCGTATCACCTGCTTGTGGGCAGGTAAAATGCCTGAGACAAGTTCCTAAAAATTGCCAGCATTTAATACGACATCGACTACTCGGCTGGTAGAGTTTCCACATGTCATAATCGAATGCCACGTTATGACCTAAGGCGAACGGAGAACTCGATCTGGTATATTCGAAGTTCCCCCCGAATTAATTTTAATGATTGAAGCCAAGAAACGAAATATTTATGATGGCCAACTAAGAGTGTAATTAATATATAATTTCACAACACAAATTTTGAACAGAACTAAATGGGTTTAACTATTAACTGATAAATACAGTTCAGTGGGCCTCGATGGGCAAGTCCTGGTGCTCGCAGTCGCGACAGCGACATCCTTTGCGGTGCTCCGCCTCCAGAAGATCTAACAGCCGCTCATTGTTGCAGACATTATATAGTATGTTGGAGTTATTGGATTCCTGAATTTCATCATTCTCCTTCGAGGGATATTCTTCAAATTGAGGTTTTTCAGTAATAGATTTCTGTTCATTCTTCTCTTGCAGCTTGTTTTTTCGGAATTTTCTGACCTGGGCATCAATCATGGGCTTGTACCATTCGTACAGTTTTGGCAGTGTAAAAATTGATATGTGTCCTAAAATAAAAAGCGGTCATATTTATATATGATATGGATATATATATATATATATATATATATGTTCGCTAACTTACCAAAAGTTAGCAAAGTCAATCCGTTGAAACAGTCACCTAGCAAGTTAATACCGCAGAGCAACACCAGCAACTTGAAGGTGTCTTCCCACTTTTCCACCAGAAACAATCCAATCATACGGTTTAATATTGAATTAATATGGAAAACTGTCATTTCGGCCAGTTTAGTAGCCTCCTCCCGTGAAAGTTCGACCTTCACGTTAGGATACAGACGTGTGATCTGTTTATGGTTTATGTCCTTCTTCCAGGCCTTCCACAACTGCATTAACAGACGATGGCCAATGGCTGCCAAGAGTATAGTTATCCCTGCCATGCTGAGCACACTGATCACCGAGTGAACCATAATGTCCAACAGCAGGAGCAGGATGCTCGTGAAGGTGATCAAGGTTATTCGTATATTGCGCCACAGAAAAAGGTCCTTCAGGCTCAGAAGCAGCTGGCTGGAGTCCTCAGCCTTTTTTACAGTCTTATAAAGCATGTTTTTAAAATGTTTTGCTTGATATACGATAGGTAAGAGAAAGGCTAAGAGAAAGGGCATTTTAAAATCTTATAAATACTATATAAATTTTTTACCCTAGCGTAAATTAATATTACTTGAGTGCAAATACACTAAATAATATAATAATAAATAATTAATTGGTTTTCTGTTTCCCCATTTATGTACTTTTACTTACGAATACAAAGAATCTTTTATAATAATAACAGTCCTCAATAATATACACGATTCCTTCATGTCAATCCTATGACAGATTAGACACACCATAAATCGCATAGACTACTATGATGCCTTTAAAATTATTTAACATCAAACGCCTACTATAGCAGTACTTTTACTATTAAATATACAAAGACAAAATTATGCACTATTTTAAACTCAGCCAATTTTGCGCCCATTTAATCGATATGTGCTAAGTGGATCGATATCTGCGCAGGCCCAAAAATATACTGCGCACAAGAAATACTAAAAACAAACGAGCATTGTAATGGATGCACCAGTAATATGCAAAAATAATTAGCAAATGTATGGCAAACTAAAAATACTCAAAGATTTTAACTCTGACAAGTATAAAACAAAAACTATTTATTATTTAAAAATAAACTAGCATATTCTATTAACAAACACCACACATACTTTTCCATTAAATAATCAAAAACCTTTTTATTCTGTAATGGTTTATTCTCTATATGAATGCTTTATTATTGTATTTTTTTCCAATTCATTGAAATATTTGTTCAATAGATTATATATTTCAATTCTGAAAATCAGAAATAAACCTGGTATTTTTTATGAACCACATCGCGTTTTTTAATTTTGCCTCCACGGTCACACTAAAACTACCTAACAAGCGTGCTTATGCTGAGAAATTTTACTGATCTTTAAATTTGGTAAATACCTCCGAAACAATCGCATACGAATCCTTCTGACGTTGGTAACACAATTCTGGCCAAGAGCTAGCAATGATGCGCACAAGAAATTCAAGCAAACAAACGTATTCAGCTTTAGTTTGATACGACATTCAATATCCAAATTGACGAATCGTGAAGTTTATTTTTGTGACACCCAAGAGTTCCGTGTGCTTTCCGTCTTTTGAAAATCCCTTTTCGGGCATTCCAAAGTATACGCTCGCAGAGTCCGGAACCCAAATCTACACTTTTTCCGTTGATTTTTCGTAGTCGCGTGTGAGAAATTATAACAGGAAACCAGTAACTTTATAACTTATCGTCCAGTAAAAAATCAATATGCGTGAATGCATCTCGATCCACGTTGGTCAGGCGGGAGTCCAGATAGGAAATGCTTGCTGGGAGCTGTACTGCCTTGAGCATGGAATCCAGCCCGATGGCCAGATGCCATCTGACAAGACGGTGGGCGGAGGCGATGATTCCTTCAACACCTTCTTCAGTGAAACTGGAGCCGGAAAGCACGTGCCCCGCGCCGTGTTTGTTGACCTGGAGCCTACAGTGGTGGATGAGGTCCGTACAGGAACCTACCGACAGCTGTTCCACCCGGAGCAACTGATCACCGGCAAGGAAGATGCGGCCAATAACTACGCCCGCGGTCACTACACCATTGGCAAGGAGATCGTTGACCTAGTTCTGGACAGGATCCGCAAGTTGGCCGATCAGTGCACCGGTCTTCAGGGTTTCCTTATCTTTCACTCGTTCGGGGGAGGTACTGGCTCTGGCTTTACTTCGCTGTTGATGGAGCGTCTCTCCGTGGACTATGGAAAGAAGTCAAAGCTGGAGTTCGCCATCTACCCAGCCCCACAGGTGTCCACCGCCGTGGTGGAGCCCTACAATTCCATCCTGACAACTCACACCACCCTCGAGCACTCGGACTGCGCCTTTATGGTCGATAACGAGGCAATCTATGATATATGCCGCCGTAATTTGGACATCGAGCGACCCACGTACACCAACTTGAACCGTTTGATTGGCCAGATAGTGTCCTCAATCACCGCCTCTCTGCGATTCGATGGAGCCCTTAATGTGGACCTCACCGAATTTCAGACAAACCTGGTGCCCTACCCCCGCATCCATTTCCCGCTGGTTACCTACGCCCCCGTCATCTCCGCCGAGAAGGCCTACCACGAGCAACTGTCGGTGGCCGAGATCACCAATGCCTGCTTTGAGCCTGCTAACCAAATGGTCAAGGTGGATCCCCGGCACGGCAAATACATGGCCTGCTGCATGTTGTACCGCGGCGATGTGGTGCCGAAGGATGTAAATGCCGCCATCGCCACCATTAAGACGAAGCGCACCATCCAGTTTGTGGACTGGTGTCCCACCGGCTTCAAGGTGGGCATCAACTACCAGCCACCCACCGTCGTTCCTGGCGGAGATCTGGCTAAGGTGCAGCGTGCCGTGTGCATGTTGTCCAACACCACGGCAATTGCTGAAGCCTGGGCTCGTCTTGATCACAAGTTTGATCTGATGTACGCCAAGAGAGCCTTCGTTCATTGGTACGTTGGAGAGGGCATGGAGGAAGGAGAGTTCTCTGAGGCGCGTGAGGATCTGGCTGCTCTAGAGAAGGACTACGAGGAGGTCGGCATGGACTCTGGTGACGGCGAGGGCGAAGGTGCTGAGGAGTACTAGAGTGGATGGGAGGATTTACATTCCTCAAAACGTTGTTTATTTTCACACGCTCCCACTCGCAAACGTAAATTTTCTGCGATATTCTAAAGCGAACGAAACAAGAAAATAAAAAAAAACAAAAACCCAGATAGTATTTTTATTATTCATGATTAGGAGACACAATTTAACTTTCAATTGATTTGAAAAACTATTATTTAACTAATAATGAAATTTTTTTAAGGGGTTAATCTAAAATGTACAATATTTTGTTCATTTCCTACATTAAACATTTAACATGTAAGCAGCTTATTTTCCTGGTTGGTTAACGTCCTTTATTAACCTAAGTTATTCGTAATTTCACAGTAAGAAAATTGCTGCTCCGGGAAATCATCGGCAATAAAGTTCAATTTGGCGTGTATTTACCCATGATTTCGGACATCGCTTCCCAGGAAAGGGCTACCTGGCCCGCGAGTCACAGCTTGCTGCTTGGATATGGATTCTGAGAAAGGTAAATCCCTGCCAGGAGATTAAGAGTGGTAAGATTTCCTCCTAAAGTTTACCAGGAAATTCGGCCTGAAGGATCCTGTTCGCGTTTTACGAATTCCGTTTGACAACTAACTAGGTGTTTTTTGTTACCTCGTTTAAGCATTCTTAAAATTTTAAACATGTTTTTTCTAAATGGAAAAAAATCATTTACAAAAGCAGTTAAATTGACATAAAAACTGTGTTTATTAATTGGTCGTAAGGTAATACATCTTTTTAGCATTCTTCACTGTTCAGATCAGTTGGTCCGGTTTATAGATACCATCCCAAATTTGAAGTTTTTCATACTCGGGCAAATCGACTATCGTAACTTCGGTGCTGATATTAAGAACTCGCTTGGGATCATCTTTGGTCGATGGTTTCCAATCCAAATTACCAATTTCCGGACAGTTCGGATTCGAGGTCGCTGCGAAAGCTGTCCAAATGCCAACCATTCTTTCAATGGTGCGATATTCCGCTGTTGACTTTTCCAGTTTCCAAGCTGCTGCGTTCCTGAACAAATAGCTTAGGTCATCAGCATGGGCCACACCACTCTTTATGTTTTCCCCACAGAACTTAGCCCGATAGAAGTTAAAGTTCGGAGAATCAAAGTCGAAGCGGTAGTAGTAAGTGGGCGCCTTAGCATAGGCGAGTCTTGCGTTCAGTGTGCGATTGAAACCATGCCAGAAGACCTTGTAGGAATAGAACTAAAAAGATAAAGAAAGATTAGATAAATAATCTCATCAAGTAAACAGATTTGAACTTGAACTACTATTTATCTTGTTAATGTTCAAGGTTTAACAATAGTTTGAATATCTTTTGGAAACAACACAAAATTTGGGGCAGAAAAAGAAGTATATTGTCTACTTACATCAAGAATATTCATGAAGAGTTTTGCACTGGGTGGGGATTCTCCAAAGTAGGCTTTGATCAGACGCTGACTATACTCCAGGTTTTCCTTTTCGCTGCTTACTTCTCGGACATCCTTAGGAACTAGCCTCAAAGGGTCCTGATTAAGGTTGTCCAATCCCTTGAGATTAGCAGATACTGCGGGATACATAAAAAGCCCCTCGAATGAAGTGCCACCCAGCATGATGGGTATATCGTTGGACCAGGCATCCCTTGCCAATTCCACTGGTGGCTTGGGAACCACACAATCTTCACCCACATAGGACTCCACAGTAGGTCCAAAGGCAAAGATCAGACCGTTCCTACGGTGTTGAGGTCCTAACAGATCGTGATTCACAAGATCTTTAGCCGGAACTCCGCGAAGATGCTCTAGCACCTTAGAATCGTTATTCTCGCCAGTGAACCCATACTTCTGCGCCAGGCGGAAAGCAAAGTCCTCACTCGGATTATCCGACCAGTAGTTGTGCACTGTTCCCGACATGGGAATGGCTTTGTGAAACAGTCCCCTGGTCTGTTCCGTGCACATCATAAAGTGGGTGGAACATCCGCCGGCACTCTCTCCGAAAACGGTAATGTTATTTTCATCGCCATTGAAGTGGGAGATGTACTGCTTGACCCACTTTAGAGCCAGAACCTGATCCTTAAGGCCTGCATTTCCGGGAATCTTCAGGCTGGGATCCTTGAGGGACAGAAATCCTGCAAGACATACAACTCAAATTATAATATTGATTTTTATATTTAATGTATAATATAATAAAATAAATTTACAGAGTATTTTTGGGATTCTTGTTTTTTTTTTAAACTTTTATAAATCAGCAAAAATTTTATAAAATTGAAAATTATTTCCCTACATCATATTATGATATGTATTATTTTAACTAAAGTATAATTATTTTTCGCTTTATCAAAAATGTTTTAAAGTTTAAAAGTCAAAGTATAAAAATGATAATGAAGTATAAATATATTATATATTTTTTTCTATCATATCCCAATGGCTTAAGACGATGAGGTTTTTGATGTTTATACTGGTGTATATAAATTAGAAGTTCTAACATTTCTAATCAACACTTCTAAATGTGATAAACATCTTTGACAATAAAACTAGATTTGAAAGTTGAAGTTTTGAACCCGAAGATAACACAAGATAAGCACCAGCAACCGCTTAACAAGTGCTGATAAGATATTTCTATCAATTTCTGCTGACTCACCCAAACAATCGACGCGATAGTTTAGCGTTACCAGGACCACATCTTTGGCCATGAAATAGTCTGGGCCGTACAGTTCACGGGTTGCCTCGCCCACGGTGAAGGCCCCGCCGTAAATGTAGACCATTACCGGCAATGGCTTGTCACTCTTCAACTGCAAAATAAATTAGCTATCAATTATTATAATTGATTAGGAGACTACTTTTAAATGTAGTAGTTATCACTGACTATGTTAGTATATCTAGTTCACTTGCCTGTTTAGAATAGACGTTCAGATACAAGCAGTCCTCTGTTCCTTCAATAACTCTAGTCAACAAATTCCTCTGGGTTGGCTTCTCCGCATAGTGGGTGCAGTCCAACACTCCGCTCCATGGTTCTGCTGGCACTGGAGCTTTGAATCTCAATTCTCCCAGTGGGGGCTTCGCAAAGGGAATCTTTTCGAAGCTAAAGTACGTGTCATCATAGAGACTAAGTCGTTTAACGCCCTTAATTTGACCCAGGGGCAAAGAAAGTTCCCATGTTTCTAAACTGTAATAAAAACCAAAGTCAATAAATAATAATCTTGGTAGTTATAGTTTATAAAAACTCACCTCTCCGACATTTTGGCAAACGTCTGTTAGCAGTGCTTGTCGTCTGTCGAATGAATTAAGCCTAATGAATTTGCAAAGTCAAAGCGAAACCAACACAAAAAGTTCAATTCCTCACAGAGGGGGCTGAAATAACGTGTGTGGTGACGGAGCTTTTTCACCCATTTGGCATTAATCGTTCCAACACGTTATCATTTCAAAGTGTGAATTGTCAAAGGCTTGAGCACACAGAAAACAACAATTTTAGCCGCAAAAGCAAAGTTCAATAAACATAAAAATTAAAAGGTTTGGTGCAATCTAATTTAGGTTTTACGGTTTAAAATGTTTGTAATACGTGATTAGAGTATAAGTACTTTTTAGCAATAATATTTGATTGTTTATTTGTATTATTTGATAGAAAACCTAAGAATTTTTAATGGAAAATATACTATAATTTTATAATGATTAATACTCCTTTAAATTTATTTTTGAACAATCGATTTTTAGTTAAAATAATGGCACTCCGGCCTTTTCATAAAGACGATCGAAAAACTTTAGCTTCGGCATATCTGGATGGGGAATAAACTTTAGTTCCTCACTGATGTTGAGAACCATTCGTTTGCCAAATCGAGTCACTGGCTTCCATTCCACCAGTTCCTTAGTTAGTGGAGCATTGGGATCTGATGTGGCTGCGAAGTGAACAAACATGGCAACCATTTGACAGATGGCAGTGAACTCTGGTCGAGATTTGTCCAACTTAAAGGTGGCGGGGAGCACGAAAATGTATCCCAGTTCGTCCACATGACCCACTCCCCGCTGCTCTTTACCCATAAAGCGAATCCTGTAGAAATTAAAGTCCGGGGAATCGAAATCGAAGCGATAAAGGTAAGTGGGTGCCTGCCCGTAAGTCAATCTGGATTGGATCAATCGGTCTAATGTATGCACAAAGCCATGGTTAAAGAGGTCCATTATAGCATTTCCGTGATTCAAAGTCAACTCATGTCCGTGGGCCTGGCAGAAGTGGTGGATCAGCTCTTGACCCAACTGACGCCGCTGGCCGGGATCACAGCGACTTCTTAGGGTCCACGGTAATGCACGCTCTGGATTGTGCTGAAAGTTCTTCAGCCATGTCGGATTCAATTTCAAGAAGTTTATGACAGTCATGCCCTCGCCACTGTTGGCGCCCAAGATGATGGGAATTCGATTGCTCCAAGATGTTCGCTGGAGGTCAATGGGTTCCGCTAAAAGAACAGCATTTGGAGTCACATAGCTCTCTATACTCGGCCTGAAGGCCATAGAAATCCCTTGACTTTTCTCCACGGGAGTAAAAAAATCAGCAGAGACGAGGAGATGCGGATCTGCCTTCAAAAGGAACTCTAAAACCTGGCTATCGATGTTCTCTCCTTCGTATCCCAAATGTTTGGCCAGACGGTATTCCATTTGCGGCAGACGATTGACTTCCAGGGATATTCCAGCCAAAAGTATGGCTCTGTGGAACAGTCCTTCTGCTCGGGGACTTGCCAACAGCAATTGAACGGTCATGCTGCCGGAGCTGTGACCAAAAATAGTAATTCTATCAGGGTCTCCATTGAAGTTAACAGCATTTGCCTTGATCCATTCAAGACCCAATATTACGTCCTTAAGACCAGCATTGCCGGGAATTTCTAGAGTTGGGTCCTCAAAACTCAGAAAACCTGAAAAAAATAAAAAAAAAAAATTGATTGATTTTAATTCTAATAGTTAATTCGATTTAAACTCACCCAATGGTCCCAGCCGATGGCCAATGCTTATATAGACAACGTTTTCCTTCATAAAATAGTCCGGACCCCAAGCCCGTCTCGAAGAATCACCGCCCTTAAAGGCACCTCCATGGATATAAACCATTATGGGCATAGGATCGCCGATCAGCTAAACAAATAACAGGAAATATGGTTCCCAAAATTAAAATAGACTTTAATTAGTGATAATCAAACAAAGGTTTAGACTCACAGTTTTAACTGATATATTAAGGTAAAGGCAGTCCTCGGAGCCTTCCACCAACTTGGTTACGGAGCTAACTTGAAGGCACTTGTTTAATGGCTTGGAGCAATCTCGAATTCCATGCCATGGCTTAAGAGCGTGGGGCTCCTTAAAGCGGAGAGTTCCGAGTGGAGGAACAGCATATGGAATGCCATCAAAAGCGTAGAACTGATCGTCATAGATGCCCTTCAGAAGTGTTCCCTTCACTTTTCCATGGGTCGTTTGGACCACAGGAGAAACTTCCTTGCTGAAAAGTCATAAGTGGTGTATAAAAAAGTAGGTATTAACTTTAGGAATAAGTCTCCTACTATTCGTCCGTCATCTCCGATCACCAGCAGTCTCTAGCGTTAACTGCCTTCTCTCATAAATAGGCGATGAAGACCTTAATCGATTGCCGTGGCTTATCAACCTAAAAATACTCGGATCGGTCTCGTATCTCGAACGATGGTAAATTTGCTGGACATAAACAAGGTGACGGAAACCAAAACAGAGATTGGGCTCTCTTTAAGGGCTTTTAAAAGAATTTTGAAAAAGAAAAATACTTTTAAATTCTTAATCTTAAATTTAGTTTAATAAAGTTTGCAACAATAAAAATCAAACTATGAAATAAGACAAAACTAAAACAACGAATTCGTTATCATACTAATTACAGATACTCAAGGTAAAAATATTTAAGTAAAAACATGGGAAACCGCTGAGTTTAGTTTTACGTTACTAACATCTCCATAACGTAATGCAACAAAATTTATTGTAAAACCCATATAAAACACCTTGATACACCATCTAAAAATATTTAATATGATAAAAAAAATTTCTAAAAAACAATTTTAAGAACGCTATGAATTTGGCTTTACTGATTTCTTTAATCTTGACTAGTCTGATGATTGGCAGACACTCTCCCAAACCCTTAGCTTCTGCAGTTCTGGCAGTTCAATCAGTTTAATGCTCTCCGAGATGTTTAGGCACTCCAAAGAGGATTTTATGTTCAGAGGCTTCCATTCTTTGGTCCGAGGAAGCTGCTCCTTGATAAGCTGACAGTTAGGATTCGACGTCTTTGCGAAGCTTGTCACCATGTCTATCATCCGTTCGATGGTAAGGAACTCGGGCGTGTGCTTGTCCAGCTTCCAGGAGAAATCTCCAAACCACAGATAGGAAT
This sequence comes from Drosophila eugracilis, assembly GCF_018153835.1. Classification (NCBI taxonomy): domain Eukaryota; kingdom Metazoa; phylum Arthropoda; class Insecta; order Diptera; family Drosophilidae; genus Drosophila; species Drosophila eugracilis. The sequence goes on from NW_024573616.1 coordinate 791,808, forward strand.
GATCATCGACATGGGCCACGCCCCGCAACTTGTCGCCACAATACTTCAATCGCTGGTGGTTGAACGTGGGCGAGTCAAAGTCAAAGCGGTACAAGTAGGTTGCAGCCCTTGAATTGGTAAGCCGAGACTTTACAGTTTTCAGGATGGGATGCCAAAAGACCTTGTAGCTGGCATACTGAAATATAATTTCCAATCAAAATGGTAAAGATTTATAAAGAGTCTATTTTTTTAGAATAGCTATCTTACCTCGCAGTAAGCTTTTAAAGATTCCGGTGACATGGATGACGGATCGCTTTCTCCAAAGTGGGTATCCTGAAGTCGCTGACCAAGATGTCGAGCCAGAGCCTGGGGAAGACTTCGCTTTACATCCAGCGGCAGCATGTGCTCCGGTTCCTTCTTTAGGCTAGTCAGCAGATATGGGGCAATTTGCACCCGTGCGTACATCAGCAGCCCCTCGAAGGAAGTGCCGCTTATCAGCATTGGAATTCTGTTTCCCCAAGCCTTGCCAAGCAGATCCTGCGGATGTTTGGCCAGTACGCAGTGCTCCGTTTTGTACGGCTCCACCATGGGTCCAAACTGGAAGACGCAGTCGTCCAAGTGCTCCGCTTCACTAAGTAGATATGGTCGAACGAGTTTCTCCCCTGGTAAACTCTGCAGGAAGTCCAAAACCATGGCATCGGTCACATGTTCCGGCACTTTCCATTCCCAAGTTCGCTGCCAACCGATGGGGCAGATCCTTGATGGGACACAGGGCCCAAGAACAGAGCACATTTCCCGATTGCAAGATAGCCTTTTGGAACAATCCCTCAGCCTTAGGATTTAGCATCAAATAATGGACAGAGGCAGCTCCGGCACTTTCGCCAAAAGCAGTCACATTTTTGGGATCCGCATTGAAGTTGGCCGCATTCTCTTTGATCCACTTCATTGCTAGAAACTGATCCTTCAGACCAGCATTTCCAGGAACTCCGACGGCAGGATCATTCAGGCTCAGAAATCCCAGAGGGCCCACGCGATAGGAAACCGTAACCACGACCACATCGCGCATCATAAAGTAGTCAGGACTGTGCAGTTCCTTGGTGGGATCGCCCTTTTCAAAACCGCCGCCAAAAAAGTAGACTATCAACGGCAGTGGACTCGCCGAGTTGAGCTTAAAATAAAAATAATTATATTTGAAACCTTTTTTTAAAGCTTTAAGTTAAACCATAAAAAGTTTTAAAATTCTTTGTTCAATCTTCGCAAAAACCCAATTAAATAAAATTAAAAAAAATTCTTAATTTCGAAGTTCGACTGTGGCTATCTTTAAAAGCTAATATGTCTGCTCTGTCTTATCTGAACAAATCGCTACTATAGCTGGCTATATCTCTAAAACTAATAAACATTTTTGCACTCTGACAAGTATACTAGTATGACTCAGCTTTTAACTAAAACCATTTGCATGTGAGGTTATCTAAATAAACTTTCCATTACTAGGTCCTAGGTAAAAAAAATCGATAGTTAAAATACAATCTCGAACTACTAACTTAGTCGCTTAGCTTGAAAATGAGTTACCAACTTAGTACATTTATAAACATAAATTTATCAGCGATAGCTTTTTGTTTTATAACTAAATTTATGGGCTTAAGAAAATGCTTGGTATGATATTTCGTGCGTAATAGCCCTTGTATACTTGATAATAATTCCTATAGCCAATAAAACTTAGATACTTAGAACAGTAATACCTCCTTGGCGTAGACATTAAGATACAGGCAATCTTCTACGCCCTCCAGCGCCTTAGTGTAGTGATTAAATTGGAGTGGCTTCTGGCCCGGCTTTGTGCAATCCAATGGCTGAGACCAGGGCTCCACGGGCAGCGGTGCCATAAACCGTAGCGGACCCACCGGCGGCTGCGCATATGGAATACGCTCAAAACTGACGTACTCATTGCCGTAAACACCCATACACAGCTTTCCGCACACCGGTCCGCTACTCGTGTTCACCTGCAAGCTGCAAAACACCGGAGCCTTTAACTCACGCCGGAATATTTACTGTTTTATCGACCTCACCTCTCCATGTTCGACGGTCAAATGCTAGCTCCACACTCGTCACTTTTTATCTAGCAACGGAAAATCATTTATGACTCTTTTTATTGCGAAAAATGAAAAGAAAAAACAAATTTTTTCGAGACAGCTGATTTGTTGATTGCTTTGCTTGGTTTTTGTGTCTCTGTGAGAGCAAAGCTCTGCGGTTACTGCGTTAGTTGTTGTTTGGGCTGTTGTTATTATTATTATTATCAGCTGAGTTCGGCGTCAACATACAGAGAGAGTATTTTGCGATCTACAGCAAAAAGCTTTATTCCTAACAGACACAGTGGAGTCCCAAAAAAGTGTATACCTAAACCAGATGCAGTAATTCCTAGAATACTTTGTCATTTTACTTCACCATAAGAATTTTATGATTTAACTGAAAGTAAATCCTTTCCGAAAAAATATTAATTAAAAAATATATCTTTTCTTTCGTGATTTAGTACCCTATTTTTTTTATTAATTAGTAAATAATCATTTAAGTTGTAGTACAAAAGTACAAAAATAACAACTATTTTAGTCACATATTTACTATAGATTTGACCACTGTTTTTGCACTATTATAAATAAAGTAAAGCTTTTTAAACTTGTATTATAAAAGTACTTTTGGATGCTATTCTATTTATATTGCGCATTTTGGGTTAAGATATGCTCACATGATCTATAAAAACACAAAAACAGATGCACGCACCCAAACCCAAATGTTGCGGAGAAGACAACTAGCATAAATTTTCATGAAATTTCTTACAAAATTATTCAGAATAGATCAAAGAATGTAAACACACATTTAAGTTAAGTACATTTTGTGCAAAGAATTCAGGGTTCAAGGAGGGCGTTAAATTAAATAAATATAAATTAAATACAGATTACATAAATTAAAATTATTTGTATTCAAATATTTTGCTTTAAAAGTTCTATTTGGTTTACCAGATGTGTTGGTCGGTTTGGTGCTTCGAAAATTTTACCACTACAATATAGAAAACATTAAAAGTTGCAGCAAGTAAACAGAAAACAAGTCCTACAAAAGTGGAAGTAAATTGGCATAATTTTCACGGAATAGAATATCGGAGAGTACATTTGAGCAAACATCAGAATGTCCAAAAGTACAGCCCCTTGGCCATGTTTAGAAAATCGGTACCTTCGGTCCTGGCGAGACCCAGTGCTTACTGTTATCATTCCTTATTAATTCCCGTCCGAGACAAACAGTGCCCGACACCACAAAAATCAGTTTTGGGAGCCATTAGTTTCAGGAATAACACTTGTCTATTGATAATATCAAACATGAAAACTAAATGCAAAAAAAGAACTTCTGACTAATATCTCCGACAAGGACCAAAATTACATGAAAAAACTTAAAATAAAAAATAAATGAAAAGGATATCATTTATTATGCATTTGCATAAACTCAGTGATTAAATATTTGATTAAAAACATTTTCATAAAATAATTTTTAAAAGTACATAACAAGAAAACAAAAATATTGCAATAAATACAAATTTTTTCAATTTTTTGTTCTGATATTTTATTTCATAAAATGTACTAAAACAAAACGTAAATATTCTTTACGCGTACATAGACATTTATAAACTTTTATTTCTAAATACTACATTTTATGCACATAGACTTACAGTTGCGGTCAATATTATGTATTCTCGATATTTCAAATTATAATCATTAATGTATTGTGATAATAATATAATTGCATTTGATAAAAAGTCATAACACGATTCATTATAAAACTCATTAACAAATAAGTACATTTTTGGGGTCAACAAAATTAAAATAACACTTTTAACAGTATTCCGTATTTAGGACCTTTAAAAATTTTATTTGCCTAACCGTAACTGTAAGTGATTACGAATAAGCTGGGTCGTCTAGAAGTGCTGTCGGCGTCTCTCCTAATTTAAGGTGCTACGGCAAAATATCTGCGATCAGTCGCACGTAAAACTTCGATCGTTCCCATAATCCCGCGAGCATTTTCACACAAAAATTGTGGATGCAACCATACTAATTCGTACATAATCAAAAACACAAAAACCCAAGAAATAAAAATTCCACAAAATTATGGAAGTGCAAGTGGGATGGCCAAAGATGTTTAAGATGGGCGCCCAGTGAGTACAAGGTCAAGTTAATGATTCCGGGATCGAAGGCTTGGTCATTAATTCCTTATCGCCCGAGACAGAACTTTCAGACAGTAACCTCCGATCCCATTCAATCTCTCCCACAGGTTGGTGGGCCACAGGGTTCAGCAGTACCGCCTTTCAACGGGTCACACCGTGGTATTGGACACCAAATACGGACAGGTTCGAGGACTCCAAAGGAAGACGGTCTACGATAAGGAGTTGTACTTCGCTTTCGAGGGCATACCATATGCCAAGCCTCCGATGGGCGACTTAAGATTTAAGGCTCCTCAACCACCTGAACCCTGGCAAGGAGTGCTCAACTGTACTAACAATCGATCAAAGCCCCTGCAAAGGAATATGCTTTTGGGGATAGTGGAGGGCAGTGAAGATTGTTTGCATTTAAATGTCTATGTGAAGACCTTGAAGTCGGAAAAACCCCTACCAGTAATTGTGTGGATTTATGGAGGGGGCTTCCAGAAGGGAGAGGCCTCCAGGGATATTTACAGTCCTGATTACTTTATGAAGCAACCAGTGATTTTAGTCTCTATAAACTACAGGTTAGCAGCACTAGGTAAGTAGTTTTGGTTTCATTTGTAACCAATTAATAACCAGTCTTTTAAATAAGTAACTCCAAGAGGTATTACTATGTTAGTGATGATAGGTATAAAGTTACAATTTATATTAATAGGAAGTATTTCTAGCGCTACACTGTATTTTCCCACTGATAACATAATTATTCCTTATCAGTATCAAAAGTAATCTCATTCATTAATTAAATGGATTACGAATTTCAGTACAAAGTTTTTATTTGAAGACTCACAATCTTTTTATTGATAGATTATTGCTTATTGAAACAAATGGGTTGCAACAATGTATCTAAAAGTTATAAAAACATCATTAAAAACGTGACTGAGCTAATCGAAAAGTTTCAAACATTGGTAGGTTTAAGAATGAAACCATTTTAGCCTATATAGAAACATAGAAAAAATCATATACAAAGCAATTGTTTTGAACTATGTAAATTTAAGTAAAAGTATGTGCAGATTATTATATTTTCTATTCTTGAGTTCCTTAATATATTATTCTAAATTAAATGATTTGCAAACTGTCTAATGATTCTTATCTATCTATAACTTAGGCTTCCTGAGTCTAAAAGATCCAAAGTTGGATGTTCCTGGAAATGCGGGACTTAAGGACCAAGTAATGGCCCTCCGCTGGATCAGTCAGAACATAGCCTATTTCAACGGAGATCCAAATAATGTCACATTGATGGGAGAAAGTGCAGGATCGGCATCCGTTCATGTGATGATGACTACGGAGCAAACACGCGGCCTCTTTCATAAGGCCATTATGCAATCGGGATGTGCTCTCAGCGAATGGGTCGAAAGTCCGGATCACAATTGGGCCTTCCGGCTGGCTCTGAATTTGGGTTATAAAGGCAGCAAGAGGGATGAGGATGTACTACAATTTCTCAAAAATACCCCTGCCCGTAAGATAGCGGCGATTGACCAGGACGTCATCACCCAGGATGAGATTAGGACTTTCCTACTATTTGGCTTTGGTCCAGTGGTGGAGACTTATGAGACCGACCACTGTGTGGTGCCCAGGAGACACAAGGAGCTGTTATCTAAAGCCTGGGGAAACGATATTCCTGTTATTATGGGTGGAAATTCGTTTGAGGGCTTGTTCTCTTACCAAGTGCTGAGAAATGATCCTTGGGGTCTGAAGAATTTCCACAACATACTGCCAAGGGAGGTGAGGCAATCCAGCAATCTGGAAGAGCAGGACCTTCTTGTCAGGCGTTTGAAAAAACTCTACTTCAACAACGAGATGCGGGATACGATGGAGCTGTTTGAGGCTTTGAATATATTTTCACATCGTCAAATTTGGCACGATATGCATCGCTTGGTTCACGCCCGTCAGTCGTATGCTCCCAACACTCCTACTTACTTATATAGATTCGACTTCGATTCTCCGCACTTTAATCAATTCCGGCGTTTGGTTTGCGGCGATCGTATCCGTGGAGTGGCCCATGCGGATGAATTATCATATCTTTTTTACAACATTATAGCCACAAAACTGGAAAAGTCATCGATGGAATATCAAACAATACAGAGGATGGTGGGCATGTGGACAGCTTTTGCCTATAGTGGGGATCCAAATTGTCCGGAATTGGGAACTGCTAAGTGGGAACCCGTCCAGCTGATGGAAACCGGAGTAGAGAAGTGTTTTAATATCAGTCATGAACTCGAAATGCGGGAATTACCGGAGGCGGAGTCAATGGCAGTGTGGGATACGTTCTATTCCAAAGAAGCTCTAATATAGTCCTTAGATTTATAGTGTACACTTATTCCGGCTATTCCTGCCTTTTCATGTAGATAGTCTAGTTTCTAAAATCTTTTCTAAATTTCAAATCATTATTTCCGAATAATCCTAAAAATATTGTAAAACTGAAAGTTATAAATAACTTTAATTTTAAAATATTTGCTAGCGGTAGGAATATATATATTTTATATAATTTTTGCTATAAAAGTAATTTGTTTTCAAGACTTAAAATAAGTGTCATAAAATTTCTACACCTACTATTTTGAAATATCATCATGAGTTTTGTTTATATTCGTAGATAACGTGTGACTTACATAAACACGTATTTTGTTAATGAGTCTGGCATATTTATAAGTACGAAATTTATAAATAGAAATGAAGATTAGGACTTGCAGTGTCTTCCAAAATAAATATTTGAAATAAATTCTTTTTGCTCATTTCTTATCTTGGGCGGAAAAGGAGCTCATTAATCGAAATTCTTAATCTATGTTTTTAATCTACCGAAAAAGTGGAAGAAATGATGGCAAATTAATATGAGTTAGTTTTTTATAGATAGTTATGGAAATTTATATGACTAATGAAAATGATTAATCATATTTGAAATAAACCAAAAAATGATGTGCATGATTTTTCTTATTTTTTAAATATTTATTTTCTAGGTCCAACAGAGATATTAATTTTATAGGCTAAATGGGTCACCCATCGCTTATTGCAGTCAGAAAGCATCGTCGAGTCACAGTGAGGGTCAAGCTTAAGTTCACTTAATGGAAAGTTAACTGCAAGGGCGAATTACTTTTCGCATCGTTATGAGTGCGATAACCTTTAGCTAGCCTAGCTATACATTGTATATAATTGCTCTAAATGTCTATATGAAAATCTCTGAACCTAAGTTTTAAAATATTTATTACTACTCATGAAAAATACAAGTAAATTTCTACTTTTCTCAATCTCACAAGCCATTTACGTTTTATTTACAAAATATACAAACTTCCCCTTAAATCAAGTCGTGTTTATCATAGAGTTTATCCCAAATCCGATTTTGTTTTGATTCCGGCAGAACAACAAACTGCAGTTGCTTTCCAATATTGAGACACATCTGTGGGCCGCCTTCATCCAAGGCTTCCCATGTGGTCGGATTGATTTGTGGACAATTGGGGTTATCGTTTCGCGCGAATGCCACCCACATGCCCACCAATCTCTGTATAGTTTGGTACTCCATCGACGACTTCTCCACTTTACTGGCCAAAATGTGGTAGAATAGGTAGGACACATCGTCGGCATGACTGACTCCGCGAATGTGTTTCCCGCACATCACTTGCCGGAAATGATTGAAATGGGGCGAGTCTACATCGAAGCGGTATAGAAAGGTGGGCGTAGTGGGGGCGTGGCTGAGACGAGCCAGTACAGTTCGATGGATGCCATGCCAAAAGTGTTTTACGGACAAAATTTGCAGGCACTCATTAAACTCCATTCGCCCTCGAGTCGCATCCTCGAAAGTGTCCATCTTAAACTGACGCAGGAGATCTTTGAGCTGAGACTGGGAACTCTTTTCCCTGATCTCGCGGGGAATCAAGGCCTCAAAGGCACTCAGCATATGCTCCTCATCGTGCAGGGTAGACTGGTAGGAAAATATACCTTCGAAGGAATTGCCACCCAGGATCAACGGAAGATCATTACCCCAAGCTGCAGGCAGCATCTCTCTATGGGAACGGGGTAAAACACAATCCCTCGTTATATAAGGTTCCACCACGGGGGTAAAGGGGAACAAGACGTAATTCCGTTGTTCTTCCAGGGAGACGAGAGTTACACCTTGGGTGGCCATTTCGGAGGCGGGGGCTTTTTGAAGGAATCGAAGTACCTCCTTTTCGTTCTCACTTCCAGAGTATCCCAATTGACAGGCCAGGCGGTACGCCCAATTGCCACTTGGCTCATTGGCCCATTCGCAGTACATGGATCCCGATTGCATAATGGCCTTGTGGAAGAGTCCCCGTGTTTGTTCCGTGGTCATCATCATGTGAACCGATGCTGCTCCTGCACTCTCGCCAACCAGGGTTATGTTTTGGGGATCTCCGTTGAACTGGGCTATGTTCTGACTGACCCACCGGAGGGCCATAACTTGATCTTTAAGGCCAGCATTTCCAGGAACATCCAAATCACGATCCGCGAGGCTAAGGAAGCCTGTAATTATGGTAAAGAATTTTATTAGAATATTTGAATATTTCCTTAAGTGGAAAAACTAAATTTGGTTTAGAAAAAAACTTAAAATAAATTTAATGTATTATAAATCAACAGATGTAAAATCTTCGAAAGATTTTTTGTTACAGTTATATTGCATGATCTTACATAGATTCATTATAATTGATCGTTAGCGTAAAAATAATTGCCTGTTATAGGTCCCTCTCTAATTTAATAATAGCTAGAGCGACACTAATTGTAATGCTAATAATTTTATGAGTGGCAGTTGCGGGCAATTAAACTATACTATCTGTGAATTATTACCTATTGAAATTGGCATTTCAATGCAACAAGTAATTTGTATCTTATTGACTTCCTTAAAGGTGATTAATTCTATTAAAACTGTGGATAAAAAGCATGTAAGCCACGTTTTTCTTTGGACTAAAATAATATAATGTTTTTATTTAATAACTGTTTAGTGTTTTAGGCTCCTTCTGTTTCAGTATAACAACTAACAGTAATTTAAATTAGATTAATATATAAAACTTTTTTTTTACCGTTTTGTAGAATTAGTAATAAAGTTATTTTTTACAGTATTCTCATAGGGCTTGGACCCCATTTAGATAATTGTACAACACAATAATACTTGTTTTGTTCCACCTCTAGTCATTTTGTTATAATACGAGTCTGAATCAATTTATCACGCTATTATAAACTATAATTTTTCTCAAACTAGTTTATCGAAGTTTCAAACAGCTTTATACAAAGTTGCAAATTGTTTTGATTTATTATTCCCCAACTAGAAAGACTTTCCGACAACTTACCCAGTGCTCCCACTCTGTAATTAAATGTGACCACCACCACGTCTTGCTGCATAAAGTAGTCTGGACTGTAGAGATCTCGACCTGCCTCGCCGATTTGGAATCCACCGCCATATATCCACACGATCACCGGCAGTGGCTTGTCCGATTTCAAACGCTTGGAATATACGTTTAAGTACAGGCAATCTTCACTGCCCTCGACAATGCTGAGGACGAAGTGCTTCTGCATGGGCTTGGCCCTTGGATAAGTGCAATCTCTGATACCAACCCAAGGTCGAGGGGGTTGAGGGGCACGAAACCTCAATTCCCCTATCGGCGGCTGTGCAAAGGGGATTCCCTCGAAGGCAAAGTACAGTTCGTCGTCGTAGAGCGTTCGACGCCGGAGTCCTCGCAACTGTCCATCTCTGGTGCAGACCACCTTCGTCTGCTTGGTGGCCAGGCGGTACTGGACGATCTTATGTCCAATAAGTCTGTGGGGGAAAAAAAAAATTATTTAAAAATTTAAAAATTTTAATTACATTTACTCATTACTTATTACAACTATAAAGATTTTTTAGTTTTTAATGTCGAGCTTTTTTTTGGTAAGGTTCGCCAGGGGTTAAGGTTTTTGAAATTGGGCGATGATTGAGTTTAATTATAAGCTTTTCTTATCTTATTGCTGTGAGAGGGGAACAAGACATCAATTGAATACAGTAGTAGCTCCTTATATAGGCTACTAAGTTGACTAGAGGACACGAAAAACAATATAACATTACCATAAGAGAAGAGTCCTTTTAAAGGGATAACGTAATTTGTTGTCACTAAAATATTTAAAGAAATTTATATTAAAGGAGAATTTTGACTTTTTTTATTCAGATTTTCACACTGTTTGTTAAAGAATAATATATATAATATATATATTAAAATGTGATTGGAAAAAAATAACAACATTGTTTGTCTTTGTCATCATTGTATATTAAAATTTGATTGGAAAAAAATAACAACATTGTTGCACAGTAATCTGAAGTCAAGTATTTGTGATTATTGTGAAGCTTAATAAACCTTATCGATTTTGTGATTAAACCTTGAATTTACTGGCACACTAGAATTTGACTGGGTAAAACACTACAATTTTCGGGGGCCAATGTCCGTCGCCCCAAGAGAGATTTTACTGTTACAGGCGACCTACTTCGTTCCCATCTTCAGCAGATCGCCTACGCCTACTCTGATCTCCATGGCTCGCGATACTGATTATTTTTACTACAACTTTAGGAATATTTTAAAATTACGGATCAGAATGAACGGTATTCTGCGGTGTGGTAAACGATATTGATTAACAAAAAACACTTCCGCAGGTCGCGATCGACGGGGAACAACTGAAACGAACAATGAGAACCGTACAATCCGACCTATCAGTTTGACTGGCCGTAGAACTCCGAAACTCAACTCACAGCAGCCTCGATTCAGTTGGCTTTAATCACGACACCCGCTTATCGCGATATGAGTTGGTCTCGATGCACCGAAACATATGGCGGAGAATATAGAAGCGGAATATCACGACTGATAAGCTGCGGTGCTCGCTAAAGACAGCTGTTTTGTGTCTTGTATATAATTGCTTTTTAATGAAGCTGAAGCTGTATGCCCTCATGGCAATGGCTAGCGGGCATAAACAAAAAAAATGCCATTAATGATCGGGGTTATAGATCATGCAATTTCTACTGTAATGGGCTTAATAGAAACTGCGCAAAAATTCCGCCTTAAATTGGCGGCAATCAAGTTAACATTTAAATTTAAGTCGCGCACGCAGCTAACATGAACTGCTTACACTGCTTTCTCTACTGTCACGCTGTTAACTGGTGAATAACATTTTGAAGCTGCTCTGTAAAAACGTATATAATGTGTTTTACCGGCAATCAAGTGTATAGGAAAATACATTCATTTCTTTCAGTTGCGACTTTTTATGATTTATGAGTTATTTTCTGATTGATAAATGTTTTCAACAATATTTACTATACATTTTTAACATGCAAAAAATAGAAAAGTCTTATGATAAAATAAAAATAATCATTTTTTTGTTGCTTGACTAAAAAAATATTATTGGGAAACTCCTTTATATATGTAAGTAGTGGCACTTAAAATTAACTTACCAAAAATAGTGATTTTCGCTATACGTTATCTGGTCATACTGGAAAACAGTCTCTTAACTTTTCTAATTATCATTCTAATCAATAGTCCATATAATACTGCAAAGTGGAATTTTACAATGTTAATTTTAAATATTTTCAAAAAAATGAATCAAAAAAAAGAATCCAAATTCTTTGAGAAACAATAAAAATTTATATACGTTTTAAAATATTAAATACAGAAGTTGTATAGTTTTCTTTGCTTGAAGTCTTTTTGTTTATTTGTCGTCTTTGGAATGTCGAGAAAAAATGTTTACTCTATATAATTGTTTATGTGGCTTTTAATTTCGCGTTTGCCTAGAAGAATGCAAAGGTATGTGACAGTAGAAAAAGAGGAAGGAAAAATATTTTCATTTAATCCGAAAGAGGTAAGCCACTCCTAGTTGTTGGGACAAAATTAAAGATTTAAGAACTTAATAATAAACATAATCCATAGATAATTTGATAATTAATAATAATTATAATATGATCTTAACTTTCATAAACTAAATAAGGGAGTGCAAAAGTTTTAATTAAACGTTTCTTAATAAAAATAAATAATAAAGTATTATTAAGTTAATGACTATGAATATTGAATATGGAATTTTAAACCTTTACCATTTCCCCCTGTCTAGTGATTTCAAGCCAAATGTTACCGAGATTTTAAAATTTCATTAGGAAACTTTTCCACAATTATTCTTGATTGTTGTGAACTTTCTCGAACCTTTCAGAAAATATTTCTTACATTTCCAATCAATGCCAACAAATTCGTGAGCCACACACATAACACATTCACAGAAACTTTGAACAATTGAAATGAAAATAAAATTTTCTTCAAGAATTTTCCACAAATACCTAAAAGTTATGATATTTGCATATGTATTTCAAAATTTTCTTGTATAGGCATACCATTGAAGAAACTTTATTTACGGGTAAACGATTTTGATTAATACGGCAGTGCAAAAAAAAACGAAAGCGGTCGGACGGCAGCGTCAACTAATTAAAAAATTGTCATAAATCCCCAGAGTTTAACCCATTTACAGTCGACTGGCCCGCTGAGAAATAGCCAAGAAAGGGATTGCTCGTATAACTTGAGCAGCTACTTAATTACACTTGCGCGCACTTTAATTTCCAGTTAAAAAATGCTTACGGAAAATCGTAAGCGACGGCAAAGAAATGTTAATTTTTTGCCTCCTTTCCTGTGTCTTAAAAAGGAATAGGGTTGCCAAGTCAAGACGAGCCGAAACATTGTAAATTATAGGCTTAAACCGAGAGATGTGGAAAAGGATGGGAGCCAGGCTCTGCGAGTTGGTTACATGGAGGAGCTTATTAAATTATACAGAGGCCTTCGCTTGGGAAATGGATTGGTGGGTGTGGTCTTAAATTTGCAGCATTCTAATCTCGATTTAAGCCAGTGAGAGCAGCTTCAACGGTATCAAGTGAATTCAATGTCAAAAGGGTTAATTGAAAGTGCCGCAGCAGCTGTCAGCCGAAAATGGAAAGTGGAGGAAAACTGGCAGGAAGGCTTTCCGGCTTTACCTCCGGCCAGGCACACATGGCAAATATGCAGTAGTCATAAAATCAAAGTCCATAAAACGATACCAACCCACAGCAGTGCATAAAAATGTTTTCTTTTTTGGGTCCGGCTAGAAAGTTTCATGTCTTGGGTCCACTTACTCTGTTTTTCCTTATTATTGCACCCACAGGGTTTTCATTCATTCACTTGTGTGGCCAAACTATTTTGAATTTGAAATTCAGACAAATTTCTATGCGTCAAAAATTATGCGTGCCTAGGCAGGGATGTAGAATTCCGAATGAATGGCGTCAGGGGAAAATATATTTTTCTCATTGCCTTGTAATATTTTCGGGGAAAAATTCAGTTTGCCACGTGCGTCTGGTTTTTGATTTTTCTGTTGCCGTCTAGCCTGGGAAAACTAATTCCAGTGAAAGTAATTTTAACAGGAAAAGTTGTTTATTCAGAAGTTTGGAAATACGGTAGAGCGTTATATATAAAATTTTGTAATTATTTTTATAATTTAAATGTTTCCTAAAAACATTTAAGAAAGGTCAAGTCTTTTTAATTAAATACGATATTTCAAACAAAAAATGGAAACCTCGAAAAACAATTGAAAATCTTATCAAGCCACGAAAGAAAAGGGTAAATGAAGTACAAGCCACTGAAATGAAAATCAGAAAGGTTTATATAGAAAATGGAAACCGTTTTGCATTCAACTTTGCCATTTTTCACAAAGTAATTTTGTTAAAAAAGCAAAATGAGTAATTATTAAACTGTCGCCCCAGGGACTGGGATTGGGTTAAGCGAGGGGAAGCCCCTAAAGAGCAAAGGTAAGGGAAGTTTAAGCGTACTTTCTTCGTTCACAGGGAAAAAAGGTGCAAACCATAAAGTTAACTTTCCTTCTTTCTCTGAATACATTCTTTCTCTCATTTTTTTTTGGGTTCCCCGGAAAGGAGCTGAGAAAAAGAAATAAATTAACTTTTTGTGGGTGAAGGAAAGCGGCGTTTCTTAGGTGGAAGGACTCGGCAAGTGCTCGGTCCTCATCAATGGCTAAATAATGGACTGCTCGTCTTATTATTAACTGAATGCTTTTTGATCTCGCTAACGCAAATTACAAGCTACAACAGCCTCACTCCTTTGCTTGCCCGCTGTTTAGCCAACAATGAAACATTATCCTGGCGCTGGTCCTGGTGTTATATATAACACTTTCAAATTGATAAGGACGGGGCGTGAAAGGCGTCGACTCCATCGTCATTTGCCAAGTTGCCACTGTCATTGTCTGGTGGCATTTGTAATTCACTTTGATTAAATATGCAAGGATGCTGGGCTCTCTCGCAGGACGCCACTGGACGAGGACCGCATTCAAATGCCGCAGCAATGCAGCGACAGTCAAGGGACCCAAAATCCACCAAGTCAACATCGCACTACGCTCAAAAAAACATTGGACACTTATGTTGTGAAAGGGAACTTGATATAGAGCGTTAAAAGAATTATAATACCCAGATTTAAAACAAATTTAAACTTTATCGTGTTATGAGTAAAGTTTAAGAATGATAGAACGTACAAGATCATAAATCCTCTAATTTGTCATATACTTTTTCTATATTTTTTAAATATTTTTTGTTTAGTGCATCGGGCCGCTTCTTAGTCAAGTCGCCAAGAAAGCGCAAAACAAGTTTGTGAATTTCGGCAACGGCGTGTCCTCTGACAGGATATAAAACAATCAGTGCAAGCTAGCGGAAACGGAAGTGCTGCCCCACCCCCGATGCGCCCCGCCTTCTATCCCATTCTGTTGTGTGAAATCGTCTAAATTGTGGGCGTGGCAGCCGCTGTCTCTCTACGTTTGTATATGTATGCGTATGTATGTGTGTGTGTGTGCAGCTCCTGTGAAATGTAGTCCAAAGTTGTTTTGTGGCCGCTGCCGCTTCAAGAGATGACTAACCAAAGAGTTGGACGGGAAACTGGGTGTGGGATATGAATAGTTGGTGGGGAACACTGCGCCTTTGACTATTGTCTATTTTTGTGGCTTTCTCTCTCTGTGTGCCTCTGATTGCATTCGCTGGAAATTTTCAGCTGGGTTTATTAATGGGTTAAATTGAAATTTCACGCTTTGCTGGCTTCGGATCTGGTTGTCAGAGCTTGGAATAGGTCAGGTCTCGGTCCTTGAGGATATCCTTGAACGGAGTGCATATTTATAGTAATGCGGGTCAGGTTAACCCAACCGAGAGATTATTTTGAAAGGATAATCGAATCCGAAAGAATGTTTCCCAGGAAGAATAGCTTGAAAACCTTTTTTATACATGATATGATGCCAGAGGTAAATTTATTTCTTGTTTTTACCCTTTTTTATGATTTAATTATAAAATATTTGGGAAGTAATGGTGGGCTTGAAATTGAAATTTATTGTAATTTATTTTTTATTTTAACAAATGTATTCATCGTTTTGTTAAATTTTTTTCTAATTTTAAGACAACTCAATCTTAAACCTCGTTAATTCTAGCTCTTGAGTTTTAAGGGAGACAAATATTTCAAGAGAAAGTTGTCATTGGCGTGGCTGAAATCAAGTACACGCATAGATTGAATGACGAACTTTTACTTTTCAGCTGTCCAGTACAGAATCCTGAGAACTCAAGACCAACAATGGGCCCTGAATATTTTTCGGGTGCTCCTTCCTCACGATGTCAGCTGTCAGGCGTTGTTTTCCTTGCTCCTTGTTTGGGGATTTGTGAAGGAAGGGCGGCTCTGAAAATGCAAGAAAACCAAACAGTTTTGTGGCATTTTCTTGCAGTTGCCCATCCTTTTCCCACTTCCTCTTACCATCTCTTTCCTCTACCCCACTCTGCCTGTCTCTTTTGCTCTCTGGTCAATGCTCGTCGTTGTCGTCATCGTCTCGTTTTGGTGGTTTATAAATGGAATGCCATGGTGTGCTACAGAGTGCTGGCGGCGGAGGTCATCCTTTGTTCCTGTTGCTGACATCGTTGTCCTTCATTGCTGATTCGGCAGCTCGAAAGAGACGGCTGCTATGTGGGAGCAAGACGGAAAGACGGACTGGGCCTGGGGCTCTTTCTCACAATGATAAACTGCTGCGCTGGTGGCTTCGGCTCATGGACATTTGGGACTATTTTACTGGCCCGCTGGAAGAGGAACTCTCCAAAATGTTCGGTTCATTATACCCTGGCAGAGGGTATTATGGATATTTTCTAGATCTCAAATAATCCATTGCTTTATTATTATATATACTTTTACTTTTTACTATATTGTAACTTGAAAGTTAGAAACTATTCTTATATCTGAAATGAGGAATAATAGAAATTATTATTACCTAATGACATTTTTGTCCTATAAACCCATTACATATTCGCCATATTTGCCATCTTTTTAAGGGCATTGCAAGATATGGTATTGAAAAAAGGCTTTGATCTCGCTTTACTTATGCAGTTAGTCATTAGTTGCCTGCGGTTGTGGTTGCTTTATATTGATGACTCTGGTGGGGCTCAGACCATTTGCTCTGTGGGATAAGTCACAAGTTGCATTCGGAAATTCGGCACCATCTCTTAGGGTCTTCACTTTAAAATTTACACCCTTAGACCATTGCAAAGTCATTTGCAATTTGAGAAATTACTTGCCTGACATCGTCGAGGATGCTCTCTTAATATTTAATGTTGACAGTCTAACAAATGTCCCTCAAACCCTTCAGCTCGATGAAGAAGTCATTTCCATTTCTATTCTTCATTCTTTTCTGATTTGTTTTGGCATATGGAAAATCACGAACTCAATTTAAAAGATAAGAAGTCCAAGAAAACTGTGTATCACCTTTCACAGCGAATTTTCCTGTCAGATTCGTTGAATAAATACGCTTGATTGGCATTTGTTGGCCTTCATTCTGAGTGAAATTAGATTGTGTTTTCCATATTTACCAGAAAATGCAAAGAAAGGTTTTCAAATGAAAGTTATTGTTTTAGGAGTAGAGAGTATTAGAAAGCTAACAGAAATTGTGAATAATTTCATACTTTTCATCAATATTTATAGCCATGGAATTCAAATGTCTTCACTTTAAGGACTTATTATGGAAACATTGATATTAATTTTATAAAAATCATATAACGTTAGCTGGAAAGTATCCTATCATTAAAAAAGGAAAAAAACAGTAAAGTATTTCATACAAGTTTAAAATATTTCTAATTTCTTTGAACTTAGAGAGATTTGTAAGCTAATTTAATGACAATATGCTTCCCCCAGTGTATCCTTTGCGTCTAAAGACAACGCTAATTAGCAACAACATAATGTGCTTAGGTGTGGTGACAGGGACGCAGGACCACACTCATTACATTGTCGCACCTAGTCGTGCTTTTCCCCAGCTTGTGCCCGCGATCCGCCCCGGAATGGAGCCATAAATACTGTGTGCAGCAGACTTGGCGGCCCTGTCTCGTGTAACTGTACTGTTCCGGAGCCGTACCTCCCTGACATTCTGCTAATTTAAATTTATTGGAACTGAATTTATGCGCCGCAGTTGCATCGAAGGCGGCTGTGGCAGGAGGCATGGAGAAAGAGGCATGGGGCGGGGCTGCATCTTCTTCGTCTGCATGCGAAATTTATGACATTCGCCTGCATTGACACTGGCAGGCTTCGAAATATGGCAGCCAACTGAACAACGGCCAGTTTTATTTTTGGCATGGAAAGATGGGGCGCTGCTAGCCCATTTGGGTATGCAAATGTTGCGGCTTGCCACTGCTTGTTTTGCCAATTTAAATATTGGTACCCACATTTAAGCATAACCATAAGAAGGTTATTGATTCAGGATCGGCTCTCAAAAATAGATGGAACTTTAAACTGAGAGGCTTTCTATGTAATATTTATATCTTATAAAAGGAGTATCAAAGGTATATATATAAATTAATATTTAAACGGTTTTTTAGTTATTTCTTTGTTGCATTTTTACAATACACTGAACCCATATTAACCACTTGAATGAAGTATATATATATAAAGATTCTTAAGATCTATCATAATTTCAACGGTTTCGCCTATATTATAGCATAAAAATAGTAATATGTCGGATAAAGTTAAAAAGTATATTATAATCCAAGTTAAGAACTCAATTTAAATTAAATTTTATAGCAAAAATAACGAAATATTACTTAAATTCCCTTTCCTCTTTAAAAAGTCAGCCAAGAACCTTCATGTTCGACCCAATTTGTTATAATTCCACATCTAACACACATTTCTAACCTTTTTTTAGCACATACTTTGCTTGCATAATTTATAATGTAATTAAAACGATTGGTGTTTGTTGTTGATTTTGTTGTTTCGCCCACGGGCAGGGGTAGGCGTTGGTTTTTCCAAAACATTTTCAGTTTTTGTTGTAGTTCTGCGGTCGTTAGTCATGCACCGTGTTTGTTCATAGGGGAGTACAGCCGAAAAAATCCTGGCATAGAGAAATTTTAATTGAAATTATAATAGCCTCATTATGCAAATTTCTTTTTTTTTTTTGTAGCTTATTTTCGGCCCGGCTGTTGTCCCACAAACAAAAATAAACACAAAACAAGCACACGAAATCCAAAATGTCGCTTTCTCGGTGGATCCCCTCGTTTTTGTTTATTTTCTATTTGTGTTAATAACATTTTTTGTCCCTGCTGTGTTTGTCGAATGTTTGTTTTGTTGCCAGAGCCATTTTATTGTTTCGCAGGGAATTTCTCATTTTATACACTTTATTATTCAACAGTTATTTGTTGTTGTTATTGTTGTTCCTGTTCTATTTGCCATCGTTTTGTAATTTCCAATTTCAGCGCCGTAATTGTATTTGTTTGACGATTTGCAAAAGGGTAACTCGACTGCATTATCGAATTAAGGGAAAAGGAACTATTGTGATAAATATTTTATTGCATTCTCATTAAAATTTAATTTTCCAAAAATTGGTTTAAAACTGAATTGGGTTCCTTTCCGTGGTGGCTAGAAACGATCTCTCCATAGCAAAAACTATATGATTCGAGTAGTTTGCCACATGAGTTTCAGTTGCGTTTCTTGCAATCATAAGCTCGCTCGCAGCAAGCGGGATAGTCGCGATTTGTGTTGACAAAGTTGCGCTGCTTGCATCCCTTCGGTGGAAGGACAGCTGGACAGGTGGTGAGGCCCCATAAAAATCGGCATGGCATCCGACTTTGACACATGGTAGGTGTGGAGCTTTAGCAGTCTGACCGGGCATCAGAGCTAGCCTAAGTAAAAGCTTCAAATTACAGTAAGTTAATCTTATAAATCGAATTTTAGATTTTCATTAAAATACAAAATACAACATACCTAGCTGAGCTTGTAAAATAAATACAAACTGACTGGCTTTTAGATCCGGCAATATATAATGTTTATAGACCGTATTGCGGTCTGTGAAATCTTCACAAACAGAAATGAGGCATGCTTACAAATAATAATTGCAAATTATAAATTCGTGTGCGGGACATGATTCAGTTTGGTTCCATTAACAGCTAAGCAATTCCAATTTGCAACCTTTTGCCGTGTGGAAATCTCCCCCTTTGAATGGGAAGCCCGAATGGAGGTCGGACTCATTTACAAAAAGCATAAATAATGCAAACCAAAACAAATTTTTAACGGCACAGTTTCACACAACTGAGTGCGCACCAATGGGGGAAATGCACCTGTTTGGGCAGATTTTCCCCTTCTGCTGACTATTTTACCTGAACATGAGCCTGGGTCAACGAACCTTTTGCTCCGAATGCGTGGAACGTGTGAGTATTACCATTTAATAGCATTAACTTGAAATATGTAAAAACAAACCCAACTGAATAATGGAGGACTAGCTCGGGTGGAAATTTCCCAGTCACAGGAAAGGGTATATAATTTTTGGCATAAATTGTGAACACTGAAAGGATCAGTTTAAGATATAATTTATTATCAAACATTTTTTATGATACATATAAATACAAAATGAACACGGTGGGTGATCTTTGATTACTTTCATTTATTTTATTTAGTATTATTTTGTTTTTTTTCTTTACTTTTCTCATGATGCAGAATTGATAAATATTAATAAACCACAAATGCTAAGCCATTTTATTGAAAAAGAATTTCCTGCTTTGTCTCAAACTAAGGGATTTGGCCTAGAAAAACATAACATTTTTTGCAATAGCAAAATTTAATAACATGGATATAGCCTCCACCCAAAAGTTCATTTAAAAGTCGCTTTGAACCGATATAAAACGCTTTCCGCCTCCATCGCGGGCGCTTGATAGTCGGGACTGGGCAATTTCATAAATATAACGAAAAGGCCATCAGCGAGAACGATCCGGGCGAGGGCAGCCAATGAAACCCAATGAACCCCCTCCGTTGACTCTTTACCCTGGATGCTCCATAGCCGAAATGTGCAATGGGGCGTTGTGTATTGCATAAATATTTAGTCAGGCGATGCATTAAAATTAATGCAAAAGGAGCAAAACAAATTGCACTGCATTTTTGCTATGGCAATCCTTAAAGACGACTAAGCTGGATGTGGGGAGTCCATCTACCCACACAGGGCAATTAAATGGAATCTCTCTTCGATTCCATAGCCACCGCAAACATGTTCAAATGTCACATTAAAAATGGTTGCTTCTGCTTTTGCATTAATTAAAACTGCGATCGATCGATATGTTTGCTCGCTTGGGGGCTGGGATTATAACATTTCTGTAAAATGCAAAAATTGACAGAGAAATAATAACAATTGGCAGGCGCGAGTGTATGTGTGTGTGTGTGTGTGGACAACAGATATTCCCAGAAACATAACAATGCACAAATTGCACCCACACATATCGCACTCGTTGGCATTATGGTTCAAAATATATATTGGGGGTTGAGGGCGGTTCTTCCGATTATGACCCAACAGGGAATGGATATAACCCGCTATAACCACAATAATGGATACCAGAGTCAATGAAAATTAATTGTTGTTTTAATGATTCATTTTCCGGGTCTTTTTTTCATCTGTTTTTCGCCCGTTAATTGAAAAATGCATTAAGCTTAGTATTCTTAACGCCGAAAATGGTTGGATTTGAGCATTTTAAAGACTATAAGCTATAATAGCATTAATCTTGCCGTCGATAAACATAAATCAATTCGGTCAATATGGGTCAGGGTAAACTGTAATTAACCATTTATAACAATATTTTCGCAATATCGGAAGAGGGATTATGCTTAATTTCGCTGTGATAATATTAAATACATAATACCTTATATCAGCTGCATCAGCCAAATAATTCCATTGTTTGCATTGCAAGCCCATGCACAAAATTCTAATAAAGTCGTTACAAAAAACTATTTGTTAAACCCACATAATTGATTATATTAAATTAACATTGAACAAACACTGCAAAGTAAATATTTCGCAGTAGCGGCCACCGGAATCTAATTCCAATTGTGCAATCAACTGTAAACCTAATGAAAAACTAAGATAAAACACATAATTAAATGGCAAACAATGGCGTCGAGGAAAAAACTGAATGTGAAACGAGAATATTTATTTACATGGCAGTAAAATATTAAATCATGAATCGGGATTATATTTTGTGCCAAGACCAGATTTTGAAAGACATCTTTAAATAATCATTTTAAGTTATATATTATTGCATCAGCAGACTTATCTTTACATTTTCTTAAGCTAAGCTGCTTGATGTAATAAAAAATGATTTTAAAAATACCTCAAATAGACAAGAAAAGAGAACTTCTTAAGGCTAAAATGAAATTAATAACATAACAACAATAACTTATTAACTCATTTTCCTTTTTGATAACATTTAAATACATTCCTTATACCTTTAAAGTGTGAAAACATCGCTAAAACCTATATTGTTTATTTATTTCAACAATCCACACAGTCAAGCATTTGTATTCACGCAATTTTCATGAAAATTCTTGGAATTTGTTTGCAAATTAAGCATGGCGCTAAGCCTGGCCAAAAAGTCACTTTAAAAGGATGGAGAATTTTCTTCGTCTGGATTTTATTTGTCACCCAACTGAAATCCATTTAGTAGCTGCAGATTTAAATGTGAATTCAATGTCCATCGGAAAGTGTCAAATCCCTTTGTAGCAACTCCTGGCGACGTGCTAATAGCAGCAGCTGCTGTCGAGGACCTCCTACAGTTCAACTGAATGGACAGTCTAGTGTCCTTCGTTGGTGTTTTCTTAAGACTCTTAGCTCTGCAACTTTGAATGCGGATTGCATCTGCATGGTATTGCTCATACGCCATGTGGTCCGGCCACCTCAAAGCTGGAAAGACGGAGGATTATTTCTTTTTCGGAGCTAAAGCCAGAGTTTGTTAGTGAAATTACCCAATAAACTTTTACCATCCCTTTAAACTTGTTACTTTTTTATTGCCACTTTGATCCTTTTAGGGGTGCTTTTGCAACTTAAAGTTCGCTTTAAATTTATTTTATCGCTGCGAATTTATGTAATCGATTTAATAAATATATTACAAAAGTTATGTTTTCATTTAGGAGTTAGAGTTAATGTAGAAATTATTATGGCATGAACCTAATTTTTTAAATATTTAAAAAGTAACGAGGCAGTCCATCATCTCCATCTGTCCCCTCCTGTCCAATATATTTCCTACAATTTATTAATTTTATTATCAAAGGAATTAATTTTGTAGTATAATGCCCTTAGAGATATTTTCCTGCCCCTTACATTTTCAGTATTTGCAAAGAGCAAGCAAACGCAAAGAAAAAGATTTGATTTTTCAATTAATTTGCAATGACTTTGAGTTTTAATGGGTTGAACATTTTATGCTTCGTTGACTTGCCGCCATTGCCTTTTCGCTGAAATGATTTGTATTTTTTAAGATTACTTTTGATTGGAAAAATAAGAGTGTGGAAGGCACTTCTTTGAAAATTTCCATCAGAAAACATATTTACTAGTTATCTTAATTGTCCTTAGGTGCTGCCCTAACAAATATATTTTAACCTTCAGCTTAGTTTTAATCTAACTTTTCAGCTTAAAAGAAAAAAAAGGAGTAAAATGTTTGAATGGTTTTTCCTATCAGTTGTTTTTCTCCCGCTTGGAATATTTATGAAAAAAGTTGTTAGTTGCCTGAGTTATCTGATTCGTTTTCTTTTTTAGGTTATTGCTAAAGCACAAGCAAAAAATATTTATCTTTGTTTAATAATTAGTTGTAGAAAATAAGAAATACTGCTTTCAGATTTAAATAGGTTCAGAATATAGACTTAAGCTAATAAACGAAAAAGTCTAAACATGATCTTAACATTTTTATTAATGAAAAAATAATGGAGGAGTGGTATTTATCGAATTTTTGTTAGAATTTTTCAGAATATTTTAGATATTTTATTGCCAAGCGAATTTTTATTAAAGTAACTTTTCTTTTGCCAACTCAATTTTCGATAAAGCCCCATTAATATATCTCTCCGTGTAGAATGACTTGCTCACCGTTGCCGCTGCCATTAATTACCAAACTCATCCAAAGTAATTCTATGGGAAAATTAGTTTAAGCGGGCGTGGCAGCCGCCTTCGGATGATTCAGAGCTGTCAGAGTGTGGATTGCTGTTGGTGGCGCTGCCACTGCAATTATTATGCAATTACTGGGGGAGAACCGAAGGAAGTTGGAGGCTTTTGGGAGGACGGAGGAGTAGGCCGACATCGTTTTTCTATTGGCTCTCGGAGGGATAACTACATAAAACTGTTACCTAAGCAACCTGCTGCACAAAGTTATGCCCTCAGCCTCCGAACAGGAAGGCAATTTAGCGGTGGCAAAGCGTTTCAGCCTCTCACTACCACGCACTCCCTACCTCTCTCGTTTTGGCCTTTTGTCTTCTTTACGCGTCGTCGGTGGCTGTGTAATATTTTGCTTTCTTTTCCAGCCATCCATCCGACTGCTCTTTTTGTGGCGCCCGCTGCATGGAGGAAAAGCTCATAAAACTTTTTCAATTTCACTTTAATTTCGCCGGCATTCTCCGCTGTCTTCATCACCATCGCATCGCCATCTTTTCGCCGGCGCTTTTTCTAGCAACAAAGGCATTTGGCGAATAGGCCTCTTCTTTAGTTGTGTAAAAATTCAATTATATGCATTACCTTTCATATAGACCATCCACACATACATAAACTCAAAGCACTCAAAAAAATGTTTCTAAGTCTCTACGTTTTTAAGAAAATCACTCTGTAAGTTTACAAATGGTCCAGAAATTAACCAACAAAAGTAAGCGTTTAAAACAAAGCTTGTATTTTTACAGAAACATCTTGGACTGTATTTAAAATATTCTAAATTTTCCCTTAGTGTAAGCATTATAGCCCTGCAGAAGGTTGAATGAATTTGTTTCTCGCCTTCGCTGTCTAATGACAATCAAATTAGCAGCATTTTCCTTGGCGCCAAAAACTTTTTCCATTAAACGTGCAATGTTTTTTCTGTTTTTACTTTATTTTTTAAACTCGCCTCAATAAATTGATTGGGCAAAGTTACGCTGCGTTTGGCTAAAAGCAATTTTTATGTTTTATTGTCGTCAAGCTTGGAGCGATTCCCAACTTGAACTGCACTTGGTCAGATAAACTTATTCCCGGCCACCGTCTCCCTTCGCCCTGTGTTAATCAAAATGTTTACCTCTAATTGAAGTTTCTTGTTACCGGTTTAATTTCGTGTTCATAATCTTATGCAGAACACACGATTAAGTTTAGAACAGTTTGCTGTGAGGAGGTGAATCAAGTGGGCGGTGATGATGGGGTCGAAATGGGGGCTTATCTATAGCCTTGTTTTACCTGTACACTATGGTACGAAAATGTATAGCACATTTGAAGATAAGGATTATTGCAATCAATGCAAATAAATTAATTTTCCCTTAATAAAGCTGCAATAAATCACTTAAAAAAGATAAAAATTTTACCTTTAAAGATGATATATGAAAAGTTAATAAACTAAATAAGGAACACCTCGGGGTCTTATAGTTATTGAACGCGCTGTAAATGTTAAACTGGTCTTTGCTCTGTGGTTGTTTGAAGTTCGTGGGCTCACAATGTACATGGCCAACGCGGCGGTTTGATATTAATTAGAAGCGTTAAGTACCTCCAAACCTAAGGAGACTTAGCTCTGACCTATAGAGGCACCCAACATAAACCCTCTTCCTAGGGCATTTACATATATACCAAAGGAACTAGAAGGGCCGAGCAGACATTTCCATTCGATAATTTATAATTTTTCAATCTTTTCAATTTGATGCCATGGTCGTGACTCTACTTGCAAACATTTCCAAACACCACCATCCTTTTCCTCTTTTCTTTCCGTCATTCATGGCTTATTTTATGGTATAAAGTATAAAGTACGGGGAAGCTGGATTGTGGGAGAAAGGTGAACAGTTGGCAGTGTCATCGCATCATAAACATGAATAATTGCGATGCTTAACGGGCGTTGAAAGCTCAGAAGACCTCAGACGGAAGATGAGTTTCCCCTTCAACTTTATTTAGTTTGTGCCTTGTGGTTTTTATTATACCTCTTAATGGAGAAAAATTGGTATATCACTGCAAAAATGACACAGATATGATAATCAATTAGTGCTTAGCTTAATTTAAGATTGCTATCAAATATATAGCTAAAGATCTCGCTCCTAATCTATACCACACTTTTTCATTTATTTTCCATATTAATATTGATCTTAGCTTCTAATGATTGATTGATTTTGGCAATACATATATATTATTGAGTTACGAGTACCTTGTAATGGGTACCTTACGGTCGAATCCTCAACCGACTTATTTGTTTTTGTACTGAGTGCGTTCGTGCGCAAGTTCGAAGTTGCCACAACTAAAGGACGGGGATTGGATGTTGGGGGCATACATGAAAAGTAGCTTAACATTAGACAGGACGACATACGACACTTGTCGGGCAGTTGGTGCCCTCCGCATCCTTCGCTTTCTCCGCATGCAGCTGAAGCCACCATTGACAGCCATCGAGTGTGACCCTTGAGGGGGTGGCTATGCCCGTATATATATAGAGGTGGATCGGGTGGGCTAGTGATATAGATAGATGGATAGATAGAGGGCTGACCTAGTCTTCATTTTGCACTCTCCGTATTGCAGTGTGCACTGCATCGGATGTAAGCTCCTTCAGAACTAGCTCCCCCGTCTACTCATTGCTGCATTTGTGATTCGATTTGATTTGGCTGAATGGATAGATTATGGTTACCATCCTATATGTGAGTCTGAGCGAAATCTGGGTTAGTTGGAGATTGTATCGAGTAAGTGTGTGATGCGATATGAGCTACAAACCAAAAATTTCTCAGGAATATTATGGCCAACAGCGGTGTGCAAATGTAAATGCGATTTGACGAGTCTATCAAAGTAATCTGGGGTGAATGGATGAGGGTTTCCACTCTTGGAGAGCACACAATGTGCATTTAATTAGATTTTGATTTAACAATCTCCTAAGCCAATTGGGCGAGTCTTCGCCAGACTAATTAGCGGTTTTAACGGCTTTGGGGTATATCTGAAATGTTATTCATAGCTGCTGCCAATTGGATTTGAGTTTATCTGCGGGATGGAGGAGAGTGCAAAGTTTTTACTCAACAATGACAAAAAGACAATGGCAAAACTTTGTCATTTCTGGTTTTTGTGGCAAGGACAATGTAACAAAAAACCAAGAGCAGGAGGCAGAGAGAAAGATATTGGTCAAACAACTAATAAAACTTTCTGTGGCATTCAAAAAGCGTATAGCACGGAATCCTGTTTTCACCTGACTGCCAAAAAAAAAGAGCGAAAATAGCCAACGAGAGCTGAAAAAACGCATACTATATAAATATTTTAAAAGTTGCGAAAATTCAACTGTACGAGCAGAGCAGAAAGAACAAATATAAATGGCAAAGCAAACTGAAAAATAATACAAACTAATTGCCAGCCAAATAAAGTTTATCCAACGAAAAACTGTTATAATGTGTATAACATTTTTTGCTCGGCCACTTTTCTTCGATTTCGTTTAAACTTTTCCAACAGCTTTCCGGGGGAAAAAAAGCCAGTAACGAACTTTCCGCAAATTGTTTGAATTTTTTTGTTCGCCGACCAATTTTTGTTCAGCAATTCCAAACTCAATTTTGGTTAGGATTAACGTTGATATGCTATAAAACTGGCTAAAGTAGAACTTTTAACTCCACCAGTCTTAGCCTAGATTTGGCCATTTGGAAGATCAGAAAGGTAGTTTCGAGAAAATTTAGTATAAACATATATAAAAGGGCGAAAATGAAGAAATAATAACTTATAAGATGAAGTTAGTTAGTGAAGTTCTCCAGCTATAAACTTACTAACAATCTTCCTTTGCTATTTGTAAGTTGAGTTTTAATCCCACTTTTATTAAAAGTCTATTAGACTAAATTACTTTAAGCTATAAATATACATAAATGCAGTATCCCGGGAGTATTAGAGACCACATTGTACAATATTAAACTGTATTATAAATAACCTATTAAATTTCCACTTAAGACATCAAAGTTAAGAGATCTCCCCCAGATTCCCTGCAAATCTAGATCACCTTAAATTTAGTTGTTTGTTTCCCCGTTGGAAATACTTTTATTAGCGTATAAAGCAATTTCCAACAGATTTCGCAACATAAATTATCAACTTGACGGGACAACTTGGGGCAACGGGGCGGAAGGATGTTCAGCTGGCCAGCCATTTGCTTTTGGCCACACGCCCATCAAAGGGTCGAATGACCTCCGCCCGCCACGCCCTCTGACTCGTGACCTTTTTGGCAGCATTAAAAGTGATAATTTTCACTCACACACATCCATGTCGAGAATTTCGGAGGGGGAGAGCCACTTGGAAGACTTTTATTATTTAATTTTGCCCGGCTTGTGCTAATAAATTAAACACAGCTCGACTAACGCCCACCCAAGGACTGCCTTTTTCCATCCCAAATCCTGATTTTAAGTGAAACGGGCGAAAGACAACTCATACGGCGTATGCAAAATGTATCCCAAAAGCCAAACTAAGGAAATAGAACTTTTTCAGAGGGGATTAAATGCCGAGAGTATACTCTTTTTGCCCCCTTTGTTTTGTGACTTTCAATTGGATTTCGTCATTGGTAATAAAAATCAGTCAAATCTTAAGCCAAAACCAGGGGACAAAGCGAAAGCGAAGCTAGTTTGAAATTGTTTTGATTCAATTATAGAGTTGAGCATATATGGCTTTCCCAGAGCTGTTTTCCTGTTTTATCTTTTTCTATTTTATAAATTAAGCTGCAAGCGACACAGATGGAGTAATAGCGAGCTCACTTACGCTTGCCAAATTTACATAATAAATCTATTTTCAATGGATTTTCTTGTTCTTATCCGTCTCTTTTTTATATATATTTTTGTTAAAGAAACTTATCTCCAACGAGCTTTGCCTTTGCGCATTCTATTTTGGTATCAATGGAACCATTATTATCCTTCAGTCTGCCCCCTCCCAACTATTCCCTCCCATCTCTGGATTTTTCCTTTATCCTTGAAGCTGCAGCTCCTCGAATATTTGGTTAACAACTCAAGTAGTGTGTGAGTTGGGGAGGGGTGTATCTGTGTGGATGGCAGTGGCATATTTGTTTCGCATAAAGATGCTGGAAACTATCTGTATCTCAATGAGCACATGTGTTGGTGCACATGTGTGCAGATATTCAACGCTTCAATGGCCGCTTAAAGTGCATATGCCTCCATTATTTTCAACCTCCCTTTGACTTCGCTCTTCAATTGCGTTTTAATGGGAGCCGCTATAAAAAGAATCTTCGTTTTTAAATGGAAAATGTTGATAGGAATCTAAAATAATGTTATCTTTAAATTGTAGAAAATATTGATATGTTAGAGATTTGTTTTTTCCTGTTTTAAGTTTCCACACTTGGATCAAAACACACACCCCCACCAGGATGAAATTATTTTTATACTCCATGAACATTGTATGTTGATATACTTACGCCCTTTTTTTATTTTTTATAAAAACTTCCATGAAAACCCCTTTATTCTTTAATTTTTATAATTTTTGTAACTTTATTATTATTTAAATTTTCATGTCATCTCAAGAGTCTGCAACTCGCCTTACACCACTTTTCTGGTTATAAACCATTAAACTAAATTTCTGCTTTCCTCTCTTTTTAATTTGTGTTTTTATGTTGTTTTTACTGATTTTTACTATATTCCATTTATTCCGAATTTGTTAATGCTAAGTCTCTTTCGCACAATCGTTACACATTTTCTAACGCAATAGTTGTCATGAGTTTCGGTTTTAAATGTATCCTTTTTGTTTTGCCAGTTATGCAGCACTCTATATATTATTTATATATGTACTTGTATTATTTTGCTAATTATGCTAAGTTTACACCGTTACATTAATATATAGATTTATTATTATAGATGTATGTATATGCATACAGAAGCTATAGACTTATACATTCTCAATTGGGCTGCAACTGGTTTCTGTTTTGCATTATAGTTTTCTTCCCAGCTTGGTTTTTACTGCCGCTAAATGTGTTTATAAAATTTACAAGTATTTTTAATAAGCGCCGTAAACTGTTTCACTTTAATGAGCTGTTCCATTGCTTTATTTTCCCTTCCTGTTTTTTCTCACGCCTATCATTTCCATTTTAATTACAATTTTGGGCAATTGTTTGTAAATAGTTGTAATTCAGAACGAAAAGAAATAAATAGATAAAAAAAAACGAGAGAAATTATGAATATTTGTTATACTTTCAATTGCCCCGCTTAACTCCTAATGGAATTTTTAACTATTCTCGCAGTTGGAAATTGTATAGCTATATAGAGGAGCTTACTGGTTTTTTATTTTGTGTGGGCTTATATACGCATTTAATTTTAATAGCTATATAAATATTTATTTAGTTACATAACAAAGTAGCTGCATGCTTACAATTAACAGTTTAATTTAATTTTGTTTTTCCTTTGTTTGTTTTCCGACTGACCAAAGTTTAGTTTCAGTTTTAGTTTGAGTTTAGGTTGCCTCTATTGTTGTTTTTTCATGATGGGGTAGCATCTTTTTACAAGTCTCCTGCCAAAACTAAGAGGAACAGCTGCCTTTCACCTGTACATGATTTGATTTTATGACTGCCATTTTCCATTGGACTTTCTGATTAGTTTCTTGGTTTTTCTTCTTTGGCTAAAAACTGCTTTCTCATATTTTTATCGTTTGAAAATGTATTTATATGGGAGTTTTGTAGTACATTTAATTCTGCGACTAGTTTTATTTACACACAATACACAATTATAATTCAGTCTTTGGAAGAATAACATTCATTTTCTTTTTCTGCCTTTGCGCTTCAAGAATTCTCTTAGTTTTTCCTATATTTATTTTCTACGTAATGCTTTTATACTAACGCCAACAAAGGGAAGAGAAGGGAACTTGTCGGTAACTTGGAATCGTATAGTTTGTATTGGTCCTAATTAGTTGCGAAATACAGAAAAGCATTAAAATAAATATAGAATATTAAACGACCAAATCTAATTTATTGTTTAAATAAATTACAGGAAAGTTATTACAGTTAATACTTGAAATATAATAAAATTGCTTACTTTAAAAAGAATATGTTACTTTTGTGGAGAAAGACAATAGAATTTAAACAAATACTAAAATAAATCTAAAGATATAGTTTAGTCTGAAATCATGTAGTATATGCCCTACATCTTCTTCTAAAAAGAGTACATATTTGTAATTATCAAGAAACATATATAATAAAACCATTCGGTGAACACTTTGCAGCTTAGTTTAAATTCCAAGTTAACATTCCTTGATAATGAGTTCGACAACAATCTACACTTAGTTAACTATTTACAGAGTTCTTTTTAGAAAACCAACTAGCAACAGAGTTTAGCAAGGAAAAGCTTCTGTGTGTATTGGATAGACACAGCTTTAACCCCAGACATACACTTAATGGCTATATAGGCTATAAATAGTTTAAATATATGAGACTGCTGAAACGCATAGGGGAAGGGATTTAGGATTAAGGATTCTGTGCGTTTAGAGATCACATTTAAAACGCACGGTCAATTAATGTCACACACGCAGCTCGTCCATCAGCGGATGTTGCTGCTGTTGTTGCTGCTGCTGCTGTTGGTGTTGCTGTTGCTGATGTTGCTGCTGCTGGTGTTGCTGCTGCTGGTGTTGCGTGGTGGTGGCCACAATCACTGGGACAGTGGGTGGCGTCGGCACCACCAATCCACCGGCCGTGGTCAGCACAGTGGTCATGCTTTGATTATGATGATTCTGCAAGTGCTGCTGATGGGTAACCACATGTTGCTGCTGCTGCTGTTGCTGTTGTTGCTGGGCAGGGGAATGTTGCTGGGCCTGGGCCTGCGTTTGTTTCATGCAGCTCTTTTTGGTCAGTGTACCGCATTGATTGCCCATCACTTGAAGGGCGTGTGGGGGTGGCATTTGCACCACACCGGAAACGCCCACCGTCCCACTGACCGAACCACCGCCTCCCGGATCCTGCAGAGATTTCATATGCTTCGGTGGCGGCGGTGCACGGTGGGGTATGTCCGCGAATTCCGGTGGTGGCAATTGGTGGTGTTGCATGGCATGGTGATGCGATAGTATAGTAGCTGGGTCGCTCTTCGCGTGGATAGTTAAGGTTTCCAGATCCCCGCAAATATTATTTGGCATCTGTCCGTTTTCCTGCCTTTTCAGCTTGGTCTGAGGCCTGGGCTCACTTAGCCGAGTCTTATCCCTTTGGTAATAGACTCCCGCAAAGATCAAGACATTCAAAATCAATAGAGAGCAACCTATGGCTATAGTCACACTCAAGGCGGTTGAGTAGGCTGCAAATCCATCATTATCCTGCGAAGCACTTGCAGCCCCACCGCCATGATCTCCATCCATCATATCATCTGGATATATCTTACCGCCTCCGTACCGAGTACCGTTCCTCTGCAGCGATGAGGAAGGTGAACTGAGATTCATTAGGGAAAATACCTGATTGGTAAAGAAGGTGAAGTTCCCCATGGCTGCCGCATTTGCAGCCCGAGAAGTGTACGGCGGATTCAGGGGCTTTACAGAGGCATCGCTGGGTATATTGTTGTCTTCGTCGTCATCATCATGGAGTTGGTGGTGTGCAGCGGGTACATTATCGCCACCTGGCTTATGCAGATCCGGGATGAGATTTAGCCAGAAGGACAGGCGATGAGCTCTATAATGGTTCTTCAGTTTTGGCTTGGTATCTACAGAAAAATTAGCAAGCCAAAAAGAATTATAATAATGTATTTAATATAAGACTAGGCTTAAGTCTTCAGATTCTAAAAACATCAATTAGTGGCACTTAAAATTTTATGTATAAGCTAAGATATAATGACATATTAGTATGCACACTAACCGAAATTGAGGTATTTCTTGTGCACACTTTCGTAGGCCGTCCATTCGATTGTTTTATAGCGACTCCTTTCCTGGCGACTGCCATGCTCCGTTTCCATTTGTTCATTTGGATTGCTGCAAATGGGAGTAAATTGTGTGTTTAATAGGGGATCCCAGATGGATAGTGCCATAAATGTGAATAGAATTGGGTACACAGGGAAAAAACAAGCAGTAAATTTAATTCATAATTTAAAAATGAACTTAAAGTAACAAGTAAGAGAAACTATTATATCAATGAGTGTCTGAAGTGACTGATAATAAACTTTATAAATTAAAAGTAAAAGATTTTTCCCCTGTGCATATGTTTGTGGTCAGTTAGTTGAGCCCATCTAAAATGGAAACCCGCAGCAGTCGGAATTGCACTTACCCCGTTCGCACAAAGTTGGCCCAGTAGAACATCACAACTTCCGATAGACTGATTTCGGTTTTGGTGTAGTTGCGCGTGAAGTGATTGAAACCGCCAACAAGTGGGGCACCGAAGATATAGGGCAGGTCCTCTCCATGGATGCAACCCTGGCGCTGCAAAATGCCAGAGAGCGAAATTCAAATTAAGTGCCAAGTTCCACAGCAGCCCTTTAAACTTGATGCCATTAGTATTAATGGGTTCAAGCTAAGTTTCTACTCAGAATAATAATTTATTTTCAGGTTAGGAGCATTCCCAAGAGACAAACGAATATTTTTCTACTTAAAAGCCAACTTTGAACTTGAACTCACCTGAGGATAATCACCGAAACGCGTCTGGTAGTCGAACACGTACAGGTAGGAATTGCGATGATCCGCCGAATGCAAATCCACCGTCTGAGCCGCCGGAGCTACGACCTGAGCATCGCTCAGCGCCTCTAGTGTTTCGTCCCTGTGGAAAATGGGAAAAAAGCGGGGAAAAAGCACAACATTAAAATCAAATAACAATTTTTCAATATTTGCCCGCCAGCGCCCTTCAGCTCGTTTGCAATTTTCCGGCTATTTTGCTATTGCCCTTCGCCAATCGAGCTGTGTTCAAGTGCGCAACTAACAAGCCACTTTGAGTGCTGCCACTTTCGTTGATGTGGCTCGTATTTACCTGTTTACCAAGTGGGGTTCTCAGTCCTGTCCTAAGCCTATTTCGGTTTTCCTTTTTTTCTTTACCCGTCCGATTTTCTGAGTTTTTTCTTATTTTTGTCTGTCTGCCCTTTAGGTTTGTAGTATTTTTTAGTTTGTTTAGCATTCGAAATGCAGCAGCGGAAAATTTGAATAAAACCCATTTGGCGCATTTGCATACATATCTTTTCAATGCAGCAAAGATGGAACCACCAGGAGTTCGTTCTGTCTCTCGCTTTTTATTATTTGGAATGTCCCAGGAATATTTAGTGTTTAACGAACGAGTGAACGAGCTCTCACTTTAAACGCTATTTAAACTACTCTCTTTGTTATAATTTTAGAGATTTCATTTGGTAACCTTTACCAAAGAGATTTTCAAAATATTCTCACTCAAAATTTTAGCCAAGTCAGGTCTTTGAGTTCAATAATGGTATATACTACGTCATATATGTACGAGTATATGGCCAGCGTTTCATTAATAATACAAATCCGAATAATAATAAAAATTTTGCTTTGAGATATTTTGCATTTTATTAAATCTCTATCTCTATCTATCTGTTTAGCTTATCATTTATTTGTGATTGCAAATTCATGTTTAATCAGAGCTCAATATCGAAAACTTTCTGATGGCAAATCCACTTATTGTGCTTGACATTAAAACGAAATGCTGGCCTTTCTTTATCCTCAGAAGCTGCACTCCCCAGCTGAATTTTCTCCACTCGGCACCTGTGATCAATGCTCCAAGGAAACGCGGCCTTTGCCGGAGGTGGAGCGTGAAACGCTTGCCGTGCTTCATTGCGGGCCACTTAACGCACGTCCGCACAACTCCGGGAAATGCTTGGCAGAGGACTGTGCGGCAGTGAAAGGCTGCATTAAGCATACGCCACGCGTTGCACTGGGGGAAATCAATTTGTTTGGCATATTTCTTTGGAAATATTGAAATGTAATTCCGCATAAATTATGCAAACACAAATAAATTGTTTGAGGAAATCGAAACGATAGTCGAAATATACAAACTCGTATATATCGAACATGATATGAATGCATTCTGTGTGTTGGCTGGTGCTATGTCACTTTGACCTAGTCGCCAACATAAATATTGATTGAAATCGAAAAATGAAAAGCAAATCATATATTTGATTGGGTTTGTGTGAGCGAGCAATTTCCATGTCACTTATGGCAATCGTTTGCGGACAAATTGCAGGCAAACATTATTTATGAAGACTGGCAGGCTAACAGACTGTCTGGCCAACACGAATGGCCAAAAAATTTGCATTTCATTTGCCATAAGATGGACATCAAGATTCATTTAAGTCACTTTAATTGAAACCTACTAGGGAAGTGAGCACAGGGGCAGGAGTAAGAGTAATGCCAAGAGCCAGAGATCGGGACATGCCATTGCGCATTTAATTAAGAACGAAATATTTATTTGGCACACACCCACCTTGCTACTCCGAGTCCCGAACACCTTCACCCCTTTCCATCTCCCATTCGGAATCTCAGGTTCGAGGGCCTGGGCTCCGCATACAAACGCAATTACTCACCGGATATTAATTGGATGCTGCACGGGCCTCTCCCAATCCGTATACTCATTGACAATCGTGGCGAATATCTCGTTCAAATGGAACGTGTACGTGTTGCGTACGTAGGCCTTTAAAATTCTCGACCGTCGATCCGCCTCGATTCCATATTGCACGTCGCCCGAATTGAAGCTGAAAAAGGCCTCGGCACGTGTCACGCCGGCCATCAGGTCGTATCTGCGAAAATGCGAAAGAGAAATTGGGAGTCAGTGTATGCACTTGAAAAAGGGTCTTGAGTTAGTTTTTAAAACTATTCAAATAAATGAGGAAAACTCCTCATTTAAGAAAATCGCGACTTAACTTTCCGGAAAATGAGTTTCAAGGGTAAAAAAAAGAAAATAAAATTTCTTAATATTTTAATATAAATAATATATGTTTTTCTGTGTGTAATATTGCTTATAAGAGAGGTGTCAGCTTTTCCTCTTGCTAACCCCTCACCAAGATGAGGTTCCTTTGATAAGTTAAGGGCGCCTGAGTGGCTGATTGAGCGGGTCGATTTCAGAGCATCTTCCGAACGAATTAAGAAATAAACTGAGGGCCATGGCCAAGTGTTCAGTTTGGCTTAAATTATGCTTTGTAATTACAAATTTGCAACCAACAAATTGCATTCCTCAAGCATCAATTCACATTTATCTCTCTGCCACAATAATTTTGCCCGAAAACTTTCATTCATTTGCTAAACAAGTTGAAGCAAGCCCTTGCAGCTAACCGCACTCTTGATAGAAATAAAACTTTGAGGCAACTCTTGGCCAAGAGCAGCTGGCGGAAGTATCTACCAGTCACTGACCAGCGCATCTACTTGCAGCATTTGCAATTTCAAATTTATTTTTGCCTTATTTGTTTACGCACAGTGTGCGATGGACATAGACGAAAGAACGGAGAGATTGGTAGGATGAAAGTTTTACGTTTTATATATTTGGCAAATTTTATTTGCTCTTTGTGCATGTGTTTAATGGAATTCCTTTTGGATACGCTCGTGTGTGTGTGTGTGTTCGGAAAATTGCTTTTAAATGTGCACAAAGAAATATTTATACTCCTTTGGCTGGGCGACCGACTAATAGCCCCCAGGACATTGACAGTTTACAAAGTGCAAAGGGTAAAAATTTGTTTTAGCCCCACAATGAAACACTCGAACTGCTGCTCAAAGCCAGGACCTCAAAGTGCTGCAATTTTCAACTCAAAAAGAGTTCTCATTAACTATTGACTGTGCGTTTGATTGCCTGCCATTCCAATTCTCCGTTAATTATCTATTCAATTGCAGTTTGCAATGGTGCTTGACTTGAATTGCAGCCAGCCAGTGATGGTAGAAACAATATATATATATGTATATATAGTTACCCTAGCTTAAAAGGTTATAGCTAACAATGTGCAGTAATCATGTCTTAACACTTGTTATAGCAGATAACAGATAACAGATAGATGGATAATATAAAGTATTTTTAGTTTAGATATTTACTTAATATTTTAATTTTCTTTCAGCTCAAGTAAGATTCTGCATTTTGTCTTTGCAATATATAACAATTTGTAAGCGTATCCTATACCTATAAAAATATTCAGTACTTTTCCCATCTCTGGTGGCGATAACCTAGTTAAGGGGCTAAACAGAAGAACCGCACATCAATTATGAAATCGCAGCTAATTAGCTGTTAATAATATATATTAACATTGTAAAATGGCTCAAACACAAAGTGCATAAATCAAGTGGCCCACTCCACTCGACTCTGCTCTCCAGAAATCCACAGGATCCGCAATGGCCAACAGCGAGCTGAGCATAACAAAATGAAGCCCAGCATTTGCGTGCCTAATGTGCATAAATTAATTATATATATGCAAGTGTGGGGAAAGCAGGTTTTGTGGCCAAATCTTATCGCTGGCTAAACTAGCGGCTGTTAGAAGGCTCCTGCCGTGGCAAAAGTCAAGATAAAACTCCTTTGACACCCAACAAAGCTGGCCCAGACTTGCCAAAAGAAGTCGCAACTTTAAATTAATTATGTCCCATACTCTGGTTACGTAAAGTTGTGCACTGGCGGAAAAACATCATCTAAGTTGGTGATAAAATACCTGAAGAACACGTTAAAAGAAGATTATAGTTCTACTAATATTAGAATTTAAAAGACTTTTCAGTCATAAGTACCCGGAATCTATTTAAAAATCTAAACAAATATATTTATGCCCATAAATTAAGTTATGTACATTTTTTCTTCGTGTAATCCTTCTATATATGAGTGTGTTTGTGTATGAGGTAAGAGTTAAGGTAAAAATAATTAAGCATTTGCTGGCCTGGCCCAACTTACCTTGACAACTTGTTAATGGCAGTTTTTCTCATTAATACTGCATTAATTAAAAAGTCCGCCGCATGTTGTGAGAGCGTGAGTGTTGTTGTTCATTCGTGCCAGCATATGTGTGAGGAAACATCGTTTTCATCATCATCATCAAGATCATCATCATCATCGTCAGCGGAACCCATTGGAGTCGTGTTAAGGAGAAAAATGGAGGAGCGAAAAATCCATTGCATTATAATTTATTTTAATTATGCAAAGGAAATGAAAGTAATTTGCGAGTAAACGAAAACGCCATCAGATGCACTAATAACTTTTTTAATGAATTTAATTAACCCTTTTCGACCATTTAACTTAATTACGCAACGCTCAATGTATTTTTTTACTGTGCATAATTGACTTAATTTTATTTCACTTTAAGTGGGAAAAATATTCATTAGTTTTTAGTTGTACCTAAATTCTTATTTAAAGGTTTTTTTAATTCTTTGCAGGGCAACGAGTTTAGGTAAATGGTTATTTTTACAAAGGCCAATTCCAGCTTTTATGTAATTTTTTGCATATTCTATCCAGGTCAACGTTTTTATAAAAATTAATCTACCAGTTGATTGAGTGATAAAAAAAAATAGTTAGAGCGCAATGAGTAAAATTCATTTTCCAATCCATTTGAAATTTTCACATTAGCTTTAATAATGTATATCAGAACATACCGATATTCTCAAGCTGTCCTGGCGTTCCCCATCCGCCTGCAGCTGCGATTCCCGCCTCTCCGCCCAATCCGTTCCCGGCGGCCGTCGATGCCTGAGCTTGAGCCTGAGCAGCTGGGGATCCCGGGGCAGGAGGCACGTAATCCCCGCCGTCGATGACTACTCCGTCGATACTGGGCCCGAAGGCAAAGCCAAACTCCGGCTGCCGAATGGGTACGCTGAGCAGCTGGTCCAGTGTCTTCTCGCGCAGACACTTCATGAGGTGGGCATGTGGGAGGTCGGAGGCGCAGTTTACGTGGTGGGCGACGATGGCCGCGTACTTGGCCGGATTGCTCACCAGTGACCAGGGGGCCAGGCCTGAACCGGACATCAGAATAGCTCGGTTGAACAGCAGGCCTTAAGGATGAGAAGATACAGGGAACAAGTTGTTGAATTTTGAGTCGGTTTTAACATTTAGCAAAGAATAACCCCTTCGGATTTAAAAATAAAGATCTCAATATCTTTTTTAAGTTAAGAAAGCAAGATTCATATTGTAATGTAATTAATTTCGAGTCGATGACCTTAGTAGCTAGTTACTCCTTTCCTTAAACTAGTCATTATATTTTCAATGCAATTACTAAATGTAATTTAAGATTTATCCACAAATTTGATACAAATATATATTGGAACATTCATAGAAACCAATCGGTTTCCTTAAAACAAACTCAAAGGGGCAATGATTTGGTTGATACTATGCATAGTAATTGGAAAAGTTTTGTAAAATGCTCTACTAACTCCTTGAAAGTGAAATTAAGTAATTAGTAAAATTTATTTTTCCTTTTCTCCAAGTGGCAAATGAGGTGGGGGCTATGCAAGTTCACCATCGTATGTTAACCACGTCAGTGAGATAATGGAGTGGTACTCACCCTCCGGCACGGCCATCGACGAGATGAGGAAGTGAACGCAGGCCGCCCCCGTTCCATGTCCTGCGAGGGTGATGCTGTTGGGATCCCCGCCAAAGGCAGCGATGTTCTCCTTGAGCCAGTGCAGTGCCGCAATGATGTCCATCAGCCCGTAATTGGCCGGCAGCTTCGAGTAGCGGTCCGTGTTGGCATTCAGAAAGCCTGCAAATAGTTGCCGGGTTTTTCCCGCACTTAATCAGCAGTTTCTGAGTTTTCCTTGCCGGGTGATTGGCTCGCGAATGGAAATTTAATCGATTCCCCGCGTACTCGTGCAGTCAGTCACTAGGTCGCTTTGCCTATTTAAAATGTCAAACGCCACTCTTTTTTCCGCTTTCTCCAGCGCGCAAAAATGTGCAAAGTCACGCGTGCAAATCATGATGTCAGCACTTCCGTTTCCTCTGCAACAACAGAGACGGTGGCTGGCTAGGGGAAGGGGTTCGAAAGGCAGAAAGAAGTGGTGGCTGGCGCCAAATGAGGTCACACTAATTTCGTTTGTGCATTTGAATTTACACAAGGTTTTTGGGCTAGGCACAGTGGTCTCAAAATTGAATATAGGTAACTAAGAAAAATTATAAAAGATAAAGCAAAATAGGCATCCAACAATCTGTTCTTAAGTAGTTAGCCCAAAGGCCCCTAATAAGCCAACTAAGAACAATATATTCTATTCTCAACTTATAAGGTCGTTTTAAGTAGTAGTAAAATGTAGTAGTTCTAAAAATGTACTTTAAATTCTTTAATATAAAATAATAACGTTGTTAATACTTGTTTATTAAAGTAAAATTGTCATATTTTAGCTCCCTCATTTGAATTTCCACTGCGCTGCTCGTGAATTCTGCGCCAGACTGTAACTAAATTAGTTAGATTATGGAATAAATGTTCGCCTGGTAGCTGCTGCAGTTGTTACAGCGGAAGTGCAGTTGATGTTGCAGCAATTGGGGATGGATGGGGAGAGGAGGTTGGCTGAGTGGGTCGATTGGATGGCGCACGTTCGCCTCATTGCACTGACCTCACTGGCCTGTCCGTCCGGCAGTCGTTCGTCCTTTTGGTCATGCACTCGGCATATCAATTAGCATTAGGATTTGAGTGTGCAGAGCACTTACCCAGCACTCCGAGGCGATAATTTATGGTTACCACCAATATTTGTCCATAGCTGGCCAACACGGATCCGTCGTAGGGATTGCCGCTATTCCATTCATATGATTCGCCGTGCACAAAGACCAGCACAGGATACTTGGCAGGACCTCCACTTCCAGCCGACGAGGAGGATGATGAAGACGACGAGGAGGATGAGCTGGAGCCACCACTTCCCGGTGACGAGGAGGAAGCCCCCAGATGAGGACGAGGAACTGCTCGAGGAGTCACGCGATCCAACTGTAAAATTCAGAGAAAGTAATATGCGAGACTTAATATAAAATGTATTTTCTCTTTCATAGAAAAATGAACTTTTTTGTTCCATAGCAACTTTGGTTTTATTCTTCACGATTTCTTACAGTGCATTGGAACGTAAAAAAAATTTTAATTGACAGCTGTTCAATGGAAGGAAACGACGGAGGTAAATTTTATAATAGGAAAGCAAAAATTGATTGTGTTTCCGGTGGAAATCCTGTGGAAATAATTCAAGCTTGCAACGAGGGAAACAATTTCCGAAGA
Source organism: Drosophila eugracilis (assembly GCF_018153835.1). NCBI lineage: Eukaryota > Metazoa > Arthropoda > Insecta > Diptera > Drosophilidae > Drosophila > Drosophila eugracilis. The sequence goes on from NW_024573616.1 coordinate 832,551, forward strand.
AGACATTCAGGAACTTTGCCTTTAAAACCGCCAACTGAAAAGCCAAACCCATTAATCAAGTCTGCCTTAGAAAATAGGTAAACAAGGTATTAAATCAGGTCTCTTCTATTGACTCGTTTCAGGAACAAATGAGCGTCTAAGCCTCGAAAATGGCCAAATTAGAAGTAAACAACTCTTTTCCCGTTCGGCTTGTGTGACGAAATCCCAAAGTCATCGAAGGCTCTCCTGGTCTAGTGGATCCTATTTGGAACGGACACGTTTTGGGGCTTAAGATATTTACGTATTGAAAGGCTTTTCCTTAAAGGAAAAAACTCAGTGTATGGAATCGATGCCGATGCTGGATGTGAGCCTCCGACGACGCACATTTGGGGATTAGAGCGGACAAGTTCAGCCTGGCAGACAGGATAACTTTTTTTAAGCATTTTAAAAGGTAAGTTTTTAAAATTGAACTAAAGTTAAAGTTTACTTTGAAAACATAGGATATGTAACCAAATTTTAGTCCCTTCATTCTGGTAAAGTAACAAAAAGTGATGTGTTTTATGCCAATTTTGTTACATAAAAGAAATACAACCTTTAAAGCTTATAAAAAAATCAGTTAAAAATATTTTGAACAGAGAATCATTAAATCTAATCAAAAATTTTAAAAGGTTTCCTTTTTAATTTTTATGATTGAAAAAGTATTGCTCAAAATAAGGATTCCTTATTTCAATGCCATTCCGTTTCCCCAAATTTTCCCATTTCAAAATCTAAATTTAAGTTCTTTTTACTAAAGTCTTAGCTTTATCTTAAAAACTGCAAGCTGCCTCAAAACTAAGACATCACTTTAAGGCCACCTACAAGTAGAACTTAACTCTCTTTGCAGCAAAGAACACGAAATCGCTTGCAAAATGCAAACATAAATTTATCTTTAGAAAAGAAGGAAACGAGGAGGAAAGCAGAGTTTGTGCAGCTGCATCTTTGCTAGATACATATCGCATGTATCTGAGCACATGCTTGTATCTGAACTAGTCAACATCAGGCGGAGTCACCCCACTATGAATCCACCCACTTTGCACCACCCACCACCCACCGAACAAAAGCCACAACAACAAGCATAACAAAAGCAATATGAGCACGGGTTTCTCGCCTGCTGCCCACATAGAAAGTTCCTCGCTGGAACAAAAGAAGCTGCTTATCAAAGCGGAAAAAGAGTTGAGGAGGTGGCTTGGATGGGGGTGGGGAAAGGATGTTTTGGATGGTATGGATGGTATAGAGGTGGTTCTGTTACCAAGAGTTAGAAGAAGTGGCGAAACGAGCACCATATAAAGGCCAAAGGAGGAAAGCAAGTTACTGTGTCAGTGACTTTTATAAATAGCGCGAACAAAGACTGACTCGTGGCACGTGTGTGGACCTCGGGCAAAGAATCGAGGGGCATCTATGCCATATATAGACAGATACGTATTGAAACCTGGCCAAAACCCACAGAGAGTCAGCCCATGTGTGTTAACGTGTCACAGAATGGAAACCAATGTCAATATCTCTGGAAAAATTTCACGCCTCGATGCCAGAGCAGTGTCACAATTCTCACATTTCCAGCTAATTCAATGGGTTTTCCTCCAAATGTGGGAAGAATTTGAGCTCCTCAATGATTTTCATATTTCTGTTTAATTTCGATTATAATACATACAATAAGAACCAAACAATGAATGACTACGTGTTGTCCAATGTCAAATTTCTGCTAACACATAATTTTTAAATTATTCCTCAACGAATTTTAAATTTACTAAAAGAGGCAAAGGCAACTAAGCCCCCTTAAAGCCTATTTACTCCATAATCAGCTTAGATATTTTAAGCTAATAAGTTGCTAAAAAAAATTCCATTTATCTTAAACATTTAAATAATTTGCCAATTGCGGATTTGGCTGTTTAGCTAAGCAAACATCACCGCATAATTGACAAAATTGTCTATATTAGTTCTAAGAGAACTTTTAACTGTAACAACCTATAAATTCCAAGCAGGCCGCAAGTATTCAGAGCGTCCCATTCCAGTCATTACAGTAATTTGAGGCCAGAAAGGTTATTTCAAAAAGGGGAGACGAAGGGAAAGCCACGTAACATGCAAACAGCATTTAAAACTTGTCTCCAAAACTTCCGACCACCCGCACAAAAACCCGGCCAGAAAACTTTTGTTGTCATTTCAACAAAAATGGCGACGTTTTCTGCAAGCTGCAGCCCCCGGGGGATGCTACTTACAACAACCGGAGAAAAAGGAATTAAACTTTTATGACTGCCCCCGAGAAGAAGTCAGCACATACACAAAGCCACTGGAAAAATAAGCGAAGAATATAGTTTATAAAATGTTTTTAGAAAGCTTGAAAAAGCTAAAAAAAAGCGCTGGGCAAAAAAATTAAATATTATAAGAAACTAAATTATGATTTTAGTTTATTTTTAGTTATTTTTGTAAAATAGCTAAAAATTAAAAATAGATTGGGGATTATGGGCTTGGCGACTATACAATATATAAAATATATTTCTGACTTATCATACAGAAAATATTTGTTTTAATTTTAGTTTGAATATCTAATATTATTATCTCTGTGTACCCAACAGATCGCAGACAAACATAAGTTTAGCTGGGTCCCGCCCACGACTACCACGCCTTAAAAAACTTGTACTATAGTTTTTGTTGGGGGCGCTTGGTAAAAAGTTTGCTCCGCATAATTTTGGCAAATGTAAATATTTTGTAGGAACGCGTCTACAAATATGTGTTTGCCGGAAAACTAATGCGACTTTCGGGGCCCACTGTCGGGCTTGTTAATAAGTTGAACATGTTTTAATTTACATGCTCACGCTGAGCTCGGGTTGCCATTGCCAGTCAGTCAGCCCCATTTATTTGCGACCGGCAAATCACAACTTGGATGTCAACTTTTTAGGCAGCCCCGCCTGAAAGTTGCCACTGGGAGTTGTAGCTAGAGTTGGAGTTGCCGACACTTCTGTGATATTTTGACTGGCATAAATTTAATCATATTTGCGGCATGTGGCAAATGTGCGCTTCCTCTTTTCTCTGTCGGCTAATAGCACACATTTTCTTGCGACAATCAACCAAATTTTGCCAGTGTGTGACTAAATGAGACTAAAGTGATTGACACCGTTAAAGCAGCACTCTCTAAAGTATGGCAACTGGGGAAAAGATAAAGACATTAAGGCTGGATTCATTTTAAAAGCTACAAGAGATAAAGGAGAAAATTAAATAAATTATTCAAAAACACCAGCGCTTCTTAAGAGCGCTTTTTGCAAATATAATTTATGACTTTTTGTCGTTTTAAATCTAAAATATTCAAAATGTGTACTAGTTATATAGTGATTAGACTTGAGAAAAATCATTCTCATAATTTAAAAATTCCTGTTTATTCATTAAGATTCAATTGTATAGATAATCTATCTACGTTTTTAACAAAATTCATAAAATTTTAAAGGCTGTTTTTTATTTCCTTGCCTAAACATAAATCAAATAATGTTTATTTTAATGTTTTTCTTGGAATAACTCAAAGCCGCTTCCATGACACTTTTTATGTGTACACAAATTTGCTTTCACCGTACCCGCAAACAAAGTTTAGTTGACAAACCACTCGAGTATGTAGAGCAATTTGTTGATAATAAAGTTGCTGCTATTGAAATTCATTTTCAAGTATGCTCACACAATATTGTATTGCTTGTTTTATGGCACACACTTTCACACCCAAAACAAACTCAATAAACAAAAAAAAACCTAGCAAACTAAAAGCGGGCGGAGAAGGGGGTAACCAAGTCTGAAAACAGCCTTCAGGCAACCAAAAACTAGGTGAAATCAATATCCTCAACTCATTTTACTTGGCCTGCTGGCAGCCGCATTGTCCTCGTAGTTCCCCGACTTTTCCCCTTTTCCTTGGCAACGAAACAAAAAACCCTTTCATTTCCTGCTCCCTAAACAATGCTACTTGTGTTCGAAGGAAGATGCTGCAAAAAATCTAGTTCATTTCATTTTATGTTGGTTGTAGCGAGAAAATTTCATTTCGTTGAGCTTCAAGTTTAGTGTCGTCCTTTGTTATGTACCGAGTGAATTTTCAAGTACAGCCAATCCTGGTCAAGGGGAATTATTTAGCTTTATTTAGAGGATATTTTGTTTATTAAGTCTTAAGAAAAACTTCTGAAAGATAGAATTTAGTTTTTGATAAACATATTTTAGTTTACTTTACATGCTTTTATCAATTTTTTTTCATATTTACTCAGTTTAATCAAGTATTGACTATTATTTTGTGAAAGATCTTTAATAACTATTACTCACACAGGTTGAGTTTAAAGTGTTTACTCAACAAATTCCTGATCTCCATCAATTTATTTCCCCCGCATTTTTATACCTTTTGTTTTCAGTTTTTATCGATTTAATAAATTGCAGAGTCGCTGGAGCGGTGTGTGTCTTCAATTTAAGGTTCATTGGGCTCTCGGTCCGTGGAAATGTTTCGCCGGGCCCGGAGTTATCCAGGTGACACAGTTACGGTCACGTAAGCTTTCCTTTTCTATCATTATTTTTTCGACATTTTGCACTTTATGGCCAAGCTGCTGGTCCTGCTAACTTCTGAACCAAACCAATCCCAAGCATTTTCGCCCTGTCGTCCTGGCTTTAGGTGGCGAGTGCATTTTCGGTTTTGTAGTTTATTACTTTCGCTCAAGTTTTTCTTTCTTTTTCCAACCATTTTATGTTTTCGATTCTGCGAAAGTTTTTAGCTCCGACAAATGAATGAAACTGGTTGGAAATATTTTCGATATATTTTTCAGACCTTTTTTAGTGGCTTCCTGTAGTTTTAAAAAGCTTGTTAAACTGTTGGCTGCGTTATGGGGGCTTAAGTGTCGTTGGAAGATTAACACAAACATGTTTGCGGTTTCGGAAAAAGAGAACACATGAAGTTGGTAACTTTCTGCCCGGCAAAGGCCCGATAAGTGAATTGAATAATTCAGTTAGAAGACAAGATATATAAATGGGCATTTCTGGTTTTTGTAAAAATTGTTGGGCAAAAGTCAATTGGTTCAAATACCAATTAAAGTTGCTGTGGTCAGGCGGAGAAACTTGATTTTCCACTTGGTATTTGTCTCAAATTGCATGAGTGAGTAGGCAAATGTACTCGCAAATGCAAAAAGTCATTCAAACTTAAAGTTTTTCTGGGTGGTGGTAACTTTTCCACAAATTGTATGAGCACAAAGTTTTCCCAGAAATAGTTCCCAGGCAGGCATCAAGTTGAAAATGTTAAAGTTTAAATTCGAAATGGCAGAGTATGGAGAACGGAGAAAAGCCGGCAATTCCAACCTAAATGAGCCATCTAATCTCGAGTAATCTGTGGTTCTATACTGTTAATAAACCCAACGGATGGATTCCCGGCATTTAATATATTGCACGTACTTGGCAAATATATTAGATGGAACCAACCGCAGGAAACAAAGCAAAATGTCAAAAGGAAAAAAAAGCGAAGGAGAGATGAAATTATGATTTCGTCATGCAAAATACGGCTAAACACTCATAAATAAAAAACATAAAAGCTCGTAAAAGAAATATGAATGCGTCTCTGGGAGCGGGAAAGTATGAAGTTATCACGTGACTCCTTACGCACATTGCACGCCATAAATTACAAAGTACTTTGCCCGCCAAAACTCAATTTACATTCATGTACACAACACCCAAACACACTCAGACACACACATACGTGGTCCTCCCACCCCCACAAATGCCCTTTGCTTCCTTGCTGATAAGCCCAAAATGAATGAATGAGAAGAGTGCGACGGGAAAATGCTTCAGGAAAATGCTGGGGAAAAGCCAGCGTCAGGCAAGTGTGAAGAAAAAATTGTTGCATTAAATTAGGCACACACACAGAGAGAGAGAGAGAGAGAAAGTGGAAAACTTTACGATGCGTCACTTGGCCCATGCCACACTTAAATGCCGATAAATCATTAAAAGAAAAAATAAAGGAAAACCGCTGCGAAGACGAACCGAAACGAGTCAAATGCAAATGGAAAATGTTGTTGCCAACAGTGCTTGATACGAGTATTCTCGCCTTCTCTTTTTTTGCTCTTTGGTTGAACTTTTATAACCCACAAAATACGATTTTTATTGCCTTGGCCCTGTGGCAGTGTCTGGCACTTCATAAAAATGTAAAATATTATGATGCCCCCGGACACGTTCACTCAAAACGCATTGTGTGAGATCCTCTCGAATTTCATTCGATTCTCCTGGCGAAAAAAAGAGGGGAAAATCCACGCGTAAATGGTAATTTTCTTTTGAAATGTCATCGAAAATGTTACTACTGATGGGAATGGTGAATCATTGGCCTTTCAGATTTCTTTAACGATGCACTTAGGCCAGCACCTGTTACCCCTAAAAAGATCCAGCGCAGCCGTTTGCAAGCTAGTTAAACACATGTACCGACTTAATGTAAGCCACCGTCGCACCCTTCGTATACGTAATAAATGGCACTGCGGGCCAAAGGAGCCGATCGCAAGGGTGACTGGGATCTGGGCCAGAAACAGAACCCGGCCACTTAATCTTAATGCATTCTACCGCTTAACCCATGCATCAGCTTAACTCCGGCTTAAGCCAGCAGCCAGCCAGGCGTTTTGCATACGAGTGCACAGGTGAGAGTGCATTTTAACGAAACCAATATGCGGCAGACACCTGACATCTAAAAAAGAATTGTGGGCCAAACGAAAGCCCTTCAAGGAGGAGAAATGCACTGGAAAGGATACTAGTTTAGATCCGTATACCAATTCGAGGTGAATGAGGACTTTTATTTATTAATTAGACCTTTTTTATTACTATCGCTTTTTAATAAAATACAAATAAAAAGTCAATATGAAGACCATAAAAAATATAATTTTTTAAGGAAAACTATTGCCAAGAAAAGGACTTCACAACGAGAGCAACTTTCGGATGCCTAGAATAAGCGGCTTACAAACTATTATTTCTAAATGGAAAATTTCTAGAATGCGTATTATTAAATGAAGAATTTTATTATTTAGCCGAAATGGGGATTTTCCTAAAGTGTGGAACTGCTGCGGGAAGATAAGGGGCTGGAAGGGGTGAGAGAAAAATGTCTGGACCAGAAGGGAGACTCCTCGATGTGGCTCCTGGCCCTGAATGTTGTTGCAAATTGAAATATGCAATTTGTCGTGAGAGATTTTGTGTGGCTTTGCCGCTGACTCCGACTGCAGGACCTGCTGTGCTGGGTCTGCTTTTCCTTTGCCATCCTTTCCCTGCGTTTCCATTCCCTTTTCAATTTCAACGTATTATCGGTTAACAACATTATGTCAGCGTTCAGGCGTAAAACTGCTTAAGAAAATTGCGGGCTAGGAGGAAAAAAAATGTGAAATGGCGAATAGAAATTGGTTGGAAGTCGTTTTGAAATCGAAGCAAGTGCTTCGCCACCTTAATAGTTTTCTTTTCCTCCTTTTTTCCCTTCGGACCCACAGCAATTTATGGTGATCGAGGGGAGGCTGTGAATCTGCCACATAATTGCGTTCCAGTTACATTTTGTGCACAATTCTCGAACGCTCTTGCTTTTCTGCATTTGTTGCAGCTTGGTAAATGTGTCATACATTGTGACCGGGACACCAGGGCGTATGCATAATATGCACCCTATTTACACTGCGGCTTTCTTACTCACTTTTTATGCTGCATTTTAACGACTCCTATATAGAGTTTTGCTTTTTGTGCTATTCAATGGGGAAATGGAGAAAAGCCCGCACATAATTGATGGCCTGCACATGGCAAGCTCATCAATAACTAACATGACGTATGTGTTATAAACAAATAAGTACAACAAAAAGAACTCATCCATCGTCGGCATCATCAATATCCGCTAGATACGGCGGAAAATTGTCAAAATATTAATGGCCATCAAGTAGTTCGTTCTCCTTGTTGTAGCAAATTTATGTCTATTGCTACAACTATTCGAAAGCGTGGGCTTCCCTGCCACATTTCCCGGCATCTTTGATTGATAAATTTTCTTTTACGGCTGCCATTCTTTTTTTGTTTCTGTTTTTGTGTATAAGCCACGAGTGTGTTTGCTTGGCCATTTTCCTCTCTTATGGCTTCGTTAGTAAATTATGGCCACTTCCGTTTTTGCTGTCTAATAAACTGAGCCGTCATATGTTGTGCGTAAGTGTGTGCGCGATGGCTTACTTATGGGATCCCTGCCATCCTGCCATTCTACTATCCTGGCGAACTTCACTTTTGTTTGGCCACCGAAAACAAATTGACGTAAGTCGTGTGTAATTTATAATGAAATATTATATACGCTCGTTTGGCAGTTAGGCAGTCAAGTGTACTGAAGGTAATAAATGACAATGTGTGGTGTGATATCTGCTCGGTTGTCCGTGTTTCCGAGTGCTCAAGTGGAGTGCCAGTGGAGAGTATTTTCGTAGGCAATTTAATCCGTGACTTCCAGAAATCACGAAGTGAAATCTGTAGATAAGATTTGACAGTTGATTTTGATTATGTAATCGATTAGGCCGATACAAGGCCCTTTCTGGGAAATAGGAGTCTTGTGGCTTTTAAGTTGTCTTCAATAGGTTACCGTAGCGTTGCCTTTGCAAATTCTTGGAAAGCTAATCACGGAATACTCTTTATCTTATTTGAAAGGCTGTGAAAGATATACTTGAGTGGCTAGCCAAAAAGTGCCAACAAAAAGCATTAGTCATGACAATATTACTTTTAAGAAATAAATTTTACTTAAACTTTCAAGTTCTTTACTTTATATACTTTTTATATAGAAGAAAATCACTTTCTTCTGAAGGTTATAACTAGGCCAGAAACTGATTTATACAAATTAAAATAAAATGCCAAGAACATTGGCGAAGAAACCGAAAAAGTAAGTTTTTCTCCCTTAACAAATTGGCACTCCTTTCTCTGATTGCCCACAAAACTATCAAATTCCAATTTTGTTTGCACTAAAACTGAGATTAGATTGCGTGCAGTTGGTAATGCAAAGCGGTCAGGAAGTCTTAGAACGTTTTTTTCTTGCACATATTAAGCAATACCCCAAAATGCAGAAGTCAACTGTTCATTTATCCGGTCGACCGAAGCCAAAGGCTCCGATTTGAGTGTGTTTGGAAACATGCCGCTACAAATTCGTGGCTATGTGTCTAATGCACTGCTAGCATGCAAAATGGCAGTCAGTATAACGCCCTGTAATTAGACTATGACACGCTAAGTGCACAAATACAAGGAAATAAATGGGAAACCAGGAAGGAGCTCTTGGGGAAGGAGGAAATGTCCTGGAGGAAATGCTTCAAGTACATGCAATGAAAGTTACTTTCCGCCTTTCTTTCGACGGACTTTATGCCATTTGCAAGTTTCTATTTGCTTTAGTTTGGCACATTTTCTATTTCAATTTGGCCTCACACATTCGTTACTCAGTCTGGAAAAGCCTGCCAAATTGACCAGCCGGAAGATTCGGACAAGGTGGGGGCGCATGAAGCCAATTATGAACTTTGACTTATCAATTTCTTGGAAAATGACCGCACACTCTGAAATGGTCAAATTCTGTTGGTCACATTTAATGCGCAATTTAAATTCAATGCCTTGGGTTCTTGCGATATGTATGGCTCACTTTCGAGGGTCAAGTGGCCATTCAAAAGGTGAACTCTCTTCGACCATTTTTCCCGAGATGTGACAAATTTTTCATGCATATTTTATACTTTGCCATTGAGTGTTCCACACTGTGTGCGTGTGTGTGTGTGTGAGTGCATGAATTTGGTTGAGTTTGTGTGCGGGTGGGTGACCCCGGGTTGATAAAACAAAAATACATATTTCACAAGGTGGTTTTGGGTGCTGGCTGGGCTTTTTCCAACGGAGTTAAAAATAAGGCTGGCGCTTTAAAAGCGCAATTTTCTGTGTCAATATTGAATATTTAAATTTGTATAAAAAAGAGAATGTAAATAAAAACATGGGAACAGCATTAAACGCCGCTTCGAATTTAAAGTGCTCTGCAATGAATTTAGTCGGTTTTGCTTGTTCCTTTTATAAATGAGTAAATAGATGGAAATATTACACAAATTTAATGCTTTTTTATATCTTATATGTACTCTGATTGCGAAATTAAAGTCTATTCGGTATTATATCTTGTCTTTTTGTTAAGGTTGATTAGATAAGGCTTAGCATTGCTAAGTATTAAGTACTAAGTTCTATCTGTAATTGTAAAATCATTGAAAAGAAGATATATTGTAACCGAGATTCAAGCACACATAGAACACAAATTCATTCTCTTACAGAAATTTTTTAAAAAGGTAGAGAAAAATGATAGGAAAATAACTTTGCATCCTCTGCGTATATTTTTATTTCAAGTCTAATTACTATAAATATGTTGTTTAATGCAAGCAAAGGCAATTAAAAAGATACATTCTCTCTATAGTATTCATTTTACCAAAAACATTTAAGCCCTAAACTCCGCGATCATCGTATATAAAAATCACCATGGAAAAGGGTATTATATTTCCGAAATATGAAAAAATGTCAAAAGTGTCAGGCAACATTGTTTCATAACAGTGAAAGACAGAAGAAAAGTGGGGAAATGTCACACACAGGCGCACATTTACGAACACATGTACGAGTATATATATGTATACACAAATGGCGGCCATCAGCAGAGACTTTGCCTTTCATACATATTGTAGATTTATTGATAGCGCTCCTCGTTCACACAGCCAAATACACAAACACAAGTACAAAAAGCATCAGCACTAAAAAAACGAAATCATTTTTATTTTAAAATTAAATTTTAATGGTTCTAACTGAAGAGCTATGACGTTATGAAGAGTTTCTGGTAGGGTTTAACTTAGTTTCCTTTTAGATTTAAGAGAACTTTTCTTGTTTTTAGAAACAAGTCAATTCTAACAAGCCTTAAAAACTGTCTAATGCCAAGTATCCTTTCCTTTTTTATTTTTTTTTTCAGTGTAACGACACACGTCGTCACACATAAATATGCACACATATACAATCAACGTAAACGCTTTCAGTTAAAGTCAATATGTAGTCAAGCGCTTCGTTTATAACACAAAGTTGACAAAAGTTTCCGACGCCCTTTTTCTGCCAGCCTTTTTTTTTCTGGCCATATTTATGGCTTTCCATCGTCACTTGTAGGTAGTTTTCCCAGAGTTATTGTAGATACTGCTGGTACACTTGTATGTTGGCAAAGCCTAGGAAATTGCAATCGCAAGCAGCAAATACAATCAGCAACACAAACGCAGACACAATCCCAAAGGACGAGTGACTATCTGTCTCGACGATGGAGTTACGCAAAATGAGCGATTTGATGTATGTACTTCCGTACTGGGAATCCCCCGATGGGAATCGATTTGCGGAATCTCGTTTCAGTACAGATTGCTGGCTGACTGGGAGATGCAAGGATGGTTACTTATTACTAATTGGAAATTGATTGAAAATTTAATAATTGCGAGAATGGGAAAGAAGGTAGCCTTTGTCAAAAATATTTTTAATAGAGCCATCTTTAAATTATATGCACAAAAATCCAATTTATTCGGATTCCTTCAAACTTTTAAGTTACATTCATCAACTCTGCACTTAAACTTCCTTCTTAATTAGAATTTTGAATGTTTATGTTTAGGTTATTCTGTGGCTTGTATATAAGCAGTGCCCGCTTTTAACACGGTGGGTATTGGGAACATTAAAGTTGACTATTAAAAATTCCTGGGTCCCGTTCGCATTGACAAATCAAGTCAATGCTTTAAGACATGCAAATGCTGATGGAAAACTTTGCGAACTTAACGCTAAATGGTACGCAGGGGCCGGAGGAAATAATAATAAATGTAATTTCGAAATTTTCCGTTTGGCAATTGTGTCTGGCATAAGAAAATGAGGAAAGTAACCTCATTCTGGTCTTTGTCTGACTGGATTCACCCCCCTGGCAATCTTGTCCAGCTGCAATATCTGCTTGGGGGAAACTTTGAGGGGAGCAGACAAAGTAAAAAGTTTTCTTGTTTTTCCTTCCTTTTATTCTGCACTGTTTTGTTCTGAAGTCTCTTTTCTTTATTCTGTGTTAATTCAGCTACTGTATTCTTACTTACTTGCTTCTATTTTTGGCCATTCATATACATAACTCTTGGATTGGCAGGGTTCATACGAAAAAAGTTAAGAAGAAGTTCATTTCCGTGTGTGACCAGAAACACGCACCAGGCGGCTCTCGTTTCGATTTCCGGTTCCGTTTTCGGAACTGACTGACTTGTGCCGCCGTTTGCGTGTTGAATGCGGCACGCACTCCGGCACACATCAATTCCACAGGACCCCGCCACGCCCTCTGGTCTCATTAATAATTTATTTTCGATGGGTTGGGTTCTCCCATATTCGATTGAGTTAGGGAATTGCTTATAATCAAAACGAAATTGCAACACTGAGAAAAGGATTATGTAAAGTATTTTTTTTAAGCTTTTTATAGACTTTAAAAAATGTTTTATTAGGAATATTATTCTCTTTTAATAGTTAGCATAAAATTATACGGAGTTTTAAACGAATCCTCAAACATCCCAGCTTAGCATTTTAAATGAAATAACCTGATCAAAATTTCTCTGCTGAAATTAGTTACGACGCAATAAATAAATATAAAAAATGTAAACTTTTTGAATTTTTGGAATATCAAACCCCTTTTGTTCGTCAATATCAATTTCAATAACCCACTTGGCCCGCATACTCGTACAGTGCTCACGATAAATATTTGTTTATTTTCTGGCTCACGCAATCAAACAACCTTTCAACGAAACTCGATTGGCTTATTGGATTCATCGGAAACCATAGACACAAAGGAAAAATTTCATTACAATTTCAACCACAATGCTGGCATGGATTTATGGAAAATATAGATGCATCTGGTATCTGGTCTCTATTCTGAGATGTATAAAAAGGTCACGGAAGTCATAGCCACACACATATATATCAATTGGTCAATGGGCAACAAAGCCCTCCTATAATGCGCCATTAAGTGAGGCTTGAAGAGGTTAATCACATGGAAATGCTGAAGATTAGAAATTATGACATTAATTTTTCACCAGTCCAGGGTACAGGGGATAGGGGATAGGGGATAGAGGACCATTTCTCATTGGGCAAACAAAAGTCAGTTAAGCACAAAATATGGCCAACATTCAAACAGCTGATAAACTTGAAATCTACACACGAACGAGCAAAGCCAGATGAGGGTTTTGCTGCCCGAAGGGGGGATGGGGTTCTTGGGGAATAAAAAGCCCAATGGACTTTTGCCTGGAAAAGCGGCAAATCATGCTTAATGTGGCATTTGTATGTTTATTTTTTTATTTTTATACATTTTCCTTCTACGCTTTTCCTCGCCGAGAACAAGCCTTGGACTTAAAAGAAAACGCTGAAGGACACAGCAACAACAATAAGGCCATAAAAAATGCAGCAAATAAAATAAAATGAGACGAGATGAGACGAAATGGGATGGGGTGGTGAAAGAGCCAAAATGAAGAGCAAGGCCAGGAGCAATGGGGATGGCAAGGAGCAAATAAAAACCACAGAGGCGAGAAAGGACTTCACTAAGCAGCAGCCCAAAAAGAGAGCAAAGCTAAGATGATATAAATTTTATTGTCATGTCCAAGTAGATTAAACTAGCTGCATATCCGTCCGAGTCCAGAGTCCCGAATTCCGGCTCCCAGAATCCCGTAAACGGAGCTCAAAAGTAGACTACAAAAAAGGCACAGGAGATTTATGCGCTTATGTGTGTGTGTGCCAGTATGTTTTTGTGTGTGTGGTGAGGATAATAAAAGTGTATTTTTCATTTTTACGAAGCAAATTCATACATATTCGGACATTAAGTGGGGCTCGTGTTGGCAACAAAAAGAGCTAAACAATCTTTCATTCTTTTGACATTCAGCCTTGAAATAAAAACACCTGGAAGGATTTGCCTATTTTCAAGGTAATAACTCGAATAGGCATAGAACTCAGAGCAATCTTATATCCCCACACCATAACAGAAAAGAATAAAAAGTATTGATGCAAAATTAAAAGTAATTATATTTTAAATTATTTTTGCGTAGGACTAGATATGGATTTTAGATAGTAGACCTTCTTAGGTTACCCACTGAATCTAGCTTTTTTCTTGCCCATTTCCCAACGCTGATAATAAACGATTTTAAAATCCAGACCTTAATGGTATCACTTTTCTTTTGCAGATAGCAACTCACTTCGACATGAGCAGACACAAATAAATAATGATTTATGCATCTAGGTGCTCTTCTGACAGTTGGGAAACCCATGGCAAGAACGCGGGCCTCAGCTCATTAAGTTAAACTGTCAAAAATTTACATATTCTTGGGCGCTTTTTCTTTCCTTTTTGCTTTCTAAACGATTTATTATGAAATGCTCAAGGACTCGGATTGGTTGAGGTTGTTATCCCCTGTAAATATGTCCTTATCTTTCTTTGCTTTGCTGTGTGCAGAAAGTTTTTCCGTTTCTGTGTTTCAGGGACTGCTTATCCAATTATCAAAACCAGACATTTAATTTTCCCTTTTACGTGGTCTCGTGCCCTCAACAAATTGCTCGTTCAATTAGCTGCCCTTGAGGATGAACATTGCACTCGAAGAACGTACACAATTTCCAATTCAATTTAGGACCGCGTCTCAAGTTTCGGGCCCAAACAATTTATCATAATTTTGCAAAGAAAATAAATGAGAAAAAATGGAAAACTCTTGCAACTCAGCAAAGTTGGCACGCCTTCATCGCCAGAGACCCTTTTGCCATCTGCTGTCGAAGACAAATTGCAGGTAAAATGTAAATTCTTTCATACTTGAGCGAATCTTTGTTTATTCTATAGGTATTTACTTTTGTTCATTTTTCATGCCGAGACAAGGCGACATTTTCCCTATCAGCTAGTCGCAGAAAAAGTGAAACGTTGCTATAACAACACAAATTCATCTAATTGGACTCCCCTAATTCAGGAGTCTGTGCGGGGTCAAATGGTTCGAAGAAATCTTAAAAGAATTTTGTGAGTAAAAAAGCGACCAGAAGAAAACAATAAGGAATGAAAGGTCATGAAAATCTTTCGAGACTTCCAAACAGTTAATCAGACGAAATTATAAAAGACAAGTCAAGAAGTACTGTTGTATTTGATTATGCTAAATACACAAGCTCTTGAATTACATCACAATTACAAATGTCAAAAAGCCATGGAAATATAATCTGAATTTTATTAAGAAGCGAAGGGGGAGACAGAGCAAATACATTAAGTATACGCCTTGGTAAACTGTAAGTTAATTGAAAGCCCGCGGCGAAATCAAGGCAACTGTCTTCTCGAATGATGGACGACTGTCTTGCTGAGGAACTGTTTGACTGGCTGACAGACTGAAAGGCAGTCGCTCTGCGGCTGAAACTCCAGTATATTAAATTTAGCTCTTAACGCGCTGATAGACAATCAAATTTGCTTCGATTCGCAGTGCACTTCTTCTTCGACTCCTCGGCTGACAGGTGCCGCGTCGTTTGGGCTGCCGGGGTTGCCTCTGTCTCAGTTAGCTGGGATAACCGACTGCCGCTGATGGCTCCCATTAAGCCCCAGTTACACGTTCGGATTCCCCACGGCCAATGCTCCTTTGGGTTTTAATTAAAATGTAATTTACTACCATGTCGAACGGCGGCGTCTACGTTTGAGTTTGCTGCCATTGCATTTCCTAGTGGCCAACTGAAACTGACTGGCAGTCAGACATCCAACTGGATCGATAAGCAATGGGAACTACATTTGTATGGAATATTATGTTTCAACGATTTTCAAATGTTAAATTTATACGGCAAATGAAAAATATCTTGCTTTTGAGCCACAGCTTGCTTAGAGATTATTCAAGAATGGGAATAGAATTTTTGAAATGGAAACGGTGGAATAGAAAAGTTGCAGTTTACTCCTTTTTGGTGTATAAAAACCGTTTTCAGTTTATTTTCCAAAATAATTATTGTGTTAAGTTAAAATGGATATGTTAAGCAAAGTACGTACACTTATATGTTAATTACGTCTGGAGAGCATTTATTATCGAAATGAAAACAATTTATAAGATGTTCTTCTATAAGCCAATTCAAACACTCGAACTCTCTCACAGCTCAAAAAGCAAATCAGCTGCAGACAAATGTGGCAAATCGTTTTGGATTTTCTCCAGACAGGGCCAGACATACTTTTAGGCATAAATTTGGCCACTTTGCATTCGGGACCTTGGGCCTTCTTTTCAGCTTAGCGCGTTTTTTTCCTATGTGAATTTGAAAAATGCTCAAACATTTGTCCATTTGCGTGCAGCAAGGGCACCAAGAAAAAAGCAAAATAAAAACCCATGCGAAAAAATCAAAAAAAAAAAAGGAGAAGAGATTTTAAAACTTTTCCAAGGCTGACCCTTTTCTGGCGTTGGCCTTAGGGATTAACGGAGGGAAGAAAAATTGAAGCGAGTCTCCCCAACCAGTCGACTGCCAATTTATTCAAATGCCTTGCAAAGTGCTAAATAAACAAGACTCAGTCCCCCGGCATGGTCATGTCATTTTTCTTGGTTTTAGCCGGGTGCAAAAAAAGAAAAAAATAAAAAAATAAAGCAAAAATTATAGCACACTTATTTGGTGTTAGCCAGAAAGGTCCCCTTTCGCCCCCGCACTTACCTTGTATGGGCACATAAATATTTAGATAGAGGCAGTCCTCTGATTGATTCTGTAGATAGGGCAGCAATCGCTTCAGATACTCCAGTCTGCCCTTGGGCATACGCTCCAGGGCCGCCGTCTCGTTGTGGATGTCCGGCAATCTTTGCGGGCAAACCGGGCTGAATCTGGAAAATCGAAAAAGATTTTGAGTGCCTAGCTTGTCAAAGGAGCAACTTTCTCTCTTATGGCATTCTGCCTGTTGTCTAAAAAGGTTTCGGGCTCACTCTGCGAAAAAAGTTTTTCTTTAAATAGGCTTATTTTTATGCCCGGCCTCGAATGTCGTTATAAATAGATTAATTTACCGAAATTGTGTAATCTTTCAGGGGGTTTTAAGCAGGGGGTTGGTAATGATTTGAGAAGAGGCCGAGTCAACGTCAACTTTGTGATTGTCTTTTGGCCATAACAACTTTTTGATTTGAACGCAAAGTTTGCGTTTTAATTTGTTTTCTGCTTGCTTTTTTTTAGGTTCTCCTTCCTTTTTTTTTGCATTTTCCTCCTTTTGGCCGAGGCTTATTTTCGATCCTGGTAAATTGGTTTTCGATTTGGCTCTTATCGTTCGATTTTCCCCATTGGCAGATCTGCCTCTGTATGTGTGCACTTGTGCAATTTACTGATTTTCCCCTATCCTTTTCTATTCCCGCATTCGGGCTATGCAAATGCCAGGAGCGTTCTCTTTTTGGCCTTGCACTCATTTATGAATCTGATGGGGCTCAGTGTACACAGAAAGAAATTGATAATTTTGTGTACCAAAATGTTGTATTTTGCGTATAAATTATGTGTTTAGGAGTAGTAAAATGGAATCTTTGATAGATTGAACATGATTTTAGAGACTTCACAAAATGAATTTTATCAAAGTTTTATATCTTGCTAAAGACACCTTCTTAGAGGATTATAAAAAACTATTACCATTTGCTAGCTCTATGAATAAAATTCATATTAAAATTATGCAAGTTTGTTAATGCATTTCTGAATAAAATAACAATTAAATACTGGTTTGGTCATTCAAGTAATTGTAATAATTTAACAAGAGTAAAGTACTGAAAAAATGCTAATAATCTTAAAATGCCTTTTTAAGCCTGAAATTTCAGTGTTAGTTCCTTTTCAGTGTAAAATGGTTTCGATTCTGCCAGCTGCTTTGAGCTGGCATTGTTATTATTTGTTTTTAATCTGATCTATGTGTGGGCAAGTGACACACATACACCCAAGTTGACCCCACCTGCTTTCTGAAATTTCCCGAGTAAGAGGTGCTCCCTAGGTAAAATTGCGTTTAAATTTCATGATGGCAGTGGTAGATTTGTGCCAATATGGGCTTTGTGACAGAATTGGCAAGCCAACGAAAGGCTATCTGTGGCCACTACTGAATTAGGGCCAAAGCGATTTGCCTGAGAAGAGCCCTCAATTCTATTCGTCAAGGATTTTTGGCCATTAGAACTGCTCCTAATTTACACTTGAGTCCTGGGCAATGTTAAAGTAGACGGCTTAACTCATTAACAGCCTCAACTCCTGTTGGCCATCAAAATGTCATAAAGCGAAAATCAATAGGAGCATTTAAGAGGCAAAATCCCTCCCATACCACCCACATTGGTTGGCCATTATGAGGCTTCCTCTTACCAGTCATCCCAAAATGCATTAACATTAATGACATTGCGAAACGAGAATTTATTTTATTTAATTTCCTTAACTTTATTTCGCTTTTGCCCTTTTATCTTTGTTATTACCGCCAACGCAGTACCGCGGCTGCTTTTTGTTTACCATGGCAATGGCGATGGCGTCGGCGAGTATATTTAATTTTTGGTTTTTATGGCATTCCAAACGCCTCGCAGAAAATTGGGGAATCTACTTGGAACTGACTCTCAGTGGGTCGCCAGTTTAATGGACGCTTGTGGTGGCCATGCGATTGCCATAATAATCATTAATTTTATGGCAAAACAATAAGGCAGGTAATAAAAGTTTCATTTTCGGGCTTCATTCTCCTTCTGCCCTTTATTTTTTTAATGTAGCGGACATGGTGTCAACCTCGGAACCCTGCAGCCACAGTATACCGAACAGGAGGAGCTGGACCAGTAGCTGAAGCAGCTTGGATGAGCAGAAAATATTAAAAATAATGAAAGTGAAAAGTTTTTACGCCAACACTGGCGTAGTTGTAGTGGTTGTCCGGGCAGGTAAGGAAAAGCCCGCCCCGCACTACCCAGTTCGAGGTCATAAAAGCCACATTTTGCCTTTTTAATGTTGCCCCCATGGCAAACGAATGGCGCACACTTCTCAAGTGGCAAGCGATCTTGTTTATGCCACTTTGCAACCGCTGAACTTTCCCAGATAAGAACGGGTGGTGTTGGTGCAGGTAGTAGGTAGCAGTCAGCAGCTATATCTACAGCTTCGAGGGAGTGGTTGAGCTAATAAAGCGGGTGCCGCAATTAAGGTCAGGGTGAATTCTTCTCGCCATCGATGCTGAATTTGCAAATGGCCGGGCATTAAAAACTTGATAATTACTTGTAGATTTTATACTCAGCCATAAGAGGTAATAATCATGTTTCCCCGTGGAGCAATTCACTTTACAGCTATCGTATGCTTTACTATTGCCTTTTTACTTTGATGGTACGTGATAAAGGTAGGAAAAATACATCTCAATTGTTGATTCGAGTTAAAGAGAGTTGTCTAAAAACAAATACCGAACTTTGCTGTGGATTGATACTTTTCTCTTTTAGTAAATCTACAAGCTTATTCATATGAACAATTTTGCATATTTACACACTGAGTACTGAAAATATATATATTAATACCCATTTATTAAAATTGCATTTATGTTGTTATATGGCAAAGTTTTGACCCTCAAAATATTTGTAGAAAATTATTAAGGGATGTAAGCAATAAACTTGCATAAAAATTATTCGGTTTTGAGCTTTCACTTAAATATGAATGTTATTGGGAGAGCATAGCCCATCAGAAAAGTTTGGTCAAATATTTTTAGGTAGGAAACTGCCTTAAACCATTTCCTTGTAAGTTTTCCAAGGACTTCGCATTTCCCTGCCTGAACATTCAGGGCATATTTGCCTCCTGACTAATAACTGATATCGGATTGCATATCTCAAACATCGCCAGCTTTCAACGCAGATTATTTGCCACAAACAGATATCTGCGAAATTCGAGCAAACAATTTGAAGATGGTGACCCTGACCAGTGAGAAACTGCTTGGCAGCCAGAGCACGCGGTCAGAAGTAAACAAGGTTATAGCCATGGTACCTCCATCTCCTCCTCCTCTTTGTCCTCTCATATTCCGGAATACATGCAATTTGGAATTCACAAACAAAACATAAAGCAAAGCTGGCCCAAAATGCTCGAGTTTTGTGTACATTTGAGTGGAAGGCCGGGCTAATCTGCATGCAGGGGAAAGAGATTCTGGAGAGAGCAGACAAAGCTTCAAGGGTCACGGTTCTGGGGATTTCGTGGAGCGCTTTTACGACGGAGGAGTACAAACGCTTTGTGGTAAATAAATGGTAGCCAGGACAGCAGCCCAGCCAGAGATCCGCTGGCGTTTTCGGCTTAAATACATCAAACAAAAGCATAATCTTAGCCAAGCAGAAAAATACACGCATATACACTGGGAAAAAAATGGTATTGAAATCCGGTACCTTATCCATATTTTCTTTCCAAAGAAAGTTAGATTTGACTTTATATTTCTTGGAAGCTGTAAGTAGAATTTTTTAAACTTTTCAATACCTTTGATACAGGAACATACTTTCTCCCAGTGCACATTTAAATGATAGAGGGAAGGTGATGAACGAAGGGCACCGGATCGCATAAAATTATACGCGACATTGCGGCCACGTCAAGTAAAATAGATTAATTTTACCTGTGGCCAACGGGCCAGAAGGTTGTCGTCCTCATCCTGATTTTTCCATCCCTCCGACCGTTCACACAAATTAGATTGGCAGGCGACACAGACACACAGGACTCGCAACTCACACCTTCCTCTGAAAATCTCCTTCGGGCGTAAAGCTTTCTTACCGCAGTCAAATTAAATAAAATCCAATTTAAAATGAATTTTCGCAATTTCATTTAAAACGGGCAACAGTTTGTAGGGCCGTCGCAGAGTCAGTCAGCAATTTATGCGGCTGATGTCCTCGAGATGTCTTCTCCCTCCTCCTCAACCTGCTGTTGCTGCTCCTGTTCCCTTAACCCTCCCTTAACCACCTTGCGGTTACCACTTGCTCTTGAGCCTCAAATTGGAATTAACGTTTTTAATGACGTAGCCAGCTTCTGTTTGACAGAGCGAAAGAGATGCCTCTCAAACTGCTGCACGCACATTCTGAAGGTCCTTTTACCCCTGCCTACCTACAAAACAACCACCCCCATCTGCCCACCATTCATTAATGCGCTTTTTTATTAGGAAAATCGTTAACTTGAGTTTCCCCACTTAGCGTTTTGCGCCGAGCTTTTACTTTCGTCTTTATTAAAAACTTTGGCGTCATGCATAAAACTCGTCAGTTTATTGCGATTTTTACACTTCGTTTATGAGCCAGAACCTGGGATACGGGGATCCGGGTAGCCGGGTAGCGGGGTAGCGGGGTAGCGGGGTACCAGGAACCTGGTCAGGAGAGGTTGGCCACTAATCCGCTTGTTTTTCATAATCCTTACGCCACAGGCAACGGCCAGGACCAATGTGCAGCCGTTGGAACAACAGCACCAAAGTGCAAAGTGGCTGCTGGAATTTATTTCATTTTTATTAAAGACGCTGGGGCCGGAAAATGCGTGGATGGGGGTGAAAGAGAGGGAGTGGGCGTAGGGTGGTTGGGTTGGTGGTGACACGCGTGGCTTGTCAAAGCCATGAACAGCTGCTGCTGCCTTTGGCGGGCTAGGAATATGTGTGGACATAATTTCCTCTTTATTTTTTTCCTCCAGTTTTTGTGGTTGAGAGAAATTATTTTTGCAATGGGCCCGATGAAAGTTGAGGGGTAACTTGTGGTGGAAAAGTATGTTGCCCCCGTAAAGTTCGGTTTTTGTTGAGTGGGAATTCAGGGTAAACTTTAGTTCAAAGGGCAGAATGTGAACTGGATACATGTGGTGAGCACAGGTAAAATAGATGCATCAGTTTATACATAAATCACAGAGATCTTTGTGGTGTTTTGATCAATTTAAATAAATAAATGGATAAGCGAAGTATACTTTTTCTTCACGTTCAAATTGTAACCTTACCTTAATCAGTTAACTAAAGAAACCACAACCCAACCTTAAGTCAAACCACAAAACATTCCAAACATTTTAGCGACCACAAACCTGAGCTGTATCCATTTCCCGTGCAAAATCAGGCTAATGACCTATTGTGCCAACTGTCCATGGACAAGTTTATTACGCTGACGTGCTGAAAAATCTTACGACCATTACTCAAGCCGTTTTATTGGCTCCGTTTTTCGACTGACCCCCGCTGTCAACAAGACGGCCTGACAAATAAAGCCGCTCACCTCTCCGCCGGAAAAGGCGGAGGGTGATGCGGCAGAAGGCGGCTTGAATTACCCAAAAATTGGCGGGGAAATGCGAGAATGCGAGAATCATCAGTCTGTTGGAAGGCCGCAGGTGCTGTTCTTTGTTAAACTTGAAAAATTATATTTTATTTGCCGGGCTCCGCTGTGCGCTGTACTGATTTCGCGGCCCTTTTCCATTTGGGAAAAAGGGGAAAAACTTTTGCTGCGTCGCGGCCCCATTTCGCTTCCCTTTTTCATTCTTTTTTTTTTTGTATTATAACAATGGTAAACAAGGGAACCAGGAATATCTCTGGGCATCTTTGTGAATAATGATTTGCCACTTGGGAGCATTTGTAAATTAGATGCCGCTGTGTAGCGCAGTTTGCTGCCGGCGACAGCGTAAATATTTAATTTGCAAGATATTCCGTGCGGAAGCCCGGCGACTAAGTTGACCTTTGACTTGTATTTCCCTCGCTTTTTTATTCCTTATTTTGCAGAAGCCATTATCATTATGCCCATTGTTGTTGCGGCTTGGGCAAGGGTTGTAGGATTTTCCATTATTTTTATTACTTTCAGTTACACTCGGCTCTCGACATTTTCGGACCGCCGCCTGCGCACTTGACTCAATAATGAGTCAGTTAATTGAGGTGACAATTGTTGGGCACTCTCGAGAGATTCGGTATTCGCGGCCCTCGACTTATGGCATTTTGATCATTTTATGCACTCGAAAGGCAAATCAAATTCAACCCTTCTACGAAATGATTTAGTGCTTTTAGATGGACAAAGCTTTTTGTCAAAAGGTGAAACTTGGAAGACTTCTTAGGAAATTTATTTTTATTAAATTACTTGGACGAGGGTTCGTGTTTCGCCTGATGGGATTGAAGGGACAAATTTGCTGGAATTTTAAGAATGTTTTGAGTTTTGTCATTTAATGTGGGCAGTTTGCGTTTTGGTTTTGGACCTATTGAGCGACACTTCATTAAATTTATTTCCTTAACTACAGAAATGTTTGCATTTTGGGTATTATTCCTCCTTCATTGCAAAAAATATTATTTTTGGCTGTCTTGTTATTGATTAGCAATCTTTTCGAATCTACTATTTAAATTATTTAAATTTCTAAAATATTTTTAAAAGAATCGAATCGACTAGGAGTTTTCTGTATGTTTACATTTCGGAGCCATTTTAAGAATTACTTTTTAAAATTAAAGGAAGCAATTTGAGCTAATCCCATTATATGACGCCTATTACACCCGCATTAAAACATAGTGGTCTGACTTACCTGTCCGCCTTCTTGACACCTGACCACATGGCCGCCGAGACGGGCGGCATGAATCGCAAATTGCCGACCGGCGGCGAGGCATAGGGGATTCCCCGATACGCCTCAACCGGATCCAAGTGGCGGCCATCTAATTGGACAATTACGCCCGATATGGCGCCATTGCGTGTGTTGATAATCCGCGACGATAGCTGGGCGGGTAATTGATCATGAATCGGGTTGGAGTTCGAGTTCGAGTTGCTTTGGTTGCTGGTGGGTCTTCCACTGCGGTTGCCACTGTTACTCGTAGTGGATGATGAGGAGGTTGAGCTGCTAGAAGAAGATGAGGAGCCCGCTGATGAAGATGAAGTGAGGGATAATGAGGGCACGGAACTGGAAGTGGCGCTGCTGGAACCGATCAGCACGAGTCCGCCATTATTCGACGATGTTGGACCCTTTTGGGATGTGCTCAGGTTACCGCTGTTGCTACTATAGCTAATCCCAGCTGCCATACATCTCTCTATATATATATCCAGAACCACCAAAATCAGCAGACAAGACCATGACCACGACCACGCCCACCCCTCACTCGTCCTCCTCCTTGTGGGCGGCACTTTCCGCCGGGTTCTCGTTGCTGACGATGGCGGGAGTTGTCGCTTCGAGTGCAGCAACATAACCATTATTATTATTGGTCAAAATGGCCACGTCGCAATGTTGTCGTTGTTTTTTCGATAACTTGATGTCCAACTGTTGGTTTTTTGTCCTTTTTTGTCCTCTCTGCTCTTGTATAATTGACCACAAGATAGCTGTTTGTGGCGTGGCCTGCTTTCGCTTTGCTTATTTCGGCAAGGATTTTCACTTTTTATATCCTTATTTTATATACTTTTTGTATTTTAATTTTACAACAGCGATACGTTTTGTTGGTTGTATATTTGGTTCAAAAAAATATGGCAGTTTACGTGAGCTGGAACGGAAAAAAAGTAATTGATTTAATTAAATATTTGTGGGGGGTAATTAAAAGATGTGCACTTTATGCTTGAAAGTTTATAAAAAATAGGTTTGGGGACGATAGAAACTTCATGGAATTGAAATTATTTTTACCTCACGATATGTAAATCAAGGTAAAGGTCAACTTCTGAAGAGCACAAATAGTTCTTTATTGCCTTTAAGTAAAATATAAGCCAAAATTTGATATTCTTTAGATTCCTTGAAACTGTAACTGATTAAACTATAGTCTAAATTCTACAAAGACTCCCGCATTCTTCATTTGGGCTCTTCTGCTCTCTTCAAGGCAATTCCACTGAGTGTGTGCCTTGAAGCATTTCATTCGGTCCTCGTTGGCGTTTTTGTAGTCTGCCTGGAGGCATTTCCCCCGAAAAAGAAAGGACGATGGCAAAAGGATGGGCTTTGGGTAAAAAATCCTCCGTCCACTCGTTGCCTTTTGCCTCTTCCCTCATCTTGTTTTTTGGTATGTTTGCCAGCTGAAGCATCACCTTGTTTGCACTCGGTGTAGTGTCCTTGCCCTTGTTGTAGTCCACAACAACGAAGGGGTTTTGTGGGAGTGGGAGTGGCAGTGGCTATGGGCTTGGTTGGGTGGCCAGGACATTTGGCATTTTGCATATGCCAGACATGTCAGTCTAGCAGGCAGCCAGGCAGGGCCGAGGCTCCTGACAACACGAGGAGAATGCCTACGTGGAATGACTAGGATGTGGGGAAAGGCAAGGACCAAGCTGGAGCCATTTCATTGCCTGACTGGTGACATTGGGTCATTGGATCAACAATTCGAAGAAGCTAGACAAAGGATGTGAGCAGCCCGATAAGCAGATTTTGATATAAGGCTCATTTATGGATCTGTTTTGAGGTACTTCAAGTTGAATGAAGAAATAGGTGAAAAATTTAAATTGATTAAAGAAGTTAAATGAATTTGCAAACTCTTTTCCGGAACAAATGGATAAGACCTTAATTAATAATAGTTTCAAATTCAACTTTGATGCTAAAATTGAACTGAACCTGCGGTTCAGAGGTTTATCAACTACTAGGTTGTTTCTCTCTACAGCTTTTGTCTTGAGTAAGGTGTCTGACGGTATTATAAGCCCAAGAAGCAGCCGTACTGTTGGTCCTTACTGCGCCACCCCTACGTAACACTTTTTTTTTGGTTAAAGGTATTTTTATTCAGCTCGCACTTACTTATTCCGTGCGTTGGCTCTTCTGCTGTCTGCGGCTCGAGTGCAGGTGCTAAGCCCTTCCGTCGTGCATGTGCGTAGGATGTTGGATGTGGGATGTCCTTGCTGCTGCTGCTGCTATTGCTCTTGCTCCTCCCTCCTACTCGCGCTCCTTGTTGAGAATCACTTCACGTACTGCTCGCTCAGCCGCGTCGTCTGCTGCTGCTGCTACTGCGTTTTCTGAATGCTGGCACGCTACAATTGTCATGCAAGCGGACATTCTCCACGGAGACGTTCACGTACTCAGCGACGAGGAGGCTTCCAAGGAGGTAAAGGAGATCCTGGCCGACGGCTGCTGGGTCTCAAGTTGTTGTCTTTCCATGCCGGTTAATGCTGGAATCGGATCAGAAAGGGAAAGCACACTTCATTAGGACTTTTATTCTTCATAAGGCACTTGAACTATGCTTAATAATTAACCCAACACGCGCTATTTGCTTATTTATAGGAAAAAACAGTGTGTCTAAGATAGGGAAAGTGGCTATATCTTCGATTGAAAAATGAATCAGTTTTATAAAGTTACCAGAATATATATAAAATAGTTATTCCTTTGAAATTTCTCTTATAGCCCATGCCTGCTTTTTCTCCTTTTTCTCAAATAGTCAATGACTATTAATTAATGATATTAGCAAACCAAATATAAACTTAGTTTATCCCCCATGGCTCGAGCGCCCCTTTTGCAGGGTAATAATTGAATCAGTGACTCGGAGCTGGTGGAAAATTTTAATTATACGATGCCCTCAAGTGTAAGTAAATTATTATGCAGATCATTAGCAAAGTAATTAGACTCGGCAGCCGCTTCGGCCATAATCCTCGGCTCACTAGTTGAATTAATTGTATTCCGGGAAATTGAGTTATTCCCACATTCCATCAAAGCATACCGCCGGCGTTCGTTGGATTGCTGGTGCTATTCATTTATTATGCGAATTTCGACTACATTTCCCGCATATAATTTCCCCCAGGCAAAGACTGTCACGTCGAGTCACATAAGTAAACAGAGGCCAGACCAGAAGGGATTTTAGAGTGCGAGTTCCTTAGTTTACCCAGCAAATAACATCATCAAGTTGTCCGCAGGAGTAGTAGTGACTTAACTTAACATCCACCCACTCCCTGGTAAACATTGTAAATCATACGCACTGTTGCCCAGATGCTTTGTTTTATTTTGCCATTGCGAATGGGTTGAGAGCCCGTCACGCTGCGATGGAATTCTCAAGTTAAAGAGTGTGACAAATATATACATGATATTCGTTTATTCGTAGACCAACAGCCGGTGTCCGGTTTTAGCTTAATAACTTCCTGACTTTTTTGTGGAAATTTTCAAAAAGCAGTCTGCTTAAGGTTCTCCTCAAAACGCACTCAAAGATTCCAAGTACACAATAATGCCGCCTTATTACATGACAGGAAAAACATCTTTAACTTTGCCGTTTCTCCCTCAAAAATTCTTGGCGAACTTTTAGACTGAAAACAAAAAGTTGTCAGAAGTTCAAATTTGTACACAACTTATAATATATATGTAGGCGCAAGTATTTGAAATGACTTTATTCACATTTGTAATTTGTATCTCGGCTCTCGAAGAGATAATTGGATTCGAGAGTGTTTTCATGTTGTTTGCCTAATTTAATTGCAAATAAACGAAACGGAATTCCAGTTTGTGAAATACTTTTGCTTTAATTAAAAATCAAAACGCGATAAGCGATGCCAGGGAATTGCCATGGAAAACGTTTTATCATGGTAGGTCGGGGAATTATATCTTCGGAAAATGGAAGAAGTAGTCTCTTGACTTTGCAACTGGCCGCAATTTCCGCCTGGCCGCAACTTTTTCTGAGCTTTTTGCGCCATAAATTCAGCGCCAGCTAGACGGAGCATCCGCATTCGCATCCGCAGAATCAGCCTCAGTTATTTTACCCGGTCCGAGGGTCATTAATTTGTCTTTTGAGGAGATGGCGGCGCGGGTGGACGAAAGGGCATTTTGGACGAGGAGCAGTCGTTGCCGGCAAGGCATTAAACTGCTTAAGTAGCACAACTAAATTAAGAATTGTGGGCCAAGCAATTAGAAACAGGGCGGCTGGAGGCTTGGCAGACAATGAGCAATAAAGTTCAAAGTTAGGTCAATCCTTAGGTGTAATGGATATTTGTTTGCTCCGATTTTTCCAGCCATAATCTGTCTTCTCTAAGGGTACTCAAGGCACACACGCAAGCTTAATAAAAAGCAAAGAGCACACAAAGCGATAATTTTACAAATTAATTCTATATAGAATGTTATATCGTAGAGAATAAATAGGGTCTGCCCTATATATAAATATGTACCAGTACTCTTGGGACATGATGTCTTAAAACTATCATAACAAAATAAATCTGATTTTTATATTTTCTCACTGTGTGATAAGCTAAACGTAAGTTCAAATCGTTGAAAGACGCCAACGATGCGTATGCTTTATATTCAATGTTCCCATTCCTCTGACCGTATGTGGAAAAAAATTGCTCCTTTATAGTATATCGATTGGTACGTTCGCAGACATGTATTTCCGGAAATTTAATCAGTTTTGGTGCTTAACCGAGTTGTGGAAGGCAAACGAAATCGGAGGAGTCCTCACAAATATATATAAAAAGAAACACAAATCCAAAGGCAACTCAAAGGAAAAAGCCAAGGAATGTTAGGGCAGCGGAGAAAATGGCAGGAAGATGGGAAGGAAAATTGTTTAGCAGTTGTCTGACTGGAAATGGAAATGAAAATGTTTCTGACTTACTTGCCTTGGCATTGTTATTTGAGTTTATTGAAATGACTGTCTTGCCTTCCCTTGCTTAAGTGGGTATGAAAATACCCATGTAACGGCAGGAAAAACGGAGATGAGATAGTTCACGATGGAAATAGTTTCATATATACTATACTATCACTAAGAATCGACTTTCTCATACTATTTTTTATAATTATCTCAGGAAATGCTTCGAACCACAAACAGTAAACTAACAGTTTTCAGCACATGACTTCAGGGAAAACTATTGTTTTTGCATAAAGCTTTTTTTGATAAAAACAAAGAAGACCATGAAAAAAAGGAAGGACAGATACTCTGGCCAACTCAAACTGTAATTTTTCATGCAAATTTATGCAAAAATGTGAGAAATTCGCTTCAAGAAAATATGAGCGAAAAATGCAATCTGCAAAAGAGTTAAAACCAAAAGGGAACTTGAAAAAAAGGAAAAGAATTAAGTGGGATGGAGAAGTTTCCCAGAGATGGGAAATAATGCGACTTTTTAACTACGTTTTAGTTTAGCCAAATGCATTTTGCATGTCAGAGTTCGTCTCCTGATAATAATATTCGAGAAGAACTCTCTGACTTTTTATCTGCGTCTCTTCATTGCCTTAATGGGCTGCCTCCTTTTTGCTGCGTTTTAGGGTTTCATTATGTTGGCTATCCGACCAACAAAGGCTTATCATTTTTTGCTCGGCCACGTCCTTTATTTATGTATACGAGTACACAACTTCTCGCCTCTTCGACTCGGGTCCGCCCTCTGCCATTTTTCCAGCAAAAAAAATGGCTAAAACAATGGCTTTGCACAACAACGAAGCCAGAAATTAAACTGACTTTCATCAGGAGGAGCGCAACTGACAAGTCAACGAGAAGAAAATAAAGAAGCTTCTCTAGCGAGTGGTGGCGGGAATAAAAAACACTTGGCGGAAATTATAATCCGTCTGCATTTTAAAAATAAAATATAACGGGGTAAAAAAGTTGCTAGCTTGAGGCTTAAAGCAGCTCAAAAGTGTATTTAAAATTAGCATAAATGCCTACATATATAAAAAATTAAATATGCAAAATGGAAGAAGATTGCATTAACTGCAAATGGAAAATTGTAGTTATCCTTATGGAAATAGAGTGCTCGTTGATCTTTCATATCCATTTTTAACTTAAAGCTACTTAAAATTAAATGAATTATTTATTTGTTTGAATAGTCGACATTTATGATGACGCGGATCAGTAAAAATAATGTAAAAATTCCAGACTAAGGCTTGAAAATTTTCACTCCAATGAAAAGGAAAAAGTCAATCAGAAAATGTTTAAATTATGCAAAGTTGTTCGACGCTCGGAATCCTTCGAATGAGATACACATGCATTTATCCTTGGGCCAAACATTAGCTAAAGCAATAAATTGTTCGCACAATTGGGCCCGGCGAATGCATGGAAAATTAATTTCCCTCTGATTTTACAATTCTCTTCCCAAGCATGGCATAAATTCAGCGCTCGCGGCAAACAAATTTTCGAAAGTAAATTATTATATTATTTAGAAATAAATTATCGTTTAATATTGGCAAATAATACGATACCATGGGATTCCATTTTCTGTCTTCCCAAATCATTCTTGTGTTTTTCGGCCTCGCCAGAAATTCGCAAATTGAATTCGTTATTCGGCGTCGCATGAAATAATTTCGCCTTGGGGGGTCACCAACGGCAAATGACGATATAATGATATTAAAGCAACATTACGCCATTACGTAGCAACACACATGCAAAAATAATTGACGACAATGACGTAGGCGACACACATTGCCAAACGAAGACATTGCGCATACGCCCCGTAAGCCAAACCAGACTAAATAATGAGGCTAGAGGGCAAAGGCAGACAGAGTCAGACAAAGTCAAGGAGTGGAGAAAGCAGGAAGCCAGAACTGGGTTTTATGCCATCAAGGGTTAGACGTTGTCCTAACCTGTAAAATAACATTATTTTACTGGTGTATCTTGATAAAATATATTCAAAGATAATTTAACAAACTACTTATGCTTTATGTTGTCAGTTGTGTTTTCTTTGGAATTATATCTTTTTGATCTGTTTTATAGTCTTATGAAAGGTGTATACAAGGTCCAGTAACTAGCCATTCTTATATTTTGATCATTTATACAATATTTTGCATAGTTATGTGGCGTTTCCGCTTCTTTTTTAACAGGAGTTCAAAATTACTTAGTTTATATCTTTCATGAATTGATATAATGATATATAGAACTGAAAAAACTGATTCTTTTTAGTGTCTAAATACGTTGAAAATATAATTGGAATGTCTTTTCTATTATTTCTATAATTTTTTTTTGTTTTTATTTTTTGAGAAATTTGAAAAGATCTAAAAATTGATTTTTTTTTAACTTCGATGGTATTATAGCGAATATTCCGTTGCAATCGCAATCTCTGACCCACATTTTCGAATAATTTATTTGTAGCTCTTATCATCCTGCCAGTCCATCACACTTAAGGCGACAATTTCGAATGAAAATCAATTTGCACCGCACACGCCAAAGGACACGAGTCCTAAATATTCATCCCGGCTGAGCGCGTTAGTCTTAATTAATTTCCACCCACCGAAAGCAGCGCCCTTGGCTTTGTTCGGGATTACTTTTGCTAGTTGTGGCATGGCACTGGATGCTCTTTGGGGTATTTTAATGACGTTTTCATAAACAGCCACCGCCATTATATGTGTGTGTGTATGTGTCCTTTTTTTGTGTCTGTCAATGCGTTCCTAATTCCATTTTATGCCACGTGGCTCGGCCTTCATTCTGCGTATTTGTTTTTCCTTGGCTGAAATGGCAGATAAAATAATTTATTGGGTAAAAATCGCTGGCCAAGAGCTAAGCGCTCTGGTTTCCCCCTCTTCCTTCCAGAGACTCTTTTTTTTGTCCTCGCTTTTGTCTTTTAGCTCATGTTATCTCCAATGGAATATCTATTTGGCCATCGCTTTCGGCCCTTCCATAATGTTGGCGCCATGTTGATGTTATCTTAGCGGAAGTGTTGACTCAATGTTTACTCAATGAGGGCGTTGCTGGCGCGATATGACAACGGGTCCTTAGTCCTTAGTCCTTTGGGCCTTTGTCCATGTATGTGTGTTCGTTCGATTGAAGGAGCATTCCATGCCAAGCCAGCCATTTTGTTTCGCTTTCGGCTTTGTTTTTGCCCACTTAGTTAATACATTTGCTGGTTTCGCTACGCCTTATAAATATGCAAGGGCGATTCATCCTGTTCAAATAGTGCAAGGTCAACGCTGGATAGAGTTACATAAACGAGACGGCCAGCCGTAATTGCCCTTTTAACAAAGCATTGATGGGCAAAATAGCAGAGGATAAGGGCTTCATTTCAGTCCAGACAATGGCTATCAATTAGGCCAAGTCCAAAAGGCGGCTAAAAAATAAACATATTTAATGGTCTAGATTTCTTTCGGCAAGACAAGAACACATAAACACAGCTTTTACATTTACGAAAAGACTGTTTCTTGGCCATGTTCAAGACAGTAATCATTATTATAATAATAAATGTCGTAAGTTAATTCTCAAAGGGGTTTTATAATTTAAATATGTGATTCTAGTGTTAATTTCTGCTCTGAGCAGAAACATTCTCTTCTTTTTAACTTTCATATTTATTAGACAGAAAGTCCCACACTAAGAAAACAGCTCTCCAAGTTAGCCCTAATTGAGTTTTGACCCCATGCTGTAAGCCGGAGTCTTGGCCAGTAATATTTCAATCTGAACAATCTCAACTTAACCGCATAGGAAAGCCTGTTACACTAATGAGCAACACCTGGGGAGACAGCCAAAGCAGCAGCAGCAGCAGCAGCAGCTGTAAAGGTGAAATAGTTATCCCCAGACAAGTTGCAAAATTTACAGCATACGAGAAAAAAATCAGCTTAACCACAAAAGTGGGTGGAGTTGTGGGGCTGCGAGGGGTGGTGGCCAACCTAATGGCACATCTCCAGGCTATTTGGACTTGGCTTTTGTGTCCGTCCTGGTCCTTGGTCCTGCCGTCCTTGTTGGCTTTGTGTGTTTCCGTAAACTGTCATTTCCGGCTGCCACTGCTACAGTGCTCCCAGCTCCTTGCCACTCCCCTCACCCCCCAGCTTTGCTTTCAATGCACAATAATTGTTATCTTCAACAATTTGCGGATGTTATAAACATATACGACTGCTTCATATTGTCTGCATGTAAATACAGCAATGTGGCACGGGCACTGGGATTTTCAAAGTGCAGAGAGAGAAAAGATGGGATTAATTGGACAGGAAAATTAGAGCACTAAGAAATATTTTTCTAAATCTGTTTCTAAGTCAAATTTCAGATAAAATCAGTAAATAACAACGTTAAAAGTTAAAACTCTCTTCGACATACATTTCATTTAATACTAGCATATATCGTACCTACGGTAAAGATTTTTTACATATTCCATGTAAATGAAAAAGACGAAATTTTGACTGTGTGACACTCGATGTTTGCACTTGTCGTTCGTTTTAATGGGTGGGCCAGGACTGCACCTGCTCCACTAGTAACTGGTCCCCTTATCCTGCGTCCTAGCTTCTTCTTATCCGGCTACTCCTCCGCCTCCTCCTGCTCATGTTACTCAACCTCCTCCGCTGGCTTGTACAACAATCGACATCCTCCCAATGGAGAACTGGCACGGAAGACATTTAGCTAAGCGCTTCGCTTGGCAAACAATTTTCGATTTCAGTTTGGGCCCCACTTCCTCAACAACCCCCCACCATTTTCACATTTTCCCATCTTCCCCTCGAGGGGGATACGCGCAATTTGAAGCTCATGTGCGAAAACTTTCAAGCAGTGAAAGTTGTGAGCACCAGCAAGAAAAACTCTCGAATTTCATAGATAGCTATAGGTGGGGGTGGCCTCTGGGTTACGGTTACGGATGGTATTACATGCTAAGCCTTGGTTCGGTAACTTTTGGCCGGAAAATTTGTTAGGTGGAATACTTCGGCGGGGAGTTTTTTCAATTCCCCGATTGAGTTTCATGCATATTTCAGCTGTACAGCATGGTTAATAGCTGGCAGAAGTATTTGCGCCCCAATTCTGGGCAATAATTAAGGAAAGGTGATTATCCTGCGCACGACGCATACGCCCCATTGTCTGAGTGGTCGACTCAGTGTGTCACGTCGTCTGTCCCGTAATTTTAGCTGTTCACCTGTTTGACTGCGTTACTCATACGCCTACGTGCCTCATTAAGGGACGTGTGTACGTCTCTCTCTCTATGCCAGACTCAACTCGGTAATAGAAAACTTTGGCATAACATTTAGGCTGCCTAAACTTAATTAACAACTCCGAACAGGTAATCGGCAGGCGGTCGAATTGCTGCCTCAATTCCCCACCCATTGTCCGGGCCATTTCATTTGCAAATGTTCTCTGGACACAAAGCGCCATGGAGCTTTCCGCCTTCCCATTAAATTGGTCATTAGGCGTCAAGTGGCCTGCTGCCGCGCTCTTGGTAGCTCCAGCTTTTGGCCCGAACGATGGCATAAACAAAGGCATCCGAAATTGTTTTGGCTTAATTTGAACGCCCCACCCATCCTCAGAAAACGTTGACTTTAATTACTCGCCCTTCTCGGCTGGCACATTCAATTAAATTATCGTGTAGCAGGTGGCTTTAAAACTGTAGGATCTCTTCCAGAATAAATGTATGCAATTTCTGTTCGAAAAACAAAATTCAAGCAAGAAAACAAATCTTTTTAATTGTTCTCCTATGCGGCGTAGAACCCAAAGTTTATCGTGAATTTGTTCAGCAAGTTTTTGTGATTCTATTTGGCTTGGCTTGCCTTGTGTCCCTGGCACGAAAACAAGAAAATTAGTTAAAACTTTGGCAAAAACAGCAGACGACTTTTGCCTAAGGACAAAAGAGGAAAGGTGAGCTGGCTATTCGTTTTGCATGGAACAAGAGGGCAATTTGCTGCTTGGGGACTTAATAATAGGTATTTTTTAACGATCAAATGAAATTTAAAAATTCTCTTTCTCAGAATATCTGTTGCAGAACGGCTTTTCACCTGGGACTTCGGACCCATTAAAATCCGCCTGGCTATATGAATAAATTCATGGATAACCAACACTGCCGCTTCACCCATATAATTCTGCACTCTTGGCTGCAACTAAGCAGAAAGCAAGAAAGAAACTTAAATTAATTCTCAACACAACACAAAAGAAACGAGCATATATAAGGAAGAATAAGCGCATAAATAAACTATTTGTTGTTAAGGCAGCTCGAAGCTCCGTGCATTTTCGACGCCCATTTGGCCCTGTTTCCTCAACGTTTTTGTAAACGGCATTCAGAAGTGAAGGTAACAAGGGAAGCCGAGAAATCTGTTGAGTGGAAAATTACAAAAAACTGCAAAAGCGGCGTTTACCAACATTTTCTGCATGCCACAGAGTGCCTCATTCTGCGTCTCAGGCCCCACATGTGTTGCTTTTAAGTATTTTGGCAAGTTGTGCATATTTTAATTAGTTTCCACAGCCAGCAAACAGTTTTCGCCTAACAAGCAAGCAGGTGGCAAGCGAGCGTAAGACGTGGCGTATACGCAATCTGTGACCTCCTGGCTAAATGTCAGGGTGTGTGCTTGTTAATGTGAGCGTGTTGATGTGTTACGCATCAGTGAATTCTAAAACGAAGCCAACCATACCCTGAACTGGGAACTGGGAAATTTAATAGGTATTGTTCACATTTCAGTTGTAGTTTCTTTTCTTAAAAAGGTTAAGTTACCAATAAATTGAGTTAGTCTTAAAATAACTTGTACTCAAAATGCAATTTCATTTGTTATAAATACATGGTTATTAATGGGATCTGTTATAAATATTTAAATATTTTTATATTTTCCACTTCTTGTCTACTCCTATTTTAGGAAATTTCCGAGTTTTCTTTCTGTTGTATTCCTTCTACAAGAGTTTATGATATATTTTACCAAAGTATATCCTTATATATGGTAACTTATGGTTCCCCTCAAACGTCTTTAAATAACTTCCTCTTCTTAGGTTCACCCCTTTGTTCGCCAAACTTAAACATGACTTAGGTCTTGCCACTGGCTTTTTCGCCACCCTAAAAACTCCGCTAAAACGCACACAAGTTTGACGGAGTTGCTACTTTTGGGTTATGGCAACGAGGAAAGTCAAACAAATGTCAAAGCGAACTAGTCACTCACCCACAAGCTAAATCTTGGCTCAATTTCTGTGCGGGGATTTCGCGTTTAACTATTTAGGCAAGGCATCTGCGAACAGGGATTTTGATTGCCTTTAAGCGCTCAGCCCAGCATTTAGGGTCGAGAAAAGGCCAAAAGGATATCAATATGCGAGCAAACAGGGAAACCGAGGAGACTAAGGAATGGAGAGTGGGGGAAGTCACCTATGCAAATATTTCCCGACTGCCTTTCTGCGCTTTCCCCCTCGGCCATTCAAACTTTCTGCTTCAGTTGCTCGCCCGTTCTTCGAATGTATCTTGATACAAGTACTGCAATTTGTACTCGTAGCTCAGCTCTGCCTGTCGCCTTTCCCGAGATTGGCTCCTGTACACAGATGTACTAAAAGAAATGTTTGAAGACTTAAATGTTTTAAAACTTAAAAAGTAAAGTAAACTTTTGAATAAAACTATTATTACAAAAGATTTATGAGGCTCATTAAAAGGTATACAGAAATAATATTGGCTTTTGGCATATTTGTAGGGGTGTCTGAAATTATGCAACACTTATTTTAATCCGATTATTTTATTGCTAATTTTAAGCCCCTTTGATTAAGGATTTCAAAACGTTTTTGACAATAACATTTTATAAATTCAATTGTGCTTAACTACACCTCAGTTTTTGAGTGTAGGCTGCCACACACTGTAGTACGTACACACACTTGACTGCTCGTTTTGGCTTTGCTGCCATTCAAATCTGGCTTGTATCCTCATCCACCACCCACACAAAATGCATTGCATAGCAGACTGCTTCTCTCGGATTTCATTCTTTCCTTTTGGATCCGATCCTTTGGCTTATATGGCTCCTTGTGTTTCTGGGGCCCGTTTAATAGTCGCAAATTGGTT
Source organism: Drosophila eugracilis (assembly GCF_018153835.1). Lineage (NCBI taxonomy): Eukaryota > Metazoa > Arthropoda > Insecta > Diptera > Drosophilidae > Drosophila > Drosophila eugracilis. The sequence goes on from NW_024573616.1 coordinate 868,988, forward strand.
CTCACACTTGGAATTTCGATTGGCTGTGTGATTTGGCTGAGGTCCTTTGACTCGCTGAAAATTGATGAGAATCGAATGGATTTTGACTGAGGCAGCAAACAAATTGTTGATGTTGTGAAATTGTATAGAAAGGTATGTTGATATCTGAATGAAATCCGCAATCTATCTTTTAGATTAGCTGTTATTAATTGTGTTTTTATTTTAAGCTAATAACAGTTGGAGAATTCCAGTTAAAATCTAGCCACTATGTCCTATGAGAATGTCCTTTTACCCAACCAGCCAGTCAACCTAAAATTTATTTTAGGGCTTTCGGATTAGTCATTGCAAAGCAAAATCTACATTGTCAACCACTTATCGCCCACAAAACAAATAAAATCCAACAGTTTTTGTTTCGGGTTACCAAACCGCAGAGGGGAAACATTTTATTTGGCTGCGGGCTGAACCCAAAAATGAACCCGCAGATGGGCTCTGCTCGCTCATTAAAATTTGTTGCCGATGCCATGGAAAGGTGGATGTGATGTGTGCGGCGGCGGGGCTTACGGACTATCAACCAGCTGAGTGTGTTGTTTATGGGTTCGTCTTTATCGCAAACGTAAACCAAAGTCATCAAATACACAGCTCACACGCTCATGAGGGTAGCAATGGAGGAGATATCAGGGTTTTAGTATTTTACCTTAATTTGCCAAGGTTAATCAAACTTTTCACCCTCAAAGCAAATTCAGGGACTTTCCAATAATAGGGATTACTTCAACACAAGGAGAAAAACTACTTAGGTTCAATGCTTAGTTGTATGTATAATATATTTTTAAAAGTACTGTTTGTAAATACTCTCCCATAAATTAAAACTTTCAACTTTAAAACTGAGTTATTCCCCTCGAAACAACGGTTTGAAGTATTGACAAGGAATTGTTTATCGATTTACTGCTTTGAGAGCTCGACAAACGCAAAAAACTCATTTCGCTCGAATGGAAGTTAATAAATTACACTTCAATTGTGCAGTCAAAGTCATGTTCGATATAAAATATGTTGTGGCAGTCGGTTCGGTTGGTATGTGATTGTTTGTGTGCGAGTAAATCTGATGCTCGCTCCCAGCCGTGGTCTTTCGTCTTTGATGCCAGCTCCTGGCAGGGCCTGTCAAATCAAATAATTGAACTTTCATTCCATTGTGAAAAATGAAGCACATCCTAGCGACTGGATAAGCGAAGAAAAAGCGAGAGCAAATGCCGCACATTAAAAGCGTTTTAAAAATAGAGGCAAAAAACCCCTGGCACGATATGAAACTGAAACCTTCTCTCGGCTCTGTACTATACACACACATTTCTTCTTAATCCATTTTTGTACTCAACGTTAGCTGATGGATTACTCTCGTTCAAATGTCGAATCTTGTTAGCGCAGCTTCCCAGCCATCCCCTGCCACCTCCAGCCATCCCCTGCCATCACCCACATTGCAACAAAAAAATCGAGGAAATGTGGCTGGAGATCCGTTGACTGAGCCTGGGGGCTGTTTTCTGGGGCGCCACCAACATTCCACGGCAACAGATGCTGATGGCTAACAAGCCAAAGGGAGCACAAGTGTCGCTGATTTTTCACGCTCCAGATTCAAGTTCTGCATGTGTGTGGGTGAAATCTGAAACATGGCAAAAAAAAAACTACCACAAACAGACTCGTTACAGAAATTGAAAGAGAGTCATTTTTAAAATTGATGTAGAAAGGATTCAGGATAAATGGCTTTCCGAGAATAATTTGAATTATTTTACTAAAATTTAAAAAAGCAAATTGGTTTGCCTAAAATAACTTTTAAACTGAAGCTTTGAGCTTAACTAAATACATATTTTTTCTCCCAGTGATTGCTTTAACATCCCAATTTTTTAATAAGTTTCTTTCTGGCTGTGTTCGCTTGTTATTCAACTTTAAACCGAGAAATACCAGCTACCTTGGATATTTTTGCTTGCAGTATTTCCGATAATTACTGGCCAGCTTCTGCTTTTCTTCGTGCTCTCCGGCTGTGCCTGCTTCTGCCATTTAATTCCCTAGGGCCACGGACTTAGTTAGCTGGGAACATGGAATTTTTTGTTTGCCTTCGTTTCCTTTGCTCTTCCAGTTTTCCCAAGTTGTTTTTTGTTGCCATTACCGTTTTTGATATTGCCAATTTTTCCTGTGCTCGGCATACATTTTTTTTGTCTAATTGTCTGTTCCCAGTTTTCTGGCTGGGAATTGCATAACGAAGTAAAATCTGTTAAGGCTATACGTGGGAATTCTTGTTTGTTCTCTGCCATGTCAGCACCATTTGTCGCTGCTTTCATTACAATCTAATAACCAGGGGAAGGAACAAAAAGTGTATACTTGAATTTAAATTCAAAATGTCTACCATCAAGTCGTATTTCGTGCTTGATCTTCGTCATAAAGTTTAATTTAGTTCGTGATAGATTTGAAAGGCAGTTTATGTCCCTGTGGGAATTGGGTAGCTTTGATAATTAAGTTTAATGTGCAACGATGAAGTCTGAAAGTTTTTGTGTATAAAAGATATGAACTTGTTTGTATAAAAGAGTGGTTATATACCTTTCTATATAAATATTAAAAACTAAATGTATGTCTAAAATGTTAGATTTCGTAGTACTGTATAGGTATAAAAATGCTTACATATTTCCGTCTCGTAAAATATTATTTTGATAATTAAATTATACTATTTTTTCTCTCTTAATACATCATATCTGTTTCGTACCCTTATATAATCTCTGTACATTTTTTTGTCCAGCCAAGCATAAGAAGCCTAACAATCATAAAGAGCGACTTCCAGCGAAAACGGCTGGGAAAAATCCCCTCGTGTAATGTGCCGCACCTGCAGTGCGTCAACTGAGCGCGCAATTTTCCTGCCTGAAATGAGTTTCATTTTTTATGGCTTGACCAGCCTAGCCAAGTTCCCTTACCCACCTTCCCCACATAAACACATCCATATGCAAAAGGCAGGCGTTGAATTTAATGAGGTTACATTCAGGCTCAAAGTTTTTCGCCAATTTCCAGGGCAAGCAAATCGGTGGGCTGTCATAAAAATGCTTTGTTGTGTGTGACGTATACAGTCGTATAACTGCAGACAATAAAGCGGTTTATGGTCTAATTCTATTAGCCAAAAAGCAAGTGGGCAGGCTGTCAAATGGTCGTTGAATTCGTGTAGCAATTACGCCAGACAACAACTGCCGACAAAATGCTGGCCCACATGCAATTGGCTTTTCTACTCAGAGGTGAGTTTATATATGTGTCTATAGCAGCGGACAAAATATTAGTAGTAATGCTGCCTTATCAGAACTTTTTCAAAGCATATAGTTAACATATCTATAGCAACTAAAGATTTTGTAACACTAACTTCTTGAAATATAAAAATTATTATTAATTTACTAGAAATAGTTAATTTGCAGCTATCATTCCTATTATTTTGTCTCAAAATGTATGAGGGCATGGCCTTGTTTCCTCGTAAATGCAGTCAACGAAACTTTTACGAGGGTCCATCGGTAATTTACTCAATAAAATTGCCAGCACTCAGACCCTCCTTAAATAAATTAATAAAAATAAGTCGGGAAAAAGTGTACTCAATTATTTTGTGGGTATGGCTGATAAGTTACCAAAGCAACAAAATAAAATCATTAAAAAAGGTCTTGACCGACTTATAAATTAAATTAGGAACAGCATAAATGTAGCTCATACCATACCTCGCCTACAATTGTACATGTTTTCCTTACTTTAATTTCGTGCTATAAAATGCATTTATCTTCTACTTAAATAGTGCTAAGGAATATCTTTAAAATTCCATCAAGTACTGTATAAGTTTTCGATGAGTACAAATTCAATTGTATTTTCGATTTTAAAGCCGACGAGCCTTTTGTCAATCAAGTTGGTCAAGTTTATGAAGCAATGCACTAACCCAGTTAGGATGCACAAACTGGCAAGCACACACTTATGTGTTTTCACTGTTTTTAGCCATTCTTTTTATTCAACTATGTATGGATATACAGATATATTTGTGTGTGCAGGGGGAACTTTTTCCGTTGCGACATGCTCAAGTGCTTGCTAACAAAGTTAACACAAGATTACTAATACGCACCATTGTACGTGACTTTTTGCTGTCAGCTAAATCAAGTTTCATTATGTGCCAAGCCATGGAGGAAGCGGATGAGGGGCTGCGATGAAAATACAGATATAACCGCAGCCAGGAGGAATATTGGGGTAGAATCAAAGGAGCAACATGAAGGGAAAAAGCTCTCTGGGCCCCGGGCAACTTGTGCATAAAACACCTGCAGCAACTTTTGCTAATTGTGGGCAGAGCATACGCTTATAAATGCTACTATCCAATGGTTTTTAGTCCACACCAGCAGTATCGAGTGTGGCAAGTTTGCAGCATAATTAAAGCGCAGACACGCCTCCGGCAAGAAACCCTAATGGTATTTGCATGTGGAGCACGCACAATGCCAAGAACACAGTCAGGGCATGTCTTTCTTTGGATCCAGAGCTTACAGAGAGATAAATTTAAGGATATTTAAACCTGAAGATGATTTATCTAGGGATAGTTAAGGAACCAAACTGGGAAAATATTTACAAAAATTTAAAAACAAATTATCTTCGACTGTGTTGACATGTAAACTTAATAATTTTCTATATTTATAAACATGTCCAGAGCACTTAGTCCTTTAATCAAACTAACAGACAACGATCCTCAAAGCTGTCATCACCGAGAGTGATGCCATTATATGGGACATGCGCTGAATGAGCCACGAAACGGATAAATATTTAACGGAGCCACACCGAAATTCAGCTTTTCCGATGGCAATTGCAGCTGCTTATTATTTATGATTCCCCAAAGACCTGGAAAATAAACAAAAATATGGGGAGTGGCATAGATATTCCCGCACTGTGGCTGCGGCGAACCAGAAACCCCAATCCGTATCCGTATCCAACTTTGCTCTACCCAGAAAATAAAAGCACGAATACGGAGCACGAGCTTGGCCTGATTTTCACAACGATTTGAATGTTTTCTTCTCAGAACCACATTTTTTTATTTTTGGTTTTACCAAATGTGTGAGAGAGTGTGTGTATGTGTGCGAGTTTTTGTCCTGGCATGTGTGTTTAACTTTTGTATCACATTTTGTGGGCCAGAGTTTTATGAGTTCAAGTTTTTAAGAAGCTTTCAAATTCAACTTGACACATTGATGGCAAATTGGGACAAGCTCGGTGAATATTTTGAAGCGCGAGAAAGCATTTTAGATAGGCAATCTATATTAATGTCATTCGACAAAGGCTTAGTACGGCTCTCAAAATAAGCACCACACACTCACTTCATTAAAATAACATGCCTAAAGAAAACAGGACGCAGCAGCTGCTTTATCTTGTGATTACAGAAGGCCTATATTTGTATCTGTTAGATACCAATAAATATTAGCTGATGGTGAAGTTTATTCCTATTCTCTTGGCTGAATGCAACTTAAATATTCAATTATTTGGCCAAAATTGCAAGTTTCCTTTCGCTCCTAAGTGCGTTTGTGTGTTGGCTCTGGCCCATAAATAATTAAGGATACTTGGATACCTGGCAAAATGAAATATTACAAAGGCAAACATACTGGCACACAATGCCCGGTGTCTGGCAATGATTATGCAATTTAATGAAAAGGAACCCAAACAATCTATACTATATCCCAGGTGGTTGCCACGTGCGAACAGGATATGTGGAGTGGCGTATTGGCAGGTCAACCACTGGCTGGCAGTCTCATTAACCGCAACAGCAGCAGGAGAAGCCGCAATGCATTATAAATTTAGCTGCTACTGCTCCTTGGCACACATGAGCTGGTACCCAACCGAGTACGAGTTTCTTCATTTATTCCATTATTCAATAATAAATGATAGAAAGCCAGTGTCTGCGGAATACAGGCCAAGTGCGAAAAGCTGTCGGTGCCAGAAACTACGAGAAAGATTTATTCATATTTAATTTAAATATGAATTTTTAGGTTTGAACTCCCTAATCCTAGGCTAACTTAGTTTGGTTTGGGTATTTAATCATATTTATGCTGGTGAATTTAGAATTTAGGACTAATTTGAACTCTCTATAAATCTATTTCTTAACCATTTCAACTTCCACTGTACGAACATCTCCAACAATAAAGAATTCAAGAGGGGAGAGCTTAGAGTTATTGGTGAAATTAAGCTTGTTTAGGCACTTTAAGGACTCTCAAGCTGTATCTTGAAGAATCCTAATGGGAAAGTATAGCTGCCACGGCATCTAATAATAAAGAGCGGATGTTGGGAAAACGCTCCCCAAGTCAACCGCACTCAGGAAGCGCTTTTGTCTGGCTTGGCATTCAGCATTATCTGCTCGACTCCGCCTTGTAATTTGCACTTAGGCAGCTTTCGGTGCCCCTGATGGTGGGGCATTGTGCCAGGCATGCATGAAATGCGTTTGACTGATTTGCATTTTGGCATCCGTATCAGCAGAAGCAGCAGCAGGATAGAATCCTTGCGGCTGTGTGCTGAATCTACTTCAGCAGCTGCCTCTGTCAAATATTTGGCCTGACTGTGGCAAATGTGGCTTTGTGGCCAACTACGAAGTAATTCAATTAATATTTTACCTTTTACCTTTTTGCTGCACATTCAATTTACCAATCTTCACGTACCTGAAAATAGAAACAAAAAGCTGTTGTTACTAGTGCTGTGCTGACAATGGAACTGTCAGAAATTAAATACTTTAGTTTTTGGTATATAAGAATATGAATAGTTGTAAATATTAAATGAGAGGAAGCTCTAAAGACCAAATTTTGATACAAATTGATGACGTAACATTATCTTTGTATATTATGTTCCTGAAAAGGTTATATATGCACAGCTTTTATTTTGTAGAACTGAAAGACCAGACCCCACCTTTAAGTAAGATGTTGAAGTCGAAATATTTTGTACCCCAAATAACTTAAATATTAAAAACAAAATATTTCAGTTAAATAGCAAGTTGCTCTTGAATTATATCTTTACTCCAAGAGCTTCAAAAACTGCACTTCTACAGCAGTTGGCCACCCCAAACGAACACTCCTTGAGAAAACCAGAGAAAAGTCAAGGAAAATCGCCCTGGGGTGAAGTGGTAAGTATGACAAAGTTTTATACATTTTCAAGCCAAAAACTGAGCTCTAATAGCACGGTCAACGAGTCGTATAATTAACGTTATGCCAGAGCGAGAAAGTGGCACTTACTAAGCCGGGGGAAAAGTCTGTGGAAAGCGGGCGGAAAACTAAAGACAAAGTCAAACACTTGTCACAGTTTCGACTGAAGGTGGGGAAGCCTTGGAACTTAAACAGTTGCACTTTTCCAGGGGGCGTGGCCCCCAAAGGCACCCCCTTTTTCCCAACTGTGTGTGTGTGGATGTTTCAGTCATTAAATGAATGGCAGCCCGGCAAAAACGCCGCCAGAATTCATCGCAGCACATAAAACGCACCACAGGCAAAGGATGAAGGACCGAGAATGAGGATGAGATGGTTTGGAGTGCCCCGTCGCAGCTTTTGTCTTAAATTGGCTAATAAACTGCCATCTGTCGGGAAAAGGGGGCAGTGGAAAGCGCTGGGCGTGTGACTTTATCCGGTTGGCAAGTTGAAATGCTTGCGGCTTCATTAAGCGCCCGTAATATAAGCACATGAAATTGAAATGTTTGGCTGCCCCCAAGTCAACCAGTGTCACATCTCAGACTCCAAGAGGAGACTCAAGAAAGGTACACCTCAGTCTTTCTTAACTCTTAAAAAACATCTTAAAAATATCTTTTAAATTTCTACAAAGTAAACTAATCAAACTTTTCATTAAAAAACAATAAAAAATATTAATAATAATGAAAACTATTTGCTACAATTTCTAGTATTATAATGATTTCAAAATTAAACAATTTTTTTTTTAACTTTTACTATTTCTTTATTATAATTGGCACATATTTTCTACTTTATATTTATAGAGTATTGTTAACAAATTATTTAAAGCAAACTCAAAACTAAAATTTGAGCTCTTAAAGAACCAACTTTAACAAGTTTTCTGCATGTTTTTCCGCCTGCGGTTATTACGATGAAAGCGTCTCTAATGAAATATTTTTGCGGCAAGGCAGAACATTTTAATTAAAATTATATACGAGTATAAAGCACTGCCAATATTGGCAGTTGTTTTATTGAAAAATAGTTCTCTGTATTTGCTCGTCATGATACACACTAATATTAATAGGCACACACATAGATCGAAAACGATTGACCAATCACGTAATTAAATCATTGGCAAATCGTATTTATTACTGTGACTTATTGATAGGGCGGGTGAAGTACATATTCATAAGGCCAATTCAGACACATTTCATTTGCAAATTTGGGCTGCGTCAAAGGAAATGTCTTAATTAAAATACAGCCTGGCAATTTATTAGTTTTGTGCCATTACATATCCCTAAAAAGCCAACGAGTTGTATAAATAAATTTGTGAAAAGTATTCACATAAAAGCTAAAGCACCCGATTTTATGCCATGGGTGGTGGTGCGGCAAGGGGCTTGGATTAGTTAGCTGGAGAGGAGGGAATTTCAGTCAAAACACATACAACTTTGTTGCGGTTTAAGTGCCCTCGGTTCAGAGTTGGCCCATAAAATGTGTGACCCACTGTTTGCCTGGTCGTTTGCTTTGTTTTATGTGTGCTCCGGCTTTGGATTCGACGCTTTTGGCTTTGCTGCTTATTGTCAAAGTTTCCGGCTGCAGCAAGTAGTGCGTAAAATTTCAATGCGAAATCAAGAAGTTGAGTCATAAATTTCGAAAATTATTGGCACAATTGAAGTTATGCCTTGAAAATATATATTTCTATGTTCCTTTTTATATATATTACATAACGAGTCCCTGGCCCGCTTTCCTATGCTCACGGCCCAATAATTTCCCTTCGTTGTTCCCCAACTGGCCATAGGTATATATTGCCCTTGTATTTTTATGACTTCATATTTCTTTATATTACAGTCCAAATATGTGTTTGTGGTTTTGTTTTATGGATTAATCATCCAGTGCCACGAGGAGAAACAGAGAAAAACCTTGCCCATAAAAAACTACAAAGAGTACCTAATAAAATACAAACTGAAGTGTTTCTATTTTATAAAAAGCGATCATGATGTTCCTTATTAACCTCCTGTTTAAAGTTAAAGAGAACTGAAAGCCTAGTGTTAATTATGGGAAATGGCTGCAGGCATTACGAAATGTCCTGCCCACAAACAACGCTCTCAACTTATCCTTTGGCAAGTTCACATGGCAAACATAGGAGATCCTCTTAGCGTTTTGCTCCTTCTAGCGACTGTTTTGCAGATGGCAAACGGCAGATGGCAGCTGAGCCATCCTCTTCTTGGCCAACTTGTGCTGCAACAACTTTGACAAACTCATTAACTCATTATCTGTGCAAGAAGTTGACACAACGCTCGAACAACTTTGCAGGCGACAGAGCAAACGGCATCGTCGTCATCAGGCGACGGCCAACACAAACGGCAGTTTTCCCATCCGCATTTAATTAGTTATCATTTGCATGACGGACAATGCAACAAGAACTTGGAATTGCAATCGAGTGCTGGTGGGGGAGAGTATTGGGTGTGGATATATACATAGTCGTACATACATCCCATGCCCGCATCTGGGAGCCACGTCCTCCGCCTCATTGAGCACCTTAATTGATGCTAATTGATTGTGCAGGGCCTGTTTGTCTTCCGGCGCTGATTGCTCAGATTTACGACTGGCCAAAATTAAATAAAGCAAATTACAGTCCACCCAAAAGTATGCCAAACAAAATGTGCTGGCTGAGGGTGTCCAGCGTGTCCTTTGCAGCCATATCCGTATCCTGCAGCATTTGGCCTGTTATCGCATTGGCAATCGCGGCTGGACAACAGATTTTTTATTTCATTTTCGGCGGCTTACAAAATAAATTGGACTACGCATTCGGACACACACCAGTACAGCAGTACATTCCAGTTTGAGTTTTATTTAATTTTGGTTGATTTCGGTGTAAAACCCTTTTGGCAAATCCGCCATATCCCATCGCCTGTGTGTGTGAGAGCGATCCTTTGTTGTGCAGCCATATTCAAATAACTGCGCCACACGACTCGTGCGGCAAATTTATGTTGCTTCAATAACAATTTCCACACAAAAATGGCATGTTGAGTGTATTAAATTGCCATTTATTTGATTTTTGTTTTCGCCTTTTGCCCCATTGTTGTCCCACTTTTTACTGTTGCCGCCTTTCCTTCGTTTTGCTCAGATTTTTGCTGTTTTTGCCGTAGCATATTTTTGGGAAACATTTAAATAATGTTTATATTTGTACGCCATGGATTTGTATTGTTTTCTGATATCTGTCTAAGGTCTTACAAGTGTGCGTGGGGCAGGGATTCAAAATGAATCCCGCTGTGATGGGGGATTTGCTTTGGTTTGAGAAGGAAGTTCGTGTCGAAGGAATAAATGTGTTTATATGCACTGGAAAAATATGTTTTTTCTAGTAAAAATTTGTCACAGTATTACCATAAATATTGAATAAGAATTTTAGAATTGTTTTTAAACCACCTGAGAAGATTTTTCCAGTGCATGTCTGATTGCTTGCTGATGGTCTAAGACAAATGAAAAGGAAGAGGAATAAAATCGGATATTACCCAGAGGGGTTTCTCATCTATCTTGAGGAGATTTTCGCGAACTGCTTAAAATTTCTTTAGGATTTGCCTTTAAGCCCCTAAGAAATATCATCAGTTTCCACATTTCGGTTTTACTTTGGCCTGGCTCCTAGAGATTTCATGATTTTTTAATGTTCACCTTTTCTTAGTACAATATTTCTGTGTTCTTTTCGAGGGTCAAGCAGGCGAATTGACTTGACTTTTATGGCGGTCATAAAAGGGACTTTAATGTGTTTTATGCCCCTTGCCAAAATACGAAAGCAAACTTCTGCTGTCCTTCACATAAATCGCCTTGAAAAACACCCGGAAAGTCCGATGGAATTATGCGTGAGCGCACATCAAATGAGCAACAAACGATGTTTTCTACTTTTGGAATTTATGCCAGGACTTCACGGCATGTGTGTGATAGGGAGAGCCTTTGGGCATTGACTTCTTCGCATCCAAATCAAGTTGTCAAGTAAGGAAGACCAGCAGCCAGGAAGGCAGCTAGGAGGCAGTCAAATGAGCTGGCATAAATCCTCGCCGCTGGCCAAATATTGATCGGGCGACGTGCTTGAGGTGTATCCCCTCCACTTTGGCCATCCAGGAAGTCAGCTGGCAGCGTTTGTTTGTCGCCCTCGCCTCTGCTGACAATCTGTCAGGTGCCACTTAAAGGGGGGGCAAGGTATGGGTAAGCTGGAAGGAAACGGAGGTGGATGGTGTTTACCTTCGCCTTTCAGCATGCACGCAAATCCTCCGAAGCAATCAATTTGTTTTTATTGAATTTTCCCCAGCTAGCCAGCACTTCCCTAACGCCAGTTCGGCAAAGGACATTCATTCTGAGTTCGTATGACACGCCTCAAGAGTGCACAGAAAATTGTTTTTACAAATATTAATATCTCTAGAAATTTATTTACAACAAATTAACGGTTTTTACAGAAAAAACAAAATAAACGATTTTAAGCCAATTAGAATATTAAATATATTCTGAGTTAAGTTAATTCTAAAAAAATGTGAGAAATTCAAATGCTAAGGAAGCTTCTAAAATATCAAACCTTTTTTTCATACATGCAATTTGGATTTTAGAATTATTTTTTGATTTTCAGTATTGAATATTTACAATTCAAAGTTTGAAATATAAAATTGAAAATGATCTTCTAGTTTTCTGTGCACAACTGCTCAGAACTTACTACGTATCCTGCCGGGGTACCTGGCGTATGAGTGACGTATGGCTAAGCATTTGTTATGGCTCACCCATCGTCTGAGTGTGTATATGTGCCAGTCTGTCTCTGTGTGGGTGCCAGCGAGTGTCCGTTAGGTTGCCCCTTCTGCCATCCTTGCAACATTTTTTATTGCTCGCTTCCTGCTGGTCAGGGCAATCTCATGTGTCTGTCCGTGTGAGGTGGCTGTCAAAATTTATGCTGCTCAAATTTCCAGCACGGAACTAACGTTAAGTATACGTCGCCGTCTGGATTGGGGTCTTCCTATGCTATCTCTATGACAGAGAGAACTGATACTATATACTGTACTAGTAAAGGTCGTAAAACATATCTAAAAATTGTTTTTTGTTTTATAGGAATTTGGAAGGAAGAAGTTTGCGATTAAAAGACTTAAGTAAATTCGAAATGAAAACATATTTTTAAATATTTCTAAGTTCGTTATCGTTAAGTTTTTAAAATTGCTAAGCATTTACTAAGTAGATAGAAAGTCTGACAATGCTTAGCACGACATTAATACTGGGTATCCTTAAATCGAAGTACTGAAACGAACCGTCCTTATTGCTTTACGTCCTCTTTTGGGTTTGCCATTGTTCAGCCGTGTTTGTTTTTCGTTGTTCCTGCTCTTTTGGCCCATTTTTCAAATTGATGTCTATCGCTTTGGCTCCTTTTCAAAGTTTTTGGCATTTTACATGTGCTAACCAACAAAGCTCCGGCCTGTGGGTTGAGGGGAAATTTCCGGGCGAATTGTTTCTGTGGACTACAGAGTGGTGGATGTGGCTTGAGTGCCAGCTTTGCCGTTGATTGTTATCTGGTGGTTCCCACAGCAAGAGCAAACCGAACAAGTGGCACGAATCAAAACCATATTGATAGTGGTCTGTTTCGCTTTGAATGGTTATTTTTATGAAAGGGTGTACTCTCTCTATACATCACACTCCTTGTTCACCCACAAGAATTGGGTAATACGTTCTAGGAATAAATATTTTCGACGAACTATTTTGGTATCACGCAATGCAGCTCTCTCATTTTTAATCAGTGTCACTCAACTGAAACTTGATTATTATTGATTGCTTGCCATTTAGCTGAAATTCAATTTGTGAATTCAATTTCGTCCGGCTATCAATTGTCCAAATCCAACCCTGACCTGGCTACAATGAGTTTTGTGTGCAAATTGATGTTAAATATTATTTTAAATGGGACAAATTTCGGTTTTTAAGTGTTTCCATTTCATTTTCCTCTGCGACTAACATAACAAATGTTTATGTTCATTTAATGTTAAACAAATTTTAAATTCTTGAAAATAAAGTTTCCAAAATGATATTCAATTTGTCAAAGTACCTTCTTTATAATTTTGATTTTAAATATTCCATCAAGCATTAGCGAGGATGAAGGAAATACGAAATTCGAAAATATTAGTAAATATAATCGCCCGTAGACATTTTTAGTTACTTTCTTAAGTATTTCAAATTGTTTGCAAATGAATATAGTATTAGGAAGCTTAATTAAGTCAAGTTATTTAAGGCGAAGGTCTCTTCGAGTCTAAAATTGTTAAGGCCAAAAATGATTCCTCATTTTATTTAAAATAATTTCTACTTCCACACATGTGCGATACGCACGCCCACTTTTATCAAATTTAGAAACCCCTCGAGCGAAAATACAAAAGGGCGTGAATTTGTGGGGTTGGTCTTGGGCTGGCTTAAAATATATTGCTGTTGAGGGTCGCATACAATTTGTTTTCAGGCGGTTCCTTTCTCTCATCCCCCGTTTTCCCTTCCTTTTCCCATTCTTGCAATTATTATAAAATGGCGAACACCAAGGACACCAAGGACAATGGCGGCAGAAGGAAGAACTGTGGCGCGCTCCTTGGAGACTCATTTTCAAGTGCTGGGCCGCTCAAGTGGGTCAGCCCAAGTGGTTTAGGAAAGTGGAGGATGTGGGCCGGCAGTTCAAGGATTTTATTGTTGCCAGCATGTAATTGAATGCAATGAAATTACGCAGCCTCCGACTGAGGCTCTCGCTTTTCTTGCTGTGCGTCTGTTTGTATGCAGGATTTAATTGCATTTATTGTCTGCGTGCTGGTTGAATTTCAGTTTGCTGGCATTTGCCAGATTGGGTTTGAATTGGTTAAATTGCTAAATTGTACTGCCCTTAGATGCTCCTAGAAGCCAAATTATCTCAGTAACATATATCTAATAAATTTTTTCCATAAATATCTGTTTGATTTTTGCAAAAGATTAGACTTTGATTTTTTGTAAATTTCCTCATCCTAGAACTTTAACAGTTTTGCTCTAATCCGAGAAGCTAAAACAACAAATTGCCCAAACACGTGCCAAGTAAACAAAACCCTATCTCGTGTTTATTCCATTTTCACTTTCACTCTTTCACTTTTACCCATTTTCCTTATTTTTTGTGTTTGTATTATCTTTCTATTTGCTCCCCTGCACACAACTTAATTCACATGCCAGACTGTTCAGCTGACCAGAATCTGAGCCACAGCCCCCCATTCAGAACTCAATCAACAGCGGGCTGACCCATATTTTATGGGAAATTTTCGGGCTGGCCCCAAATAGAAATAAAGCTCAACAGCCTGGCCTGCAAAATAAACTGCTAAATAGAAAAAAAGATATCTATATATATATGTCTTATACTGGGTAGGTCTGCCTGTAATTCAAGCTTATCACTCTGGTTCCAGACCATTGCGTATTAAAAACATTTTTGTTACGCCAATAAAAAGACGGAACAAATTTTGCATAATTCGGGCCATAAAAAATGAGTCTAAAGGCAAGTTGTTGTTGCTGTTGACATTTTCGTTGGGCAAAAAAACTAGGCAATGGGGTTAGCATCAAGCATCCAACTTGGTACACTGATAAAAAATCCATGTTAAATTTTAAATATTTGAAATTGAATATAATTCACATAATTCGTGTTTTTACTGTATTTAAATTATATTCCATATTTGGCCATATTTTCGAATAAGTGGATTTGAAGTCACTCGTTAAATTCCTTTCAGACCTTCGTTAGGATAATTTCTTTTCGCTGTACACGCATTTTGTTTGTAAAGTCCGCCCATTTATGTTGACTGCTGTAGGAGCTCCGAGAAGCGGCTTCATTTTTTTATTGCGCACATAAAATGACCCGGCGCAGACAAAATAGGAAGTTAGATGAGGAGAATGTTATATAGGGGCTCGGAAAATCAGCCTGGTGCTGACGGACGCCTGATGCTGTGAATTTGCTCAGAGACATCTACTCAAGCCTCCGAGCGGCCATTTGTCAGATGAAAAAGCATCGCACAAACTATGTATATTGTTTGTCATTAACAAGGTCGCCGGCAAAGGCGGCACTGGCGTTGCAAAAAATGTGAGTGAAGGGACGAAAACTAAACTCTCTTTGATGGCCGAAAGCTGTTACTCACACGGAGAAAAATTACATTCAAATTGGCTTCAGTTTTATATTATATTTCATGTGTGTTATAAACTAAAATTTGTATCGTTTTTTTTTAATTTGTCAAAACTTTCATTATTTTATATTAAAAAAGAGGAAGGAGAACGCCAGAGAAGCTTTGATATTTTTCCTCAGTGCCGAATGTCCTTTGAGAGAAAAACTGAGCTGAAAGTGTTAAGCGGGGGGTGCAAAACCAACCTGACCCACAGCGCCTGACATTAATTTTGTTTTCATAACTCGGTGCAGCAGTTACAACCAAAGGGCAGCCCTTCCTAGCCAGCTTTCCCTCGGCCTCCGAGTTTTTGGCTGGCAAATGAAGACACTTTGTTGCACTGCTGGTGTTTCCTCTGTCGCCTTCGTATTTTTTCCCTTTTCGGGGTTTTTTCCTTTCAGCCAAAGCGTGGGCTTGATTGACATGCTGTCTGTCTGCAGCTTTTGCTCCGCTTGCAACAGCGTTTTCCCACTGCTTTTTGTTTTGGCCAGCTGGCCATGGCATATAAAAAGAAAGCAAACAAAAAAAAAGCACATAAAACAAACACGACAACAAGTGCAAAAACAAATTAGCACAGTTCTCAGCTGGCTGTTGATGCTGTGATGCATTTTTGACAATGAACATCAGATGTCTGTCAGTCAGCCAGTTGGGTGTGTGACTTGGTCACAATGAGACAATCAGTCAGCGAGTCAAGGTTTGGCAGAAGAAAAAGAGGAACAGAAAAGTGTCCTTTTAAACTTGTTCATAGTTGTGTGTGGAAAAGACCAAAATTATAAGAAACTGCAGAGGTAATTAACTTTGTTAGTGCTTGAAATAAAAAGTTTTTATACCTTAAGAAGTATATTCTTTTCATTAATATTTTGCAATTCTTAAGAAAAAATAAATATATTTTACAAAGTCTTAAATATCAAGGAAAACAAAAATAGTAAGTCCCTGATAAACTTTTAAACTTTTCATATTTCTTTAATTACTTAGCTAGAAGTAAAAAAAGGAATTAATACTTTTGAGTTCATTCAGTTGTCATTACTTCATTAAAGAAAAATCATTCCTGGACTTCCAGTCATATGACAATAATAAAACTTAATAATTCACTACCTAAACATAAATTTCCTCTCAATTCATCACATTTTTATCTTAATTTTCCATTGAATTTGACCCATTTTAGGGGGAAAATCATGCTATTCATGCAGCTTGTGAAAAAATTACCCTTCAGAGTCAGCCAACCAGTTAACAAACCAACCCAGAAACCAGTTCATACACACAACTCGCATTACATTTAATTTATTTAAAGCTTGCATTTTCACACTCCAACGCTCGCAGCCGCTTTCCTTTTGAAGCCAAAAAATGGAGCAGCGCTCTGCCACTGAGGTTTGTTTGCGTATTGTTGGTTATTTGCATAAAAATCACGCATACGACGCGTTGTGCGCTGACTCTCGTTCTCTGCCACAAAAGGAGCCTTAAATTCGTTGTGCAGTGATTTCAAGGTTAGCAGGCGCTCAAAAAGACTGCGCTGGGAAACTGGAAAGCTGAAAAACTGAAAAGTTTCGCCAGTAATTATGGAAATTCGTGTGCAACAATGCCGGATTAAAAATTATTGCTGCACACACAGAGAGCGAGTCTCTGGTTTTGTTCTGCCAATGTCATTGTCGCCGGATGATGCACCACAAAAGTTTCATTTGCCTTCATGTGCATTCGCATTGTTTGGCATTGCACAGAAATGGGCATTAATAGTCTCCGCAGTTGGTTCCGTACTCTTTTGATTTTTTCTGATTTTTCCCCGTTTTACTCGTCGCTCTTCTGTTTTTGTTTTTCAATTTTTTTCCATTCAGCTGATGATGATAATGATGACGCTGGCAGTGGCATTGTTGCCGAAACTGAGTGTCTAGGACCGGGTTTATTTTCAATTAATCAAGCCCTGCGAACCAGACTCATAATGGATCCCAATTCAAGGTTCCTCCATCGCGATCTGAATGCCACTTGAATGCGGAAAGCGAAATGAATGAATGATTAAATGCAGGACTGTGTGCCACGAAAATAAGTAGTTAACTATTGACAGAGTGAGCGAATGGAATATTAATTGCCAGTCGCAACGCTTTTGCCACGGCCACCATATTTCTTGTGCCCTCTGTTTTGCTTCTTTGCGTTGTCAACGCCATTGTCTTGTAATAAACAAGTTCGGGACAAGAGGAGAGTGGACCCGGATCCTGCCCCTTAATATTGGCAGGGCAACATAAAAAACATAAATCAAGTGCGCCGCCATTGTACCCGGTTTCACAGGCTGATTTGATATTGGTCTGCCTGCGATTCCATTTCAGTTAGCACACACCTCAAAAAAACATAGGTTTATTAAGAAAAGTTCTAAAGGCACAAAATTTGAGTTCAGTTTATGATATCAGGCTAACATCAGTGAAAGTGGTTTCTGTTCATGGAAATGGATTGGATAAATGGATTGGTTCTTTCGATATTTTTTATTTTTGTGTACATTTGAAAATATTTAAAAAAAAATTTCTTTAAAAGTGTTAATTTTGCAAATTGTTTATAGTTTTTTTCTCTGTGCAGGCGAGTTCTGGGCCATTTATCTTGGACTGTTTCATTGCCCAACCGGGCTGCCACACATGCATATCATACTCGTCATCGTTTTTATTATCGCCCGGCAAGTGAAACAAAAGGAAACGGCTCCTCCTCCGCCAACGCCATAAATAAGCCAAGGCAAGTACGAAAAACAATTCCGGCTCTAATGAAAGTCATGGGTGAGGTTTATGTCTTACACAGGGTGGCACAAGCAGATTTCACTGCCTTCTTCGGCTTAGCTAATAGATATTTATCTGGGATTTTGTGGGTTAATTTATATCTTGCGGTTGAGGGGAATTGATTTCTCAAGAGCAAGGAATGTAAACCAAATTGTTGTGCAATTTCATGTAATTACTCGAGAATGTCGTCCCACCCACCGAGCACATCAAAAAGTTTGGCTAAGTGAGTTGGAATCTGTCTGTAAACATTCTAACATATGTGTAGAACATCATTTGGGGGCCTTCCTTTCCTCCCACCATTTAGCCAAAGACTTTCGCGTGTTTTTGACGCAATTTTCATATTTTTATGATATTAACTCGTCGTCGTGTCACTTAAAACCTCAACGAAAATACCAAAAGTTCCCCTCGCCCTGCTGGCAGGCATTTCAAAATTAAAATTCTCTAAGTAGAAGCCAGTGGGGAAAAAACGAATTTTCCTCGGGTGATGAGGGGGATTTTCATTCGCAAAAAAGAAGGCACACGAGCGTGAGGCTGTTGTCTTTAGACAAGTGACACTTCGTCTCAAAATGGCACTCTGTTAAAACATTTATGAGACGGAAAGCGGAAATAAATGGGCAAAGGGGTGCCCAAGGCAAAATGCTTTTCGAAAAATGTTTCGCTGCGCAGTTAATTCCATGGAAGCTGAACTCAAAAATTGCCAGCAAATCATGGAGAAAGAGGTTACTGGCATGTCTAAAACAAAAAGCCTCTTCCGGAAAGCGTTTCACAAAGGTGTGACTCAGCAATTGTGAGAGGAAAAAGGGTTATATTTCCCAAGGAATGTCTTACAAGCACACTTAACAAAATGGTTACTAAATAATGATGTGCTGAAATAAGTTCCAACTTTTTTAATTGTCGTTTTAATCATTTAAAATAGGAACAAATTTTTAATTAAATAAAAATTAAAATTAAACTGACTTCTTATCCAACAATTATACATTTCTTGCGTGTTCCACGCATTTTTCCAGTATAAGTCTTGGAAAGCCTTGAAGGCTCCGACACGCAATGGCTTAAATTGGAGCTGGCAGAACGCAGGCATTGATATTTTATGGCCCTTCGGCGGATTTGACTGAAGTACTTGACTTTCCCAGCTTAACGAGCGCCTTGGGCGATGATTCGTCCCTCGACAACTTGTCAGAAATTTAAAACTTATCAACACCGGCGGCTCATGTGGCACATTCTTAATGTATGCAAATTTAATTCGCCTCTCATATTTAAATCAATATTTGTCAGACCTTCTGCTGTGCTTTTTTAAATATTCCTCTATCGATGTGTTTTTATAATTATAATTGAAAAAGCCACCACAGATACATTTATCTCACGCACTTGGGTTGAGTTTCATTTTCTGCAATGCCGGGTGAAACAGAATTGCTCATTTAATTGCAGCCGCAATACGATTTATATTCGCCTTGCTCTACGAAATGCAGAAATAAAAAGGTCAAAAGAATGCTGCGGGGTCATAAATGGGAAATGGAAAAGCTACAATTTGCAACAATGATTTAAATTGCCCAGTTTTAATGTGGAATTTTTAATGATAATTGAAAGTAAAACCTTTTGAAGCGCGGCAAATTATTAAATGGAAACATTAAGATCTTAAAATTTTTCCAATTCGTGAATCTTAAGCGTCCGATACTCAAGGAATAAAATGTTCCGCCATCGAGCCAAGCCATGAAGCCGATCTATGTATGGAGAACTCATAACTCTGTGGTAATCCATTTGTTTAATTCAATTCGAGGCAAAAACATTAAATATTCAAAGCCATCAAACGAACAGGAAGGCCATTAAAAGGAACCACCAGAAAGAGTCCAAAATAAATCCTTAATTAATTTTCGATTTTATCAATCTGGAAAAAAACGCGGGGAAATTCGGTTTCATTACAGCTGGTGTGTGTCCCTCATAAACTTGGGATTTATTTGTCCCCATATGTGCTTTTTGCTAGTCTGCCAATCGCTGGGTGTAATAACTGCAGAATAAATTCAATGCAGCGTGGGCGGTAAAAACAATTAATTGGGGCTGCAACATCAGCATTCATTCCATTATGGATGTCAGCAGTCAGCGCAAAAACTACAAAGATGATGGCCAAGGCAGGTTAAAAAATATTGGGGGTGTACGAAGGGGGTAGAGCGAACGGTTAGCCGCTCCCATGTGCCATATAAACGAATTTAATTATTGTTCATGTGCTGAAATATGAGCAAATTTATTTATGGCCCTGCATGCAATGCCAGGTGCCCGGCAGAAGTTCTCGTAGGTGGACTCTCTTGCGATCCGGATATGGACACGGCGAGTCCTTGTTGCCTTTGTTGTTGCATAAATAAATGTTGCTGGCAAACATCGTTGTTTTTTTTTTCTTGTATTATTTTATTTTCAGTGGATGCATTCGATTCACGGCAGGATCTCTCGTTCACCTGTCCAGCCCGCCATGCAAATGCCCCAACCCCTTGCGTGAGTTAAGCGCGTGGGTGGCGTATGATTAATATTCAATTACATGGCAGATCCTCCAGCTACTGTTCCTCCTACGGAAAAAACTATGCATGCGACAACAGAGCCGCGCAAAAGTATGCTTCACTTTGTTTGACATTGCTGGAAAAACTTTGCTAATTGCCCTCATCAGGGAAATAAAAGAAAAGCCCAAACAAAACAAAACAATATAATGAACGAGAGTCGATTCCATCAAAAACTTTACATTTTGGGGAAAGAAAGCCCCTCGTTTTGTGATTTATTCCTGTTATTACTAGACAACGTGTGCCTCCGTTTGATTTAATTATGCTCGCGTTGTGTGGGGGAGGAACAGTAGCCCTTGAGTTTTAAATATTCGAGGAAAACAATGCGGCGAAAATACGTTCCCCTTAGCACGCAATGTGTGGCAAATGAGCTTGGGGCGAAAAAGAATTTTAAATTAGCCTAATTATAAAATATTTTTGTTAAGCCCAGACAGGCAGAAGTTTGGTATTAACAGGGGGAGATGTTAAGCCAAAATAGCTTGAATAATAGAAAACAAATTCGAGGCTTCTCATCATGATGAATAATTTTCTAAATACCCCAGGCTGAAGAAAAATGTATACACAGAGTTTTACATTTTTGCCACCGAATTAAGAAACATAATAAAACAATTCTGCCTGTGGTTGTAAATTTTTAATTAAAAAAAAATAAATTCAAAGAGTTTCAACTTTTTTAGAATATTTAAAAATATTTAGTCTTAAAAGGGGTTCATGCTGCCATTGAAATAAAACACAAATATACAAAATTTTTGTATATATTTGTTCAGCAAATAGGAAAAAACACATTTAAGAACTTAATCGGAATTCAAGTTTATAAAATTCATTTTTCAAGTACAAAACTATTAGAAACTATCTAAGTTTAGCAAATAAGGAACCCTCCAAGTTTCAGGGCTTCCACCAAATTCTGGATTTGAATTAATGCCTCTTGGGTCTGCTTTAGTTTACTTTGGACCGACTATTATTCAAATAACTTCAATTGCGGCCTTACTTGGCATTCGGATTGCGTGTAGTTTTGGCATTCGCCAGCCGCAAATATATCAAACTCTGGCCATTTGACAAGGCCAATGTCCATGATTTATGGCTCCCATTATTTTATGTTTAGCTGCACGGATTCGTGACATATTATTACTGCAATTGCCAGGCACACATTTTGGCTTAGAAATAATGTTGCTTCTTATCGGCGCAGTTTACCACGCATTTGCTAGAAACTGAAAATATTTGTAGCCAAATGCTCCCGAAATGCTCACTTTATTATTTCCCCGCTGGCCCAGGTAAATATTGTTTAAAACAAATATTGTGTTTACCCGCTGCGGCTTTTCGTTGTTTAATGTGTTTTGTTCGGCATTAAAAATTAATTGCTATTTTATGAAAACAATATATTTTTTACGCCTTTGCTACATTTTTAATCGCACGCTACACTTTTAATGACACATTCAATTACTTCTTTGTTTGCCTTACACATATCAAATTCAACCCGATGTGCATGGAATTAATTAATCATTCTGCTAGAGTTGCCGTTTAATAAACTTTATCCATATTTCAGGCTCCCACCGAAAATAAATTGCATCTTTCGTTGGCGCAGAATATTTGATAATGTTTGCAAATGATTAAAGTTTTATTTGCATTTTGCCTGCCGCAGGAGCATAAAACATTTAAATTTCATGCTCAAAAGCCCAGCCTGCATAATAATTACGCGAATGCAATATTTTTTGGGTTATTCTCGTTTTTAATTTGGATTTCATCAATTGATTCATGCCAATTTCATATACCCAAATGTTGTGCGAGTGCTTAATGAGCGGCTGCACCAGCTGGAAACCGCGCCGAGTGAGCGTTTATTAATTTATGCATTTAAACGATGCCCGATTGCACATAACCAGCCCATTGCCATCGTCATTGCCATCTCCACTCCCTGTGCCAAATTTTGCATATTAATTGCTCATTAATTGTTGATTAGCTTTCAAGTGCCGCAACGTGGCCGCCTCAATCTCGTGGCCGCCCTGCTAAGCCCCCTGGTAATCCTCGGAGTTCAGACTCAAGGATACGCCAAACTTATCCAAGGCAACTCGGTATTAGTGCGACAAAATGTGGTAATCAATCAAAAAGGGGAAGGACCTCTCCTTAGCTCGAAGCTGAGTCGAGTTAAGTTCTTTCCTCAGGGCGCAAATACTTGCAATTAAGCATTATTAATCACAGCGACTAAGCAACACGACCAGGGCCCATCCGATATAGCTTCGGCATTAGGCAAAGCTATGCATGAAGTGAGCACTTCCGGTCCAGGCAAATAATTACATTGGTCATCGCCCCCGGCGGTGGTCACTGCGCTAATGTGCGCGTATTATTTTCTCATCAAAATTAATATTTAATTAAAAGTCGAGTGCGGGGGCTCGGTGTTTGTACAGGCGTCGAGAAAAGCTAATTTCCTTTTGGGAAAACCAGCATGATATTTATTTTTGTTCGGCAACTTAATGAATTTAGGGTGGAAAAATGGCAGAACATTTGAATAATGCCGAATCAAATGAAAGCTTAATTACAGAGGATAGACTATATTTACATATTTCCTAACTCTTCAAAATGTTTTTATTTATAAATATTTTAGGAAGAACACTCATTGAGAATTTTATTACTTTTAATTAAAAATTAATTCAATCAAACTCCTGCCTGTTATACCATGTTTGAAATTTATTAATACTACGAATGATAATTAAGGAAGAAGACAATAATAAATATATTTATTTGATAAACATAAAAATAAAAACAATATCATTGGCCTAACTTAAATATGAAAAAATAAAATAAATGAGTAAACGCGATATACAACGAAAGCAAGTCATAGAAAACGTGTACCTATAATTACAAAAAATGTGTTTGCCTTAGTAATTTCTATAAAAATAGCTTAAAAACTTTTTATTAAAGATTAAAGTTCTAAACTATGCGATGCTATAATTGATATCAATTTATAAAAATGCAATCCTATTTTCCATTAATAATGCAGAACAATATTTTATTCTAAACAGCAATGTCAAAGAGCCAAATAAATATAAAATTATTAATGGCCTGTAGTACTTTTATTTAAATGATTTTAGCAAACTAACTATTTCCCAAGCTTATGTGAAGATCCCATTGAGTTTTATTTTCCACAGGTTCACAAACTCACTGAGTGCAAAGTTAAATGGATTATGAATAAGCAATTACATTCCAACATGCAACGGAATACGGGTATGATGTTCAAAAACCGAACTCAACAAGGGCAACAAATGCCCCCAGAAATGCAAATACACAGAGCATCGAGCACAAAACAATTGAACTCTAATGACTGACAGAGTTCATTGCCAGGTCGCGGATCACAATCCGATTTATGGACTAATTACGCTGTTCATGTCAAATGTTGAATGTCCTCGAGAGTGTGAGGGCGTTTGTCTGGTCTGACAGAGAACAAGGGCATTCGAATAAAGAAATGCGCCAATCGAGCACAATATTCCTGGCCAAAACACTTGACTTGTGCGTGCCCGCAAGTCGACAACTAATCAATCAGTGCTAAAAGCCCTCATGGTCCGTGTTATTCTCCATTTTTTTTCGAGAGGCATCATATGATGGATTGGATCAGCGTGAAGTTTGATTTTCGGTTTTTTTCGTTGTTTTGTTTTGTAGATGGCAAACTTTCATCGGGTCTGAAAGCCCATTTCAAGTTTAATCTCGCGTGGCGAATTGACCAAAGGAAGGGGAAGGCGGTATATTTGGTTTAATTATGGCTTGATTTAAGACTCAATTACCGTTTAATAGTCCAGACCGGGTCCAAAAGTGCTTGACTTTGATTTGCAAAATTTACTTTCTTCGGGAATGGTTTTTCTATCTCGTCACACTTCACTGGAATTTCGCACCAAGGCTTCTTTTGGCTCTGCGGAAAAATTTAATTTTTCTTCAAAAATTTCTTTCGCCGGGCTAGGCTTTTCACTTTTTGTGCCGTTGGGCTGCCATTTGGCAGAATATTTATTTCTATTTTTCTGCCGGGGCAAGTTGGCGCCTCACACACACGCACACACGCTCGAGCACGGGCTCACGCACACTGTTACACTGACTTCAATTTGTTGGCTCCTTGCGATTTCCGGCGTTCCTTACTGGCTTTTATCTCCGCTGTATATTTATTCTCGGCTAGGTCAGAAGTTGCTATATCCGTTGCCTACTTTTTTGGGCGTTGTTTTTGGTCGCGCCTTGTCAATGCAACAACTTCAACACTCACACAGCCACACATCTTAGCCAAATCGCTCACACTCACACATATACATATGCTGGGTGGTATTCTCGAGAACGATTTTTGGGAAACGCGACGCGCTCGGTTCGTTTTTAAAGCGCTTGGACGGTCGCCCGATTACCGCTACCAAACAACACAAATATCGAACGTGAACTGACATGGAAATTCGCCAATTCAGCCAGCCAAAAAGAGGCCCAGGCCACAGGATGCCATTCGTTCTTCTCGGCCATTTTCGCTCGGTTTTAGCCGATTACCCTTGCTCGGCGACAACAGCGTCAAACGGGCGTGAGCTGAACTAATTGAGAGAGCTCTGAAAACTTTAGGGAGCGGGCGCATGGCATTTGTTGGGTTTGTGGAGCGGTAAAGAGCCATGAGAAATTTTCCCCTCTGTAAGGGGAAACCTCTTTGATACGGGGAAATTCCCTTTATCAAACATTTTCGAATGTTTTTAGTTCATCTAACTTGTTGCTAATAAACATAAAGTGGCTAGTGAAGAAAAACCATGTCTGGATCTTAGACATTTAGAAATCAGAGGGGTACGGCTAGGAATAATTAGATAAACATATTTTATTGAACTATTAGATATTCGATACTCTGACAATTTACATTGTTAATTTGGAAACAAATACAAGAGCAGCACAAAACGGCATTTGCAGTATTTTATGCATGGTTTTGTTGGCAAGACATTGACCTAGTTTCTATCGTCAAAAACGGTATGATCTCTTACATACAAACCAAATAAAATTATTGTTTAAAAACAAGGATTCTCTGATTTTAAATAAAAACATTATTAGCAGTGTCCAACCAAAAACCTTGCCAGCCTTGTACAAGACCTGTTTTTGACCGTCAAAGCAAGTTTTAAGATCAACATCACTCATATTCATATGACTGGCATTTAAACAAACATTAGTTTATGCATCCTTATTCACCTTACTACGATTCGTAAAAAAAATTTGCCTAGAAACAAAACTAATGTATACATTAAAATTAAATCACCAATTAAAATATTAGGGGAAGTTTTGACAATATTTGAAAATATTTATACCCGTTACTCGCAGAGTAAAACGATATATATATATATAAGGTAAAAAGAAGCGTTTCCGAGCCTATAAAGTATTTATAAACAGTATATATATCATCAAGGCTGATATAAAGTTAAGATTAATGTATTAATTAATATGTATGTATGTATTATTACCATCATTCGGCCACCCACTGTCACGCCCACTAAGCCCGAAAGACGGTTTTCCCATTTTGAAGAAAAGCTGATATCTCGGATTTTATGATGCCCCGAATGCGAATGGTTTTTTCTTTCATCTAGGCACGCCCACAACACCCGAGAAACCAAAGATGCGAACTATAAGAGCTAGAAAGTTGTCCTTCAGCATACGTGTTTTGGAGGGCCCACTGCAGCTTGACGTGAGTTTTCATCTGGCCACGCCCCCTCTAACGCCCACAAGTCGCGAAAAACTGTGGCGTCCATATTATTATAATGAATGTCTATTTATCGATTTACCAAAGATTTTTACAATCGGACAATTTTACAATCGGACAATTTTTGACAAAAGGTGGCGCTTTGTCCATTTCCACTAGCAAAATTAATACTTTAAAACTGTGAAACACTAACGAGTATGGTATAGACGCGGTAATCGACTATAGCTTTTCTTCTTGTTTTCTTTTCATTTTATTAATTATTTAAATATTTAGCAGCGAAGGTAAGCGCAATATCAACGCAACTTTGACATTCTTTTCGACCTTGTCCTTCATTTTAAGTTTTTCTATATGTCGTTTGCATGCTTAGTGATTTTAAGTATTAGGTGCTAGTATGGCAAAAGACACAATGGAAATGTAAACGGTTAAGGGACCTCAGGCATGAGATTACATTGTCGAGACAGTAAACGATAACGAGTGAGGTCGAAAAGAGTGCTTAGGTTCTAGTCCTGTGATTAAACCGAAATCCAGACTTAAACTGCAGTCTCCTTTGAGCGTGTCTCGGCAGTCACCGTTCAGCACGCCATTCAATCATGGAGCTCCCCTATAGTAATGAATGAGGATCAGCCAAATTTCTAACGATAAGTATAAAAGATATAATTTTATCCGTTACTCTTAGAGTAAGAGTTTGTAATAGATAAAAGGAAACGTATCCGACGCTTTATAGTATGTATATTCTTGATCAGGGACGATAAAGCCATGTCCGTCCACCTTTCCGTATGATAGAAAGTTAAGATTAAACATGTTGTTGCCAATGATGCTACCAAAGTGTATTATTTTATCAACATCTGGCCACGCCTACTCTGTCACTCATAAAACACATAAAACCATAACGCTAGAGTTTCGGGAATTAGGAGTAGGCAAACATTTTCATTCGGCCACAAACCACGGAAAACTGTGGCGTCCATAAGTCTCCACAAGCACAGTGACGTCACCATCATGCCTTTCTGAGAGGTATTTCGGCACTCGCATATGGCGGATCTTCTGGTCTTAAATATATAATATCAAAAAACACATTATCACTTAAATAAATGATTACACATTTTCATACTTGTATATTATTGCTTTTATAACATACTATATATTATTAAAAACGTAATGTTTATAATTACTCAACTAAGACTGAGTATTTTCTTTCCTTTAATCCTATAAATAATGTCATTATTCTACCAGCATTTTTATCTTTTAACAATCCGAGATTAACATTATCAGATGGTACTATACTAAAAATATTTTTAGGATTATAATTGGAGGTATCAAAGCAATTGGGATTTTCTTTAATTATTCTGTAAATGTCATTTTTCTGAAGATATCACAAACATGCTTGTATCAATATACAACAGTTTAAGAGCTGGACATTTCACTGATAGAAATTTGTAATAGTGCTCATACATTAACCATTTGGACAATTCAGAAAGACAGGCTCCCATAAATATAGATTTGCTATAACTAATTTCATTGACGGACTGAATTGCTACCAAATTTTTGCCGAAGATCTGTACGCTGTGAAAGTTGTCCCTAGCGATTCGTTGTTTAAAACCCGCCGAGTAGTGCCTGGCAAAGACAACATTATATTTATTTTCCACGGATCTCATTAGTCTTTCATAGACCACTTTATTCATTGACTTGAAGAAATGGCTTTCAAACTCACTTTGGGCTAGCTTCTTACCATTTAAATTGAACTCAATATAAGGCTTCAACCAGCGGGATTGATAAAAAGATAGGACTCTGTGGACTTTTGTTAAAACTAAAGCCATGATCCAGGCACTGTTGAAGGTGTTTTAAATGAATAACATAGTTAGACTTGTCTGTCAAGTCAAGAATTATTTTTGAATTTTTCCTTTCAGGGCAGAATGGCAGGTATTTATGTCTACTCTGAAGATTTGTGGGATATTTCAGATCTACTTCAAGCATATATCCTAACTTTCTGTCTGGGGAAATGTTTCGAATATCAAGCCGCGCTATTTGAGTGCTATCTAAAAACTCGAAGTCGGATAGTGGCAATGGCTGATACATTGCCCAATCGAACAAGCCTTCAGCCTCGAAAAAGGACAAAAAGTTTTCAGGTTTGTTGGGATCAAAATTTTCCAAGTATTTATTATTAGCTATTGAAAGATTTGGACTGAATTGAACTAAACTTCCACGAAGAGCACTTTGGAAAAACTCGTTTTTGTATGGATCTTCAATGAGGTCCAATTCAACCTTAGTAAGTTTTAGCATTGCGTCCCAAGCCATTGTGGGCAAGTCGAAATAATTAATTGGGTCTAACTTGTACAGTCTTAAGCAAACACATCTAAATTGTTCAAAAACATCAGCTAAAATACAAATATTTATCTTCATATATATGTTTTCAAATATGCGCCTAAACTTTTGCAATGAAACCTTTTCCAAACATCTTGTGCATAATTATAAACTTCGTCAGCACATATTTCTTCGTTTAATGAGTTTTCAAATTCGTTTACATCTGGCAAATTCTCTTCTTTTAATTTAGAAAAGTTGTCTAAATAACCATGCGGAAATGTGAGGTTTGAAATCGACTGCTCTTCGCCTTGAAAATATGTTAGAAGATTTTTGAAAAGTCTCGTATCCATACTTGCAGCCAGTTTATTTATACTAAAGTCCAGAAGATTATTTGAGTCTATAAATCTTAACTCAAACTTCATTCGGTAAGGAAGTCTTATTTCTTGAGACAAGGCACCATAAAAATCCTTATTGCTAGGGATGGGCTTCAAATCAGTTCCGGATTCAGTTATTAGCAAATGTATATCAGATCTAGACAATTTCATCGAAAATAACTGGAAAAAATGGTTCAGCTAACGAATACGTTATCTTACATGCCTTATGAATAGGACCAACATACTTTCCAGTGAAAGTGTTAAAAAGTTTTTTTCTCTCATTCGTAGTCATTTTTTCTTCGCAAGCACAACACGATCCATTCATTTGATAATTCCGCTCACATTCAGTTAAAGCGTCGATCGGGTTCTTAGGGGTCCAAGCTTTGTGGAAAAGTTCGGAAGTTTTCGTTTTTAACTGTAAGCCAAACCTTTTAATACAGTCCACTCCTGGAAATAAAAACAATGTTTTATAATACATTAAAGAAATTTAGCAATATGTTTGCTTTTACCTTCAAAAAAACAAATTTCATTAAGATCAGGATTATACTGATGAACAATATAGAATAAAGCTGCACACGCTTGGGGTTCTTCATCTTTTTGATTTGCCATTTTCTTTATGCTCGCAAAAATTACAACAGGTGGCGATATTTTTTTCGAAAATGATGTGAACTTCATTTTAGATATTTCCTCTGGATTTATAACATCTTTTTTACATTTCTTAGCATCACGAATAATATTGTTCTCATTAGGTTTCATCTTGCATGCCATGTAGGCGTAATGCACCAAGTGTTTTTCCTCATTACGTAGTGCCAATAAGTCTATACTATGGCTCCGAATCTCCTTCGATTTTATAGTTTGTACAACCAAACTAGTATCATCATCATCTACTTCAAATATATTTATGCTAATATATTTATTGTTTGACTCAAAGAGCGAAATACATTCTCTGGTTATGGGAAACTTTATCCCCGTAAAATTAAGTATAAACATATCGTATTCAATAATGTCCTCTGAAATGTCTGAGACTTGGTAATGATCATGAGATTCTAACTTGGCGATAGCATTTTGTTTTGCCAAATGGTTTTCAAAAGTGCAGTTTTTAATTTTTCTATAGGCAATGTACGCTAAAATGCTCCACTTAAAACAGAAATCATCATTATTTTTCACATTTATCAGTGTACATCTGGTTTGTAAACTCCGCGGTGTGGGCACAAGCCCAACTGTATATGAAGTGTGTTCCAATTTGACAACTGTCATCTCTAAATATTGATAATTCTCCAACGTCCAGTCTGGATCTTCATCTTGAAAAGCACCACATAATGGTATTAATGTTTCAAGCGCTTGATTTAGTTGCTTTGCGATGGATTCCACATCATATATTGATATATATGGTGCCACAAAATGCTTATTTATTTTGTATTTTTCTTCCTTTTCGGTTGTTTTTACATACAATCCGAAAATTTTTAGATTAAACTTAATGGACTTAAAATCTCCTATCCAGTGAGTTAGTATTTCTGTTATATCGTTTTCACACTGCTGAAAAAACTGCGTAAGGTCCACATCACTTTCGGTTTCCTTCTCGTTCTTTATTCGATACGTTTTTATTGGAAATATTGATTTAGTTGTTAATAAAGAAACATTTTCGTTTAGTTTTAGTTGAGAATCAGCACCGAAGTTGTCAGTCAGTTCATCTTCTTGGGCGACTCTATTATTTTTTGGTCGTTTTGCATCATTTTCCACTTCTACGGGCTTAACTTTGCACCTTCGATGGGCTCTTTTAGATTCCATGTCAAGAACGAACTATATGAATCTTAATGAGCAGACACTTTAAAAATATTATATATGTATATTCAATAGATTGAACTTCACACTTTTGGCTCTCAACGCGATAAAGTATAGTTCCCTTCGGCAGACTTATTAACACTGACTGCAGGCTCTCAGTCCTTACCAAGTTATAGGCAGTTTTTGTCAACAGTTTTTACCTGTTCGGCAGTTTATCAGGTAAAAATTGAAAAGTAGTTAACACATTTTGAACAAACAAGGCGTGCTTCTTTAAACAGTTGTCGAGTATAACGTGAGTTCAGAGGTCATCTTACCTGATTTTAATGCAGGCGTAAATTTAATTGTTATAGAAATTTTGTCGCCCTTAGTCATAGAAGTCATCATAAAAAGTTTGCCGATGGCTGACTCATGTTAAAATTGATAATACCGGCTCTTGTTTGGTTTTTATCCTGTTTGAAAAATTCCCCATTCCAAGCATGGGTAAACACAGGAATGTTACAAGTATATATGTATTTGCCATTATTATGTTAATCGACTCATCAATTCGGAAATTTTGAAACTATTTTTACAAAATCATTTATTGTGTACTTAATACCATATAAGAAACGCTCACAAAACCGTGACATACGGGATATGAGCAGGCTTCTAGCCTGGATCAATGTATTTCGCGACAACGCAATTCTCGCAAGAGTGGCGAATATTTTTGAGCTGACTTTGTAAGGCAGTGGGAACAGGCATTTGTTTTCCTTCCTTTAAGATCGGGCTTAAGCACCACCCACATACGAATATCCATTTATATCTGAGTACAAAGGTCGTGCTTAAGTCCGATGTTAATCTCCTCTATTGGTGGAATTCCAACAAATGCCCGTTCCCACTGCTTTACAAAGTCAGCTCCAAAATATTCGCCACATCCTGCGTCATTACGAAGTCACCAGCAAAATATTGGAAACTCCATTCAGTATTGCATTTTGTTGTTTCGCAATCGACTAGTGTACCTGGATTTTAAAGTTAGTGTAGATGTTGAATCACAGCTTATTTTAAGTTCTTCGAGGATTTCTATCTCATCAGTCTTAGTATTTAGTACTTATTGTGACATTAAAACTGCTCCCCAACTACATCCTTTGAGAAGACGATTGTTTTCATCCCAGCATGCAGATAGCTATGAGCTAGGAAGACAACAGTCGTTTAAGACAATATGCAGGGATTGCCCTAACATAACTGCCAATTCCTAAAATAATAATAAATAAATTACACGCAGTATTTGTTTCTCCGCTTTTTGTGGAACGTCTTTAAAGGTTCAACCCAGCAATCCGCTTCAAGATGATCAATCTCTTATCGATCAAACTCCACTGTTGTCTTTCGTATACGTCAGATATGTTGAGGGGCACAGAAGTTGGCGAGAGTTCCCTGTGTTGCATATCAATCGTATGGACATTGAAGCAGTTGTGGAACAAAATAAACCAAGACATCCCTGTTTTCGCCCACTATCAAAACGATCAATTGCTGGCTTTGGCCGCGCTTGTCCTGTAGAATACGAGGTGTGTTCAAAAAGTAAGGTGACTCTTCAAATTTCGCGAATTTCAAATTTTTCGATTATCGATTTTTTTGTTTTGTTATATTGGTACACTCTTCCCTAACATCTGTACCAAGTTTCAATGGAACATCCTCTTTTGTTTGGTTGTGAGAGGCGTAAAGTTACAAGTTGTTTTGCGAGCTCGGCGATTTTTGCTATCGAAAATATGGATCAAAGGATTTGGATTTTTGGCCAAAAAAACACCAAATAATGCCTCAGCCACCATATTCACCGGATTTGGCATGTGCTTTTCTTGTTCCCAAACTGAAGATAATCGAAAAATTTGAAAAATTTGAAATTTGAAAACCGTAAAAGGTTTCGATAATTGAAATTGAAATTTGAAGAGTCCTTACTTTTTGAACCGTATAATTAGGTCAGCTTTCTCTTAAGATGGGCGAAAGGCTAAAACCGGTGGCTGAGCTTGTGACCGATAGTTCGCTGTTATGATCATGAAGATCAATAGCCAGACAAGTGGAGATGAACATTTTCGAGAAAAAGTCAAATACTGCGGATTGGAGCATCCGTTTTATAAAACTCACCCATAAAGCTCCAGTTATGTGCCGAGTTACCGCATTAATCAAATTAGACTTTAGAAATATATAAAAAAAAATATATACATGTTTAAATGAAGATAAATTATCACCAAATGTTTTCAATATATGTATGTTGCAAAATAAATGTTACTGGGTGAAAATTAAATTTATACCAAAAAATTGTCGTTTCTACAATTACTTATAAAAAATACTGTAGCCAAAAATATATATATTTTTGGTATATACTTTGTATTCGAGTACAAGCCAGACGGCTCTCACTTACTTCCAGCTCTCGGTTGAAGCATAAAGAAAGCTGAAATCTTTATTCAAATACCAATTACAGTTCACAAACGTAAATGTAAACTTATTTTTTCGTACAATTGTGGTTTGGCGCTCGTCAATTTTAAATAGCGCCTATTTCAAATCTAAACTTTCAAGCACTGGCCACCTTAACATAGGTAGGTAGTGTTGAACAACTTCAGTATTGCCAGACTTATTTCGAATTTCAAATAAACTGGCTATTCAAATTGGACCGTTGCCGCGCAAGTGTGCAGCCTTGTCAAATCCGCAACAAGTATATTGTTTTAAAAAATGGTATCTGCTTAATCGCAACTTTCTACCTTTTTCATTTACCTAGGCATGGGCTTTAAGCACAGATTTTTATGAGTAATTTCAGTTGGATATTTTGGACTTTTAAAAACTCTTAGCTAGGACATACTCCTTTTACTTGACATTGTTAGCTATATTAAGCTTTGTAAAAATACAAAAAAAAACATGTATATAGGTCCTTTTACTATTCAGAAACCCTTTGAACTTTTAAATTAAAGCATAAATCAAAAGCCAACAAGCTATATCCAAAGTTTCCTGTAAAAGCTTTTGTAAGTCCTTGTAAGTTTCTGTTGAGTTTTCAGTAGTTCTTCCCATTTCCGATAGATGTCTGTTCTTGAGCTGAAAAATAATTTTTATATATCTTAGTAATAAAAAGAAGTTGCAATTTGATTAATAGTAATTAATTACATTTACTCTTCAATTACCTTTTCACAACGAGAATGACTGTTTCAAAATATTAAAGCCTCGTAAGCTCACAATTTGAAAATTTGTGAGTTAATAATTTCTAAGCAAAATCCATTTATAGCAAAATCCGTTAAATTTACACGAAGCAGTATATTTTGTGCTGACTACTGCGTTTTGTGAAAATATACCTCACCTGCAGTTAAAAGCTTGGAATAATTCAGTTTTAATTTCGTATTTTCTTTCTCTCAAAAGGTGCAGATTAAGGTATTGCAAAACGGGGTCAATGGACAGAAATAATAAAGGAAAGTAGTGCATCGGAGTGTGGTTGAGGTCTGGCAATGATTTTTTGTGGGGTTCTTCCTTGCGTCTGTGGCTTCGAATGGAAGCTGCGAGTGCAACTGGCTACTGACCTTATAAATCATAATTTCCAAGAAATAAATCCTTCACGGACAATTTAACCGCCGCAGCCGATTCTGGGCCAAAACTGCAACAGTCGCAGGGACTTTGTGACTCGGATTCAGTTTCCGTTTATTTTTTCTTCGAGTTTGCTGGGGATTTTTGTGTCTGGCAGCCAAAGGCCAAACAATAAAATGATCACAGGAAGTGCATTTGTACGTGAGAATGTGTTTTTGGTTTTGCAGACACAGGCAGAGGGCTACTCTGATGAATTTAATGGAGGAACTTGAATTAATATTGGGCTTCTAGTCAACTCCATGTGCAGGTGATTGATGGCTAACCCTGTCAGCTGCTTAATGTCCATCTCTTTGGCTAATAACTCATTGCCCCTACCTTCGTTTTCAAAACCTTTCCCCCAATTCTGAATCGGTTTTGTGTACCAAAGTGCCTCAAAGTTTGCTGATGATGCATTTGGTTTTGGGATAAGTATTTTGCAATATGGGAGCCACTTACCGAACCACAAAACCAAGCGAAATGCATTTACCAAGAGAAGAGAAAGCTCACAGAAAGAAATTTGTATAATCTGCTACTTGTCTTACGTCTCTAGAGTGCAGATAAATGAATTTATCTTGTAAAAGATATATATATTCTATATTTGTATATTCACCTATACAATTCTTATCAATTTTAATTTTTCAATGTGTTGAATATGTAGTGTAAAATTTTGGATCAATCGAATTAGTAGTGTAATTATTTTCTGTGTAATGCTATTATTGCTTCTACTCAGCTTGTGCGTTGCGTACGCTGGCCAGTTGCATTCTGAATGGCTGTCCATGTGTCTGTTTGCGGTTCGAACGAATCTGCATTGATATCGAACGTTTAGCAACTTGCATTTCCCACCGCGCTCAAAAATGTAATTTACACACATATCTCAAACATTGGAGAGCAGAGGAGTACTGGGGATGATGCCAGTCCGAATATTTTGGTAATTTTGAA
The DNA here is from genome assembly GCF_018153835.1 of Drosophila eugracilis. Lineage (NCBI taxonomy): Eukaryota > Metazoa > Arthropoda > Insecta > Diptera > Drosophilidae > Drosophila > Drosophila eugracilis. Next base: position 904,225 of record NW_024573616.1, read on the forward strand.
CTTGGCATTCCGACAATTGGAGTCGGGGCTGATTTGCAATTGTCCACATTTGCATTCCAGGACAAACCTGATAAACAGTGAACAGAGAGCACTTTTAACATGATTTTATATTTCAAAAATTCACTAGGGGTTAATATATTATTGACTGCTTAAATCAGTAATATTTTATTGTTATGCAAGTTTTCTCAGTGACGCCTTATTTTTATTTTTATAACAAATCCTACGGATCTTCAGACCATTGCGAAGACTTCTCTAAGGACTTTTGGGTATATTTTAACCTTATTGACCATTCTTAAAACAGCATCCTTCAACTCCTTGATTAATAATGATTTAGGAATTATTATTATAAAAGACATTTATTTATAGAATTAAATTATTTATACATTTAATATAAATTATATTTTAATAAGTTATGCGCACTCCGGGCTTACAAGTTGTTGTTCTGTGTGTAGCATTTTGGCAATTCAAATGTACGGTGGCTAAACATAAACACGAGTTCCCTAAAACATTATTCGATGGGACACCCGAAGATACTTTGGGGGGACACCCTAAACAAACACACTGAGCACGTTGACATGTGCAAGCATTGCGAGCAATTCTGCTATATCCCCCGATATTTGCTCCCTTCGAGGGGCTATATCCCCCGATATTCCCCCTCTCCTAGGAGCTAATTAAAGCGCGCACGCGTGTGTGATATGCCACGCCAGATGTTAGCTAGTAGATGTCTCACCCAACCAGCGTCAAAATGCAAGGAACATGTCGCAAGGGGAACGTAAATGCAAAGATGTAGCTAAAGGCAAATGCACTGGAAGTATTTGGCACACACTTTTTATATTAATCTTAAAACTTCTAAAAAAAACAATTCTTCTTCATCAATTAATACTAGAAAGAAGAAAATATTCATTTAATTTTTGAAAAATATGCATTATCGTATAAAAATAAAGAATATAAAACCCAAAAGATTATATACTCCTTTAGACAGTTATAACAACTAAGTATTTTAAAGATAATTCATGGACGAACTTCATTATAGAATTCTTGGTATTTTTTTGTTTTCTATCTATTTTACAAAAGAGTACCGTAGTAATTGTAAAATCTTAGATTAGTTACTTAATAGTAACCTTAAATGAATAAATTTATTGTTGAAATTACTATTTTAAATTTATATTTAAGAATATTTCAACATATTTTAGAAGACTTTGGTGTTGACTCTTTTTTTCTAAGTGAATTCAGCCTCCCTCCGCCGTGTTCTAATCTCAACAGCAACATATTTTAAATTTAGCATAACATCGAGAGCCCGAAGAGGAGGCTGGCTGGCAACTTTATGCTAAGGTCTCCTCATCAACAACATCTTGAGACCTCTGCGCCCTGGCTGCGGGGTGTTTGAACTGAGAGCCGGCGTGGCGTGTTTTGTTTTGATTTGATTTTTGTCGCCGTCACCACCGACGCCATCAAAAAGGTAAACAAACATTTTTTTGTTTTGTCCTCGGGGGACGGCAAGTACCGAAATTTCTTGGGGAGTTGCTGGCAGAGCTTAGTTAATGGGAAATTAAAGTGTTGCGATTAAATCAGTTAATGCAAACTAATGTAATGATTACATTTTTGATGTTCTCAAGTTGCCTATTCAGAGAGACTTAAAATGTTCATTGTTAATTTACTATAGAGGAAATATTTTGATGAAAATATTTATGATAAAAATGACTAGCACTTTAAATAAAATTTCAACTTATAAATGCTATAAGATCATCTTTTAATCTTAAGATCTCCTTGCCACATTTCAAATATATGCCTTATGATAAATTAACATTTTATAAATTTTATTATATATTTACATAGACAACTGCTTAAAAAATAAAGTAAGCGATGAATGATAACACAGAAATGTACCTGGCACCCATATTAACATATTATGGAGGACGACAATGAGCGGGAAATTGTCGTCACAAGAGTATTCAAATTTCGTTGGAAATATGCTGATTATATCTGATGATTCAGTTCAGTTCGACTCGCCCTGTAGACAAGATGCATAAATTTGCTGCCATTTTTAGCTGGGAGCTGGGAGTTGGCAGCCCTACACCGCAGCTGAAACGTAATGATTTCCAAAGATTTTTAATAAATGAACGCAGGAATAGCAGTCGTTTGAAATGCTGAAATGCATTTGCCATGCCATGCAAAATAATATGCTCAGTCGCGTGGTTTTCGCTGTGAACTGTGTAGATAAACCGGCAATTGAAAATCAAAAATGCATTGGCATGGAACGAACTAGATGCCCCCTCTTTTCCACTCAACTTTTTGTGCTACTCAATATGGAATTTATATGAGAAATGCAGTTTTCAGAAATATTACAAAGCATAAAATGCGCGAACAACTATCAGTACATAAATAACAAAAAAAAAAAACGATAAACCAGAATAGAATTTTAAACATATTCTAAAATTTGCATACAACACTTTAGAAAATATGTGAGAAATACACTAACCCAGGGAAAAATATGGAAAAACCATTAAAAGTGCCAAAATTTTATAAAAAAAAACTTTAAAAACCATTCATAACAAAAAATTGCACATCAATGGACTAATTCGATGTGAATAAAGGCCATCTATGTGACATTTATGTAAATTCATAAGCCATTCGGTGTCATCGTTGAGTTGACAAAGGGCATCATCAAACTCGGCTAATCCATGTTGTAAACAATTTCTCTCCATTATTGCTAACCAAAAATATATGCCAAACAAAAGCCTTTCGAGGATTTTTGTTCAGAGCTGGGCTAGAATCACACAACAACCTACGTGAATGAAATATATTTTTCAGCAATAACAATGAACAAAAAGTAGCAAATAAAATTCTGGCGATACATAGAAGCAACATGCGGTGGAACACAGCTTTCGCGTATGTTCTATCAAAGCCAAGAACAAAAAACGAGTACATATATAAAGGTTGAAGTAGGGTTTTTCTATAAAAATGTTATATGATTCCGGGCTTCTCTTTTTGTTCTCAGATTTTTTATTTGGATTGTACATGGCCAATTGTTTTGTTTATTCCGTTCGGTTTATTCCTTGTTTTCTTTACTGTGAACGGGTAAATAAATTGCACCGAAAAGTGCAGGGAAATAGTTAAGTGATTGATTTAGTGCTGCCTGGAGGCACCCCTCCATTTTCCAAACATTTCCCCCTGTTTGACAGCTTTGGGGCTCGGAAAGTTGCGAGCCGAAATTGATTTCAATGCGGGGGGTTTTTGCCAACAAATTGAGTGCGGGTTGCTCTACACGAAACGGGGGATCCGAAATTTCCATGAATGAATTAAGACCGAAATTTATTAACAATGAAAAGCGATAGGTGGACCAGCGAGTTGAGGGTGGTGGGGGATGGTCACGAAAATGTTGGCCTGGCGCTTTGACCCGAATATTTTGGCAATTTTTTTGAGGGGATAAAGTGGTGAAAAAGTTTGGGGGATAGAAGGATGATATGATTGCGAATTTGCATTTTTCGGCACAATCAGCAATTTTGAAAAGTTGAATAAATAGATTGAGTGCATGGAATGCAGTTAGCCTGTTTCAATGAGCATTTTAATTGGATGTTCAGCTTAGCTTTAAGTCACAATTTTGTTGTTCTTTGGCAAAGGAGGAGCCAACCATTCTGTTCGCACCAGAAGTGTTTAATATTAAAAGTCTCTTAATAATAAATGAAGAATAAAACGAAAGTGCCGCGACTTCAACGTACCAGTTACTCTGCTCACAAATTACAAGATACTCTGACACGCTTTACCATGAAATGATGATGGATAATTTTAGTAGAGCCATCTATTTAAAATTTCTTAACGAGCGGCGATGTACTTTAAGACTTTAACTTCTTAAAAACTTTCTTAACAATTTTATGATAAAGATCATTTTTAGTAGGTGAATATGTATTAAGAAAATTCAAAATATAAAAATTAAACATTATAATTTAAAGTTTATTTTAAATGAATTTAATAAATACGGCCAATAATGACTTGATTACTTCAAAATGTACGTCAAACAAGATTAGGATAAAATATCTTGTGTCGTCATAGTCAAACTGATAGTTTATATAATCCCCCAACCACTGAACCAATCCGATTTCAACAAGGCGGTGTCTTTAAGCAAATGACAAAGCTACACCCGAGCTGGGGCTTTCAGTTTGCACAAACTTGCAGCTTGGCTTAAATACTTCATGACTTCCCGGGCGGCACGATGCGCCTGCCACTTGAGCCGCAAAGCGGCCATTAGCCGACTGATGCAGACAGATGCGAAGGGACGGCTGTCACTCCCAACTCCCAGCTCAAAACACCCTACACCCACATCCAAGGACTGTTCAAAATGACGGCTATATCACGCTCCCAGGAACGTTAACGTGGTACAGGGAAAAGGCTGTGCTGGTTACTGGTTGCTGGTAACTGGTAACTGGTAACTAAAGGCATGCAAACTATCTCGCCACTCAAGCGAGCCACTTGAGTTATTTTCCTGCTCGAGAGATGGTAATGGTAATGGTAATAGAGTTGAGTAGCGAGCCAAGATGAAGATGCTAAACGGAATCCAAAGACAAAGACGATGGCAATTCATCTGGAGAAGCGCAGAAGTAGGCAACAACGGCAGACTTATTCGTTTTAATTAGCAGGCCTAACATTTTACAGGATTTTCACCATAAACTTTTATTTGCAATTTCTGGCATACCAAATTGCACACGTACAGCATCTTAAATTGTCAGATGACGCCGTTTTTAATCACACCGAAAATTGCGCTAAATCATTTTCTAATTGCCTCCTTTTGGCAGTGGCTCATTCCGTCCGGAGTTCTCTAATGAGTTCGCACATTTGCACGATGCCTGCCTGCTGCCTAACTGCCAAGCTGTTTGCTATATCTTTTATGCATATCTACCAGACACCACGTACGCACATGTGTCAATATGAAGATGGGAAAAAGCCACTGCGCCAGTGTGAGCAGGATATTTTTTTATGTGCTCGAGAAGTCAAGTTACTTTTCGAGTTATTAAGATAGCAGCAAAGCTGTCTTTTCGGCGATATTTTGCTCTTTTTTTGTTGATGTGTATTCATTTTCACATTCATTCACTAAGCTGTGTCTAAGCTATATATAGTTGTTATTTTACTGTATAATGTATAACATTGGGCTTAACAGATTTTGTGTTGACTTTCACAGGGCTAGTAACTAAGATTTAATAATCTGGAAAATAACATACTAGTATACTCTTAAACTTATTATGAATTCTTTGAAAGATTAAAATATACAGAAGTTTTTATTATTCTCGACGAGTTGTTTGTTAAAAATATTTTACAATAAACTATGTTTACTGGTTTTATTTGACCATTTCTTAATAAAATATTTTATAAATGAATGGTTCTTGTCTTTATAGTGCATTTTCAAATAAATCCTACATTAAGTTAATTCCTTGTTAAGTACTTTGAATAAAACTATTACAGAAATGTCCGCTTAAAGAGTATTCCCAGTTGCGTTTTGCCAAGTTGACCTCATCCGCCCTTACGGACACCATATATTGCTGGCCATGTCCTCACTGTGTGAGCCATGTTTGCATATTTGAGCTGCAGGCTGTGTGCTAATTATGCCGAAATGTGGGGGATTTCATAGCTTAAGGATGCTTGGATTTTCCGGCATCGAGGAGCGTCTACTGGGTGCTCGACCAGAGTGTCTCTTGGCACGACTGGGCGCCCATTGTTGCTGCTGCCAATATGGCTGGGATGTAAATGCCTGAATGGGCCATTAGCTTCCAATTAGTTATTGTTAATTTGTCGTTGGCTCCTTGCAGGCGGATCCTGTGCTAATGTTGCACCTCGCCAGTTGACCCTCAACTGCTCTTTGGGCTCATGATGCGAATTTCGAAGATGTTATATTAATTACGGCTGCCATGTGTTGGTGGGTTGGTGGTTCTGGTTTAAGCATTGAATAGCTTCATAATTGCTTTTCCTATGAATTTTGATTAGTTTGTTGGCCGGGAGTGGATGAGATTAATTGATTTCCAGTTTCAGTCTTATAAGTCATTACGGAGTTAAGTTGAAGCATTATTGATGGGAGTATCTGTGTCAAGATAATTGCAAAGGATTTTTTCAAATCATCAAGAGTTTTTAGGCTTGTCAGATATAATCAACATTCTATTAATATTTCATAGATGATCGAATTTAAATCTAAGGTAGGAAAAGGCGAGGCTTAGCTCTTACATAACTTGATTGCATATCCCCAACACTCCCTAAACCCGTATCAAGACCAGTCAGTCAGGTAGCCAGTTACATATTTTCTTTGAGTAGTTGAAGAGGAATTCCAATTTACGCTCCTGGCTGTACCAACCACTCCCCTCTGTGCTGCTTTTCCGCCTAAATTGCTGCACTTGCGGACTTGTTTTGTCAACCCTCGCGGGCCACAGACTTTGGCAGCGGTACTACATGAAATTCGTGTTTATTTTGGTACGCGCGTGGCAAGTGCAGCGCGTAAATGTGGCATGCCCCTCATCGGCAGGCACGTATATGTGTATATCCCCCACGGGCACAGGGCAAATCCAAAGCCGGAGACATCAGACGCCAGGAAAGTGGAGTCAACGCCGGGGGCCAAAGGGTTGTGCACTTGTTGTCATCATCATCATCTCCACTATGCTCATCCTCATCCGCACTCACATCATCTGGTGAAAAAGCAACATAGAGAGCGTTGTGCACAGAGAGAAATATGGATTAGCTAGAAGTGGTTCTCAGACTCTTAGTTCTTTAATAATTATCCAGTATTAATATCAGCGTGCATGCGGAGTTTTTGGTACATATGGTTATTTCACTTTTGATATAAATGATTAGTCAAAGATAAAGTAAAACATTTTTGTTTGTGCATCGGAGGAAACTGCATAAATAACAGGGAGTACGACAAAGTTGCGCTGGCTGCCTGGCGATGATGACGTTGATTATGCTTCGGAGGCACCAACTGTTTTCTCCTCGTCCACGCACAACAAATCCGCACTAAAAGACCCTTCGTATTGCTGGAAGCACTTCTAATTGAAAGGCATTTCGGTGTTGGTTTTATATGTACACTGCTTCCAGCATGATTGACGTGTGTGGTGTAGCCTCAATCTAAATGCAAAACAAAATATGTGAATTTCTTGTGATTTTGTTTACCTCTCCTTGAAAAATATTATATTTTAATATATTGCTCTGGCCTTTTGCATTCAGTATGCAAGAGCCTTTTGTTTTACTAACCAAACGGAGAAAACTGTGCAAATATTTTAGAAAAAATCGGTTTTTGTACCTACATACTTGTCTGCCCAGTTGTTCGCCAGCTCGACTTTGGCCTGTTGAAAAATTGCATTTTAATTAAAAACGCTCAAGTGCACTTAAGTGTGCGCTTTCTCAGCCACGTCAACAATCAGACAGGCAGCCATTTCCCACCCACCCACACCCACCACAGCACCAGCAACAGCATCAACGGGTAAACCAGCAGAAACAATATGACCAACAACAATGGCAGAGGGACCAGGAAAAGGCACAACAACAATTAAGCCGACAATAGTCCCGAAGTGTAAAAAAGGCACAAAAGACAACAAACAGTGCAGAAATAAAGGCAAAATAAAAATATATATAAGTCAGTCAGGATTAAGTCGAAGTGTAAACTCCCTTTAAAATTAAACATTGAATAAATTAAATCACAAATAATTTAAAAGTATGCTTTATAGTTTAGAGGATGTCTCAATTCAGCAAAATATCCATATCCATTTACATCTAAGATAACATATAAGGCGAGATAAACCTATAAAATTTTTTTAGAAAACGAAAAGCTAATAATAAAAATAATAAAAAAAAATGTTTAAATAAACAAACATGATAAATCTAAGCTAACAAGAATATTCTATGTTCTTAAAACTAAGAATAATTTAATTACATTTAATGATTTAATTTTTTTCGTCATTTTATCAATGACAAATTCTAAATTTTAAAACAATATTTTTAGTTTATTAAAAAAACGTAAATACTTCTACTAGATTTCATTACGTCTTTCTTACTTTGTTCTTTTATTCTCCTTTTATACGCATTTAAGACTCGTGTTTTGTATTATTACTAGTTTATTTAAATCTATCCTTTTTCCTTTCAACTTTTATGTTATTTTTTCAGATTTTTGCGTTTTTCCCTCCACAAAAATGTAACTCAATGGTCTATTTCAGGAGGATTCTCCTTGTACATTGTGCTATGCATGTTCCTTTTACTTCTCCCCTTCAATCCATATTGTTTCCCAATCAATATAGTTATCCATACATTTCCATAGTTAATACGCAATAACTGCACATAAGAGTATATCGAGTTGCATCGCAAGTAAGCAGAGAAATTTATACCATTTTGCGCCGATTTACACAGGGAGCTGAAAATGGAGACACCGCTCCCTGTTTACATCCAGAGCTCCTCAGTTTCGTTCAGCAAATGAGGAAACCTTCGGTTGAATTGCTACTTTGCCTGAGCTCCTCGAGTTCCCGTTCCCTGAGTTTCCCCTTTTGAGCACATGGAAGATGGGATGGAGATGCGCTTCCTTTGAGGCATCTCCACGGGAGTAACTGCAATTGCAAGTGGGTCTGATAAGCTGTTCGGTGTGCCTGCAGGAAACAGGATATGACATATTTATAATGCGAAACAGATGCGCACTTTTCGGGCGGAGCAGCGTTATTTCCCATTTCGATATCACGAATTAATTTCATGCCATTTTCATAACGTGCGCCTCCTTGCTGCAGCTGCTTTTGTCGTAATTATGAAATAATCGCAGTCCTTTCGAGAGTAAAAAGTCGTCTGCAGAGCTCATAAATATTCTAGCAAAAAGGTGCAAGCCGAAATGGTCGTGGAATAATTTGCATTGCAAAATGTTCAATAATCACAAGGACGCGATGGCAAAATGCGGTAAAAATAACAAAATGGATAATTGAATGCAAATGACAAAGACTTCTTAATTAATTCATTTTTCAAAGGGAATCGTAGTTTCTTAATGGCCATCGAAAAAGCATATTAAGCAAAGCTTGCAAAAAATGGCAAATTAATTAAAAAGGAGCAATGGGAAAGTAGTTACAAAGGTAATCAATAAACTGAGCAACTATGTGCAAAAAAGCTTCAAATAAGTTGCATCTAAATTAATGGTAAATACGATATTTCTACAAATGTATTTAAATTAATTATATATACTGCTGCACCATTTAGGATAACAAAATTTAAAATCCTCGGGGAAATTTAATTAATTTATTTACCATGAATTAAACTGCCGTCAAACACAGTTAAGACCAAACTTTGTCGCTTTCTGAATTTCTAAGAGCTTCCGATGAAAGGAATTGTTTAATCCGCTTCTAGTTGGAAGTTGTGTGGAATCTCGGATGCCATTTACATGGACTGACCGACCAACCGAACACTGACCACCACTTTAATGGAAACTTTTCCGAAATGAGATGGGCAACGGAGGGACTGGGACTTGAGCAAAATGACACACACGTAAGCAGCCACGCGTTAACAAAAAGTGGCGCAACTTTTCCACTCTCCTTCGGTTTGTTTTTCAGTTTGAAGTCCCTTGGTTTTTATAAATGCATAAAAACGGGCGGGCGAGGAACGTGAGTTGCTGCTTGCCAAAAAAAGGGAAAACTAAAGGAAAACTTGTTTCATTTGCGCAGTGGAAAAACTTTCGTCCGCCGCCGCATCGGCATTAACAACACTTAAAATGCCTGCGGCGTTTTTCCTTTAATACAAGTGGACAGTCCAGAGTGCGGTCGTTCAGCGATTTTTTTGCCTCCCTCAAACTTTGCACGGCTGACCACTTGAAGAGGAGACTCTATTCTGGACCCATTTTTCCTAGGACTTCGCTCGTTTTGATTTAGTCAACGTTTAGTGTTCCTTTTTGTGCGGATTTTGTTTACTTAATGTTTATTTACACCTCCTTTTTTGGGACAGCTCGAGGGCGAGAATTGTAAACGAGTGTCATTTAGTTTCACTCGAGTGAAAGACAGATTCGAAATGAAGGAGTCTCCGGAGAGATTTAAATGCAAACGAATGGAATTCACTGTCTGGTTCATTTGCATATGCACAAGGGATTTTAAATACACAGACCACAACAAAGAGCCAAATCTGTTAGCGCTTTAGTTGAGTTTAGTTAAATTTCACTAAGCCCAGCTGAGCTCAAAAATCAATAGCCTATTTTACGCTAAATTTACTGCCCCAAAGCCCATGAGAGAGCTCTGGCTGCTTCTGGCTGTGTTTCTGCTCAATTGGGTTTGGACCACTTCAATTTTAGTTGCGGGATTCGTTCTGCTGCAGAGGAATTGCCCCTGATTAGCGCCAAGATGAGGCCAAGTTTGCGGAGCGGAATTCCAGCCGAAATGAAGCGACAGAGAATAAGTTTGCAATAACTCAAATTGCGGTTTTTTGGTAAAAAGCATACACGAAAAAGAAATTGGGCTGAAAATAAGTATTTCAAGGTTTTACTTTTTATTTTATGTTCATGGAAATGTGGTTAACTAATATAACATTATTATTTCATATTCTGTACAAATCAGATGCATAACTTCCCTGCTTGTGAACTGGAATGTAAGCCAAATATGCCAGATTTATGTATTCAAGATATGTTTCTCATAACTTTCAGACATCCTTATAAGTGAAATAGAAAATCTTTGTGTTTTCCTGATTTTTTCTGTGTGCCGACTTTCTCACTCCTTAACCAAGTTTTTTTGGTGAGTCAACAAGGCAAATTTAAGTGCATTTCTTGGGGGTATTTCTTGAGCAATTTTTGTGTAATTTATTTGCACTTCACTTTACGTTACGGCAGCCCCAAGTCTTGACCACTTAAAATCAGTCTAGAGCCGGGTTCTCCGTCTCAGGTCGTTCCTTTTTCCTTTAAGTAAAGACTCCCATTTTATAGCAACTTAAGTGCACCCAACTGCATTCATAATTCCCCGACTTAAGGCATATAATTAGCACCAAATAAGTTGGCCAAGCCCAGTGCACCCTTGAATTAAATCATCCGCTGTGGCTATTACTTTTATGGTTCTCTGAAGATGTGAATGCCTGCTGTGCTATCTGCTGCAACTTTCCTTGATGCTGGTCAGAAAACGAAAAAGGGCTCAATTGGCTTTTCTTTTTGTGTTTCTGCAACTTGACCGTTGCTGACTTAATTAGAGTTGGCTTTCATTTGGCGCCGTTGCCTTCTCCCTGCCATTTTTTTGCTTGCTCCACGGCCTTCGTTTAACTCGGTGTAATGTGGCCGCCATATGGCCAGAACCCAATTGCAGTGGCAACGGCAAAACACAATTACGTTAGCACTCGCTTTTTTGTGTCATTTTGCTTTTCTAATTTCAGTTCCATTCTTTCCTTCGGTTATCCTTTCGCCTGCGCCATGGGCCACTTTCGTTTTTAACTTGATTGCGATGGTTTAATTTTTTCTTATCTGGGACTGCAAGTGGGCGTGGTCCAGGACAGAATTATGCACCACGAATTGCAATTATGTAAATGTCCTTGCCAAAGGAATCGAAGTTAATTAGATCGCAAATTGCTAGTCATTCGGTCCCCAGATCCCTGACCCTGTCTGAATTTGCCAATTGGGAATGTGACTCAAAATTAAACAAGAACTCGGATGGGGCTATTAAAATGTAAGCCCCTTATGAACCAGAATGAGCTTACTCATGTTAAGCATGAAAAACTAGCTAAGCTAAAGCCAAAAACATTTCAAAGTCAATGCGGAAATATTCCCATCCCTTTAATTTTTGGCAAGATTCCCTTTTATGTAGCGATATAAGGCGACTTTCAATGCTTTTTGTTAAATATTCGACTTGGGAATTTATTTCCTTTTTTAAATATAAAAAGCAAAGAGCAAGAAAATATTTTATAGGTTACCCACATATTCGTTATTTTTTCCAAACAATTTTATTCCCAAAACCTTTTCCAATTTGTAAGCAATTTGGTCTAATTTGTTTATGCAAGCCATTTGGCACCTCAAGCGCCGCAAGTAATATACGAATTTATTTGACTAACTATTAGAAAATATGACAAGCAAAAATAAGAGAAAAACATGCCAAAAGTCTTTGAGATGAAAAATGTATTTTTTGATAAATTGACAGCCAGCAAACAGAAGTCGTTCAAATAGAAACGTTTTTTGGGGCTGAAATGGATTTCAATATGAATTTTCATAGCAGCCATTTGGAGATGAAAAATCCATAGCTGCATTTTCTATTTCTTGCTAACTACTAGATTCTTAAATAATTAAATTAACTTGATATTTTTGTCATTTTTATGATCATGCTTTATACGAGTTTTTATGGTTTCTAGTTATATTTGGATGTGTGCCTGTCGCCTCTTTGACGTAGAATTTGGTTTATTTATAAATGCCCCGCTGACGTTCCCATTGGTGCTTTCTTTGGGTGTGTGTGAGTATATTTTCAAGTACTGAGTCTCAAGCACGGGGCTTCGATTTTAATTAACTAGCAATTAAACAAAATTTATTGGCGCACTTTGATGGTCGTAAATTAGCTACTCGAGTTACTTCGAAAATGTCAGCCGGGTAAATCAATTTCCTCCGAGCACTTGGATTTTTGTGTGTGTGCGCAAAAAAGGAAGCCAAACATGTACCTCTGGGAAGCTGTCAGCCGTTTTTTCCTTGATTTTTCCTTTTTCACACAGTGAAATGGGCGTGAAAGGTGCGAAAATTGGTTCTACAAACTGTGACGTCGGAAAAACGGTGGAGTTTTCCCAAAGAGTTGTCGGGGTAGCTTAGTTTGGTTTATCTCTATATTGCTTTAAGGTCAGAGCCAAATGAAATTTGTTTTATTTTAAAATAGTAAAAATACCTGTTTTATGGCCTGACTTCATTTTTTTTCCGACTCTAAAATAATTTCACATCCCAACCTTGCAATGCTTGTCTTAATTTAGGTTTATATAAAATACAGTACAAAAGAATGCAATTTGCAACGAATTAAAAAATTTTTAATTTTTTGTTAAAAACACCATTCAGTCACTACTTGATCGCCACCTCCATGGAAGCATTGTATTCACTGAACTTTACACAATATTATTATAGCAATGTTAAAGCGGTAATGGCAAGGGAACTCAATATGTGACTGTTGACTTTGTAAAGAAGTGGTAACAGTTCGTTTTCCTTCCAGCAATAGAGCAGATTATTCCCTTAAGACCTATCACCAAGAGCCACAAAATAGCGCTGATATACTTTCCATAAAATCGGGCTTAAGCACCACTTAAATACTTATATCCATTGATATATGAGAATGAAAGTCGTGCTAAAGCCCGATATTAATCCGCTCTATTGGTGGACGGACAACGAACACTTACCACATCTTAATAAAGCCCTAAGTCACATATTAAAATCTCGGGCCAACATCGCTTATCAATGCTGTGCATAATCAAACATATTGTTGATATCCTGCATTTTGCGTAAAGAGTTTTCAATATTAAAACGGCCATTAACACTGCATTCACATCTTGATGCGCACTGCGCACCCTTAAAGTCGCCTATCTTACAGTCCAACGGTAGAGTGGTTGATATCCCGAACACCAAAAACGATCCAAAACGGTGGTAAAGATGTTCCCTAGCTATCTTGATCTACGACTTGTAGACTTGAGCCTGAAGCTTCATCGATCACTTGCACTTTACCATGCTCATCTGAAAAATATGGACATTTTAGCAGTTGCGGCATGACTAGAAATTAACAAAATCATACCCATTTTAGTCCACAATTACCGCGAACAGTTGCAACACATAGTTACGGCCGCACTTATCCCATCAAAGAGTCATCAATCCGAAATTGTGCATCTTGATCAGGACTACGACGTGCACTGCAAGGATTCGTGAAAATCTTGCATTACAACTTTTACGAATATGTCCGATTTATCACGACCTTTCCATGGACAGGACGCCAATAACTCACCAGTAACTCACCTTATTCTGTCATGACCAAAGTCTAGAAAGAGATTCACTAATGTCGATGCGTTCGGAACGACTGGGTAACTGTCATTGAAAAAATCATTATAATATAAAACGAATATCTGACAGGAAGTCAAGGGTAACTAAAATTAAATTATTATTATATTATTATTTATGGAGTTTCTAAATAGTTTCTAAAATATTAAAATAACTTTTTTCGTGAAGTATATATGTGAGGTGGCGTTATGCACATCAGTTGGCAGCCCTACGAATTTCGAATAGGGTCGTGTATTCGAATAGGTTCAGCAGTAAGAAGCAGAAGTCGTCAGAGTTGCCGTAAAGTTGAGAAGTTGAAGCGTCGTTAGAGAATCGGTCGAAAAGTTGTCAAACTATTGTAAAGTCGCGCCAAATTATTTGTCAAATCATAATTTAAACATAAATACCTGTGTAACTATTATTAAATTTTATATAACATATATAATATCGAATTATCTTACATACATAACCAGAAATAGTCTTACCTTTGCCGAATTTCTATATTATTTTTTGTTTTCCTACTTTTCGTGAATTATTCAATTAAGCACCTAAAGTGATGGACAATAACTGATCCTAAATGCGTTGATCGATTTTGTGTGGACTGAGTATTTTTTTATTGTTTTTGATTGTTTGGCTGCCTAATTGATACTGAGGAAAATTTCAAAGTTGCCATATGTGGGGAGAGTAGCCAATGTTGCCATATGTGGCACTTATTCATAATGTATACATTGATAGGTGGATCTTAAGTCTAATGGGTATGGAACTATGAGGTTGGCAATATGAGCCAAGATTAAAACACTAAGTGATGGTTTTCGAACAATAACAAAAATATGATTCCATTTTGTGTTATTTTTGCTTAACTTTTATTTTAGAGGGTACAGCAAAATTCTGTAGACTTAGCACATTTATTGGTATTTCTTTTTTCCTCCGACTTTTACTTCGTAAAAAACCCTTTCAAACTCGCTTCAGCAATCACCTTAAACATCTTCCTTTTTCCAGTGGCCTCACCAAATTGGCGATGAAGTGAAGGCACAATGAAGAAGTCAAACAAGTCACTTAGCTGCTGCGTGCTGCGATGCAAAAACGCTTGGCAAATAGAGGTAGACCTAGGTCGGAGTTCGGCTTTGTCTCTTAGGGGGAGTTCACTTTTTTCCTTTTTCCTTTCCTTGATTCTTGGCTGAGAGCCAAGCTGCTTTAAGACCCTAACTTGGCTCCTGCCTGTGCACTTAGACTTAGAGATAGATTTGCGGCAGGAAGTCTTTGATAACAGAAAAGAGAAAATCTTTCCACTCGGCATCAAAAGATGTTTATTTACGTATTCAGGGAGCGGAAGTTGCGGAAATTTCTCCGAAATGGGATATGGAAATCTCCAGGAAGTACAAGGAATGCTATGTGAAGGGATATGGAATTATAAAAAATATAATTTATAAATATTTACCAAGATCACCTCTAATATATTGCACTGTTCCTTAAATTAAATACTCGAAGGTTCAAAATAGACTGAATATGTGATCACATATTAAGAAAACTTCTTAGTCTTTTAAGAAAATTGATAACAAACCCTTCTTGACAGCTTTTGAGCTCTTTGTGATCTTTCACAACAGTACAATTTCGTAAACAAACCCGAATTTACCCTGAATTTTCGAGAATTTCTAGCGCAAAAGTGAAATTCTCTCAGCTAAGAGAAGATTTTGTCAAAGAGAAAAGATCCCGGGAATGCCCGGCAATTCTTCAGCCTTAAGAATCTCCGAGCAGTTGCAGTTTGAACGTGGATCGTGTCGGTTGGAGATCGCTCGAGTTTCTCGTTTTGCTTTCTGTGGGGAAAAGTCTTATGCCAAGCCAAACAGCAGTGAAATAAATCTTGTGTGATCCAAAAATAACGCCCAGAAAATATCTGCAAAGGGGACACAAACAGAGCGCGTGCCAAGTGCTCGAGTGAAAATGTTTACGCGCAGAAGGCACCGAAGTTAATCAGTTCGAAAAAGAAAAGTCTTTGCCGAGTGATTTATTTCAAGTGTGTAGCAATCGTTACTGAATGAAAGAAAATAATCGAAGGCATCTTCGATTTATTTGTGCGAAACCACAGAAAGTGACAAACGAAAATACCGCCTGTGCCAAAATTGTTTTGCGCATCTTTCGGCCAGATCAAAGATACAACAAATCAAGCACAACTTGGTAAATGCAAAAATTGAAAAATTGACAACGCGCATAATTATCGGCAATCCAATGGTCAAATGGCCCGTGAAAATGAATTTCCAAAAGAATTAATCTGCTTCACTGGTCGTTCTCATTCGAGTACATGAAATGCCATGGCGATTTGCCTTAATTAATAAACGAAATATTCCTTCTCGAAGGAAAATATGCAAAATAATTAAATGTAAAAACGTGCAAAAAGATCCCATATATTTTTTTCCGTATAAATAAAGTGCAGGAATTAACTTCTTGTGGAGCTCGTTAAATTGCCCCCAATACTTGCTCGAAAAAATCGAAAATATTCGAAAATTCAGTGATGTGTGACGCCTGCAAATATTTCAACATACATACATATGTATAAGCAAAGTATAATAATAGCAAACAAATATAAAGCGAATATCTTGCGCAGATTATCCGAGAAAGCGATTTATTTCTAGGTGTTTATTAGATGAACATTCGGGTGCTCGGGATTCCAATTTGGGTCTTTAAATACACGGCTTGTACAAGTTTACTAAAACTAAACGCCAAGCCAAATCCCTTTTCGTTGCACAAAAACATTTATGTAAACAAATTGAAACAAATTCGTTGTGTTTCGAGTAACCGAATTATTTAAAAATAAACATTTCACTTAATTTGCACGATAGTTCGCCCTGCCCACCGCCCACTTCTGTGCATGTTTTTTTGCGAGGGAGACCAAAAATAAATCGCATAATTCGAAATAATTCGGCACGATCTTCTGCATTTGGCTTGGGGTTTGTTGAACTTTTTGTCGCAGTTTTGAATTTTCGTATTTTCCAAATGTTGTTTTCTGCAAGTCAGCTAAAATTAGTTGTACTTTATAGTTGCCATTTCGGTTTGGCGTGTCAGAAGTGACAGCTTTCGATGCGTCGACATTTCTGTGCTAATTATGCAAATTCTGGCCCTGTGTCCGTTGTACAATGTTGTTTTCCTGGGGTTAAGGGGGCTTAACCCATGGGACCCCAGCTACGTGGCCCTTCTGTCATCATTTGCATCACAAAAGCGCTGGAGAAACTCTCGCTGGAATTGTTACATGGCTGGTGGAATATAATTTATGACACTGTCACATCTGTTTCCCTCGAAACTATGTCGAAAGTGTTTCGCTATTGATTATGCGGTCTGCGGATAAGGATCCTCTTTTCGCTCTATTTTAAAGTTTATTCAAGCAGACAGCACACTTCAATTGACCCACAAATTGTTCGTTTTAACCATCCAAAGGCAAATCCAAATGCCAAATGCTCGGCTGAGTGACTTCATCAGAGCAAGAAAAGCATTCCGCGAATTGTTTTGACCAGGCCAAGTGGACCGGCAGAAAATAAGTGACTTCGCGACAGA
The DNA here is from genome assembly GCF_018153835.1 of Drosophila eugracilis. Classification (NCBI taxonomy): domain Eukaryota; kingdom Metazoa; phylum Arthropoda; class Insecta; order Diptera; family Drosophilidae; genus Drosophila; species Drosophila eugracilis. The sequence goes on from NW_024573616.1 coordinate 921,719, forward strand.
GTAATCCAAATCAAATCACTTTACTTAAATTCCAATTGCACTTTTCCCGCTTTCCCGGCTCTCGTTGATTTTTCCATTTTCCCATCTTGTTTCCGTTCGGTGCGATTTCCTTTTTCGCCAGCTGCCAACTGGCAAGTTTGTCTTGCGATTTTCCTTCTATTTTCGCGAATTTCTCTATTTATTTATTTTTGCCTTTGGTGACGACATTTCGTGGAGTGAGCGGACAATGCAGCGAAATTCCGTGAATATTTTTGTCCATTCGTTTTTATTTTTAAGCACTTACTATTTATTTTTAACACTGTGCATTTTGTTTAAATTTGCATTGCCACCGTGGCTATTCTCTCTATCTATCTCTATTTCTGTATTTATTTTTTATTAGTCCCACTTTTAGTGGCGAGTATTGGTATTGGTAGCCCCTGCAGTTTCAGCTTTCGTTTTTCGAAATTTGCATTTAATGGCCGCCGACAGCTGTCTTAATTTACTTTCACTGAGTGGATACGTTAAACCGACAGATTGCCGAGAAAACATCACAGAAATAGCATTGATTTTCTATTTCGCTCCGTTCTAAAAATACTGATATTCTATAACAAGATAGCTAAAAAGCAACATCCGTTTATGCTGACTCAATTAGCTTTCGAACGAGTTGTTGAGGGAATTTATGGGATTTTCCTTTCGCTACGGCGCTTTTCACGGCTGTCTAAGTGCTTGGCTAAACTCCACTTCAGCATCCATTCCACGCGTTTAGCAAAGGTCAATTTTATGTTCACAGCAAATGTACCTTGACATTTATGTGTGCTTGTGATGCAAACAAACAAACCAGCACACAACATGCTCATATCCGGGAAAACACACACACACACAGTAAAACTTCGAACAAAAAATGCAATAAATAACAAAATCATTTAAAGAGATTTTTTATTATTCTCTAGGTTGTTTATTAGTTGTATATGTAGTAAAGTATATATAAATATGTGATGAAATATTGCCAATACTTTAATATTTGGCAGAGAGATTTCAATCTATAAATGTTTAAAACTATATTTTTATTGTATCTCTACAACTAATAGAAATACTAAATAACCTGTTCTATATCTCGATTATCTAGCTTTACCTTTTTTCTTATTATTTTTTCGCTGGGTTACACATTTTCTGTTAATGATTTAAATACAAATAATAAGATTTTTGTAATGCCTTTTGAATAAAAAATATATTTGGAAGAATATATTATTATAAGAGTGTCCGATCTTCGGCTTGCGCCCTTTTCCTCTAATATTTTTGTACATTTTCATTTTAGCTTGTTCTATTTAGTTTGTTGTTATTGTGAAAAATGCTTTTAGTGTGTCAGTGCGTTGTGATTATTTTGATATATACTCACGCACACACGCGCAGAGTCCCACACTCAGTCACACATTTTGGGTTTACACAAACACATGTGCCGCCCATGTGCCACCCCCTTCCTACGTCACTGCGCCTTTCTTGGCGTGCTCGTAAAAAAACATTTAAATTCCTTTTCATTTTTAGTTTTGAGTTTGGCGTTTGTTTTACTTTTATAGCGAAATTAGCTCACTTCGCCGGCGTGTCGACATAAATCGAGATGGAAAAGAAACAGAGGAAGCTAATTGAATTTTCATTGGTATTTTTGCTTTTATGATTAATCGTCATGGGAAATCTTTAGCTATGGACTGGATTTTCCATTCCATTTATTTCTGAATGCTCTTTGTTTACGTTACGCAAATGTGAGACTACACGGCACTAAATTGTGAAAAGCCTTCGGAGCTCATTTTGCATGTGTCAGGACCTGAATGACGGACGCTTGTTCAACGTTTATTCTCATTTGTATACAAATATTCGGTTTAATGGCAATTTCTTATCATGTTTAACATGAAAAGCATTCGAATAAGTGTCGGAAGTTCTTTTCATTTCATTTCCATTCACTTTACTTCGATCGAATCGATTTGACAAAGTCCAAAGTCTGAAGGCATTCATAACTAATGGGCACTATAAATAAGTGACTTCCACCATACCATCAGAGGAGTCCTAAAATAATATTTGAAATTCTGAAAATGAACAGCACATTGATTGTCTGCCACACACGAGAGGGCATGTCAATTGGAAAATGCAGTGCCAATGAGAACTGAACGATTGACTCAATCAGAACGGGCCATTAATTTCAGATATGAATTGACTTTAAGGGGGCCGTTGTTTGTTTTCTATATCTTCCTGATGTTCCATGAAATTTTACCAAGAAGATTTCAGTTTCTCTCTCGAATATATATTTAGTTTAAGACATGTTTCTAGATACCTTTTGCTTAATCAAAAATCTTTTTTTTTATAAAAACTAGTAATTTTCTTTTAGAAAGTAAAGAAAAACGTAAGCTTGCGTAAAACCAAAATTAAAGTGTAATGAAATTGTCGAGCAGCTTCAATATACTTAGTGCTTTTCACTAACAATTTTCTTGGTGTTTTTCTCCTCGCAAACAATGTTCGGGCGTATAAAAGCAGACGAAACTTTTGTTGCAAATGAAATTAAATACGGAAAAGAACTGGACAAAGGAGCATGCTAAATTCTGCAAGTAAATAAACTGTCGAAACTATTTAAGGCGCTCAAAGAAAATCCATGTAAATACGGAGTCCGGAAAATGTGAGCCATTCGGTTGGACGCAACAAAGAAGGAAAACAGCGAAAAACCCGAGGAAAAAGCACAATTAACCAAAAAGGAAAGACAAACACGAGCGGAATGTGAAAAGTTTTTCCCCAAAAAGAGAGAGAGAGTGTAAGGCCAAAATTAATATCGAAAATAGCAGAAAACAGCAGCTGTAGAGAGCCGGCGGGGGCGGATAACAAAGCCATGAAGTTTCGTTTGGCATCATTTTGGCTATTTCTGCTGACAGTTGGCGGCTATCGCCAGCAATTAAGCCACCTTTTCGCGGGGGGCGTGGCCACATCCGAAAAGCAGCTGCACAAAGGAAATGAACTGGAAAACGCAATGAAATTGCGTGAAACCTCAAAGCAAACACGGGTTATCGGGGACATCACAACGACAATTCAGCCGGATCCGGGCAGATCAATTGGCCATCAGGCGGTAGTGCGACGTGCCAAGGCCCCGGCAACCAATTTGGAGCTGCATTTGAGGCAGAGCATGAGCAAGCTGTTCGCCGATGATGCAACCACCCATGGACAGCAACCCAATGGCACTGACAAACCCACGGCCGCAGTTTTGGCCACCGATGACAGCCGCGGCGAGGCGTCGACCACCCATCACCCGGGGCGACGACATGTGGTCCCCGATAAGCTGCAGTACACCCAGGAGATCCAGGTGAAGCAGGGTCGCCTCATGGGCATCACACGTCGCTTCCAGGTGACCAGCGGACTGCGGCAGGTGGACCAGTTCCTGGGACTGCCCTACGCGGAGGCGCCCACGGGCAATCGGCGCTTTATGCCACCAGGTGAGTGTCCGAAATAGCTACCTTTAGTGCCTTTAGTTTGATGAAAAATGCGAGATATAGAAAGATTAATTTCAATTCTATATGGAGACTATTAACACTGTTAAATTTTTTTACAAATAATAAAAAACATGAAGGATACTTTATTCGACAGGCCACAGTTTATTCGAAAATTATATAGATGTGAGGTCTTTTTTAAATAACAGTTATGTTTATATTATAAATTTAATTACAAATATGTTTATTTTACATTATTTATATAGAATCTTTGCGTCTTATTTGCTTCCCTTGAGCAGGTCTTATCATCGTGAACTCTTCTCAAATGCTCCTCGTTCCTCTCCTCGCAGATCGCTTCAATCTTCTGGTTTCATCTTCATCGTCCACGTCGTTTCCACCTCCTTCTCCAGATGGTCAATCTCCATCTCTTCGTTCCTGGTGTTTCGCCGTCTAGGGACTTTGTATGTTCTTATTAACCATTCCCACAAAGATATCTAATATTTATCATTTGTTATGGTTTTTTCTTGGTTTAATGTATTTTTCTATAACACTGGGACTTGATTAGATATGACTAAAACTAGATTTAGCAGTTCTTGGAAATCAATTTTCCAATCGATAATTTTTAATGTAACACTGTTAAATTCTACCTTATCTAAATATTTCAAATTTTTAATGTGAAGGAGCAATGCAATTGAACTTAAAACCCTTTTATTGAGAATGGCATTGTCAAAAGTCTTTTTTAAGGAAAACAGACAACAAAGTTTAGTACCTATTAAAATATGAAAATGGAACTTAATGGCAGTTTACATCTATTTTTATAAACATCAGACAATTAAATCATTAACAAAAACGAAACCCTCTGGCTTAAAGCGTGCAAAATAAGAGTTAACATGTGTTGAATATTGATAGCTGCTTGTTAAATGCAACATAAACAATGTTTTTGGAAAACAAAAGCCCATTGTAAATAATTTCCTTTTTTTAAACCATCCATGAACTTGAAAAGGGGATTAAACCATAACATTTAAACAGCTAAACATGTTTCATTAAAAATTACTATTTACGACTGAGAATAGCAATTTGTATAATTTATTAGGGGATCCTCCATTTGAGGGACCCAATAAACTTTGAAATCCTAGCTATTTATATGCTTATACCTTCCCGCCGTAGGCAGTCAGCACTATTTGTGACCGCAAATATGATGGCAAATTGCCACTTTGGAGCACCAACAGGCAAACCCGAAAACCTCGAAGCCCCAAAATACCCAAAACTCCATTGGGGTGGAAGGAGGGTTTTGGGGTAGGGCAAACACTCCTTGAGCGGCCGACACATGCCGCCTCATTTCTCCTGCTGTCCATGTTAGATGTTAGAGCATCCTGTTGGTCCTGGGAGCGCTGCTGGGGCACTTAGAATTTAGCCTGCAATTTAAGCAATTATCGTTGAAGCTGGCCCCGGCATTAGGCTTTCACAGCCTGACATGTGCCCTCTCTAACACCGATCTGGCAGGATGTTGGTCCTGAAAGCACGTTTCTGAGTGTGTGTGCTTCCTGCCTCGAATGGCTATTATTATTGCAGCTTGTTTTTACAAGGATTGCAATGTAAATCCAAGCCATCCCCATCCCGCTTGCCCATTCACTTGGCCATATGTTGTGCGATTATGTTTCGGGCTTTGTACATGAATATTTTGCTTGTTTAATTAAGAGTGAAAATTGCTGGTATTATATGTATTTTTAGTTTGTTTATCAAAACATGATTTACGTTGCTAGTCTGCCAACTGGCCTGTGAGATTTGTGGCCGCCAAGCTGCCAACACTTCAGCCAAACTTCGGGCCTTTGTCCTGGTTTTCTGGGCATAAACAGGCCGCAGCTTCATCTGTTGGCAGCGTAACTTCCTCGTTGCCACACGGGCCTCCGGTTTCACTTGGTGTGCACTTAAAAAAACTTTTACTAAAAATATAACTTTTAATTGAATGAAAAGAATTAATTAGTCTGCCAAAAGTAGCAAGGGTTTGTTTTTCGCAAAGCAATTTGATTATAGGTGTCCATAATCATACGAGGAATATCTTCTTTCCTTTATGAAAAATTAACTAACTTAAAATTAATTGAATTATCATTGTTTTTATATTAAAGGATAAAGGATTATAGCAAAGTAAGTCTCCGGAATGCGAAAACTGGCACCCAGCCAATGCTCCCAGTGTACGTCCTACGTGGCGACGCTGCATAGCTTAGTGATTTTGAATCGCATTACGTAAAGACAATAAATTAACACGCCCCGGAGGCTGTTGAAAGTGTTGGCCACGATTTGCGTGTCAGATGGCTGTGTTGCAGTTTCCAGTTGCAGTTTCCAGTGGCTGTTTTCAGTTGGCAGTTTGCACTTCTCCGTTTGTCGCGCTAAGTTTATTGAGCACTTGAATGCCGTGCACTCAATCCGAGCGGACAGCAGCAACATTTCGCTGCACCGCAGCAACATCAACGGTGACACCAGTAGCAGCAGGAGCAACAACTAGAGGCGGGCATATTTGTGAAGGGGGAGTTGTTGTCAGCGTGCCATTGCAAACACGTCGTCGCTGATACAACTTGCCTTGAAATTCGCCCCGCAAATATAAGCCAATGCAAATATGCTCACGTTGCGAATGCGTAATGTGTAGATAGCCTGTCAAAGCGGAGGACATCCAAACCCGTATGCAAACGGAGTCCTGTTCGTTTGTGTGATAGATTTTGTTTGTGCGCTGCGACCAAACAAATACACATCGTTTTCGATTCTGCTCGTCGTTCGTTTCCCATTTCCGCTGGAGTTTTCTGGGTTCTGAGTTCACAGTCTAGAACCTCTTCCTGTTGCCGGTGCCGGTTGCGAAATTTATTAATAACAAAATGCAAATAATGTTCACATCCGCATATTGGATACACGTTTGGAGTTGCTCTTTTCTTCGTATTTTTATGGGCTCAATAACGCGACGAAATGAAATTTGTCCGCCGCGAATGTGTCAAAGTGTAAATGTTGCATATTTTTTGGGGTGTTGAGCGAGCATCCGAAATTGAAATTCGCTTTGATTTGGGTGGTCTAACCCACTCCCACTTTTTGATGAATAAACTTGTTGAAATTGAAATTGAGTGCACTGTAAAAAAATTTGAGCATTTTTTGCCCATTATCTTGTGGATCTTTACTAAATCAATAACATATCATATCATATCGTTATTAAAAGTAAATTAATTCTTTAGTATTTTCCATGTATTCCCAAATTTCTTTCCGTGCGCTATTTGTTGGACTTGAATCAATTATTGCCTGCCAGTTGCTTGTGTTAATATTGTTATTGAATTGGTTGAGCCCACTCAAAGCATGTTTGAATTTGCAATAATATTTTCAATCAAGGCTCGGTGATTGAAGCCACTTAATTTGCCTAAGCCCATGAATTTGCATATCGATCGCTCCTAAATAACCGCAAAACAATCTGAAGCCGTAACAATGTGGTGTCAAAATTTGTAAGCGATTTGCCAACGCTCCACCGAGATGGATTGGCATCTGTGCGGGTTCCGCCCTCTGCGTCCTTTAACCGCATGGATTTCTGATTTAGATTTGGTTTTCGAAGCAGTGACCAGAATCCGAACTAACTTGACCAAATCGTGGTTGGCCATTCACCGACGATTCTCCGCATCTGCGAGCACGGTTTGACGTTAACTGCAACACCAAAGCGTAACCGCAGTCAACTTGGCCACGAATCGGATATGGACAGGACCAAATGCCGAGAACTGAGTGCCGGGCACCAAGTGTCCTTTGGTCTCCAATGGCACTTGTGTGCAGGAAGTCCGAGCCGTGTCTCTGTGTATGTCTGTGTTTGCTTGTTTATGGCGTTTTCAAGTGCCTGTTGACCGTGTTACATAAATACGGAATTGACTTTTTGGCCACAGCGCTTCGAAAGCAATCGAATGGCTGCGAAACAGTGAGAGGAAATAGCAAAATGTGTTTGGCCACAATGGGTTAGGATGTTATTTCGTATGCCCTCTTTGTCAGTTCTCTGCAGGGGCTATTGAATTTCACAAGATATGTGTAAGGTGGGGTAGGAATTCGGAAAAATCGTTTTATTGAGTTTTCATAATGAATATTTTTTTTATTCTGAAAGATTGATACTAAAATTCCCAGAACTTGTTAAGGGGTTGCAAGGCTGTTGTTATAAACATTGTTCCTCTTAATGTCTAAGATCTTCTTAGAGTCTAATATGTATTAGTTTGAAAATCATTAAGCAAATTAAAGAAAAACCAATAACTTATTTCTTGCTTTTATTATTTTTCGATATACTCTTCAAAAGAACATAAACGTATGTTTAATTCGAAAAAATCAATATCCTCTAGAATCGCTCTTATATTTTTATTAAACTTATCGTTCATCGTTTCAGGTGCCCCCTTGCCCTGGCAGGGCTTGAAGATAGCACGCCATCTTCCTCCGGTTTGCCCGCAAAAGTTGCCGGACCTCTCGCCCCATGGCAGTGAGAACATGTCCCGTGGTCGTCATAAGCACTTGAGTCGCCTCCTGCCCTATCTTCGAACAGAGAGCGAGGACTGTCTGTATCTCAATCTGTATGTGCCACATGAAGGTGAGTTTCAGCCACAGATTACAGATTGAAAGGAGCGATACTGCCAATTCCAATGCTTCGATATAATGCAATTTATTTATTGTCAATTATTGCATTTACTATATTGGCTTCAGTACCATTATTATGCAAAAATGATAAACGATTATACTTAGTTTGAGGCTTGATTTATTTTAATATTTATGATTTATTTTAAATACAATTTATGCAAATCTTTAAAATGCGTTAAACACATAAAGTTTAGTCAAAACTAGATTTTTAATACACATTTTAGTAAATTATATTACTACTTTAAATCAACCAATTAACTACATCCGATGAAATATGGTTTTATATTAAACGACTTTTATATTAAATTATTTGATATTATTTCTCATTTTATAAATTTGATGAACAAAGATCAATGTTAGAAGAAAAGTTTATTTTAATGTACAGTCTATTACTATACAAAGAAGGAATTGTACTAAGAAAGGTTTAAGACTTCTTTTATAAATATTATACTACCATTAAAAACCATTTAAAAACACCTGCTGACTAACCATTTCCATCTGATTTAAATGGAATTTTGCCCTTAAAACCGTAGAGCCTCAGAGTACTCCCAAGCAATATGCAGTACTTGTGTATCTCCATGGGGAGTCCTTCGAGTGGAACAGTGGCAATCCCTATGATGGCTCTGTCCTGTCCAGTTACGGAGAGGTGATTGTGGTAACCGTCAACTACAGATTGGGAGTGCTGGGTAAGTGCTGCCTCCTCAAAAAATGTGCCTCCTAGTCTAACTATCTTTTGTGGTTTCTATTCTAAGGATTCCTGCGGCCCAGCATCGATGCGCACAACATAGCAAATTACGCCCTGCTCGATCAGATTGCGGCGTTACATTGGATCAAGGAGAACATTGGTGCCTTCGGCGGCGACAACTCGCGTGTCACTTTAATGGGCCACAGTACTGGGGCGGCGTGTGTCAATTATCTAATGGTATCACCGGTGGCCTCAGGTGAGTGGAGTGGATTACGACTGACATAATACTATGAGAACATATTGTGGACGCTTATTGTGTGCAATTCCACCGCAGGCCTCTTCCACCGGGCCATCCTGATGTCCGGATCCGCGATGTCCGACTGGGCCGCCAGCAATCAGTCGCTGCAATTGACCATGCAAATCGCCCATGCCCTCGACTGTCCACTCAATGACCACGTCGAGGCGGAGGACGATGATGTCCTGCTCGATTGTTTGCGCCACCGTCGGTGAGTAGTCCTCGACCAACTGAATTATTTAGGAGCACCAACAACCGCATGAGCGATATGCGAACGATTATAAACAGCCGTAATGCTGGCTAATGCCTCTCAGTGAGTCTACATTAAGAGAAAACTATAGGTCGAACTTGCTGTTTAAGCGAAAACTTTTTACTAATTTAAGGTTTGTGTGTGGTAATTTCTTGATAGGGATAGCTTTTGAGCCATATATATAGGATGATTGTTTGATTGATTATTTCTTATAATACAAAGTGTTCACTATTTCTTGCAAAGTGTTGCTTGTGGCCAATGTGAATGGGTCTACTTCATTTACACTGGCATCTTCATTTGAATAGTGTTTTGTGTCCTCCGATTGAATTCGCCAACCCAACAGAATTTGGCGGCTTTGTGACCTGCCTAATGATTCGGTAAATTTACGAGCTTACAGAGCAACGATGTCAATGAGGCGTAAAGGCCTTTAGGCTCAACATCCTCATCCAAGTCCGTTCCCTTGACTAATCGGGTATAATGACCATGTCGATGGCTTGAAATTTGCGTGGCGATTACTCGAAATGTTCACTTTGACTGTTGGTCACTTTTTGGAAAGGAAACGCCCATCACGATGGTGATGGATGGCAGGACTTTGGTTTAATTACTTTTTAATTGCTTAATATTTCAAGTTTTTTGCATTGTTAGGATTCAGCTTAAGTATACAAGGGTTTTTCCTCGCTGAAGACGTATCGTATGTTTTGCTACATTTTCAAAAAATACAATGTCATTGGTTTAAAACTTAGGCCTCTTTTCAAAATGTAAACCAAAAGCACAGGCTGCTTATCGCATCATCTAATAAAATTATAAATCCAACTCGTGGCAAACTGCAATGTAATTCCAATTTGCATTCATAGATGCAATGACAATGTAAAAACAAAATGTAAAGCTATCTAAATCCAAATATTTTCATAAAATATTGTTAGAAATTAAATAACGTTGTTTTTGTTATTCGGTTGAATAATATTATTTTGTGTAAGTGAGATTTTGCCATCAATGGAAATTTGTGCATCATTTTAAAGGCTAAATTACTCAGGCAAATTAAACTAATTTGCCAGCTTATTTTCTGAAAATATTTTCTTTAAGTATAAACAGTTTCTGCCAACATTTCTTATTCATTGCACGCATTTCAGCGGATTATCCTATCAGATTGAGAGTTTCCCCTTCCATTAAAGCGTAGTAGCAAAAAACGCTTGAAAACAAGCCCGCCTTAAATGCGTTTTTTTCCATTCAACTGCATTTAATGCATGTGTGTGTGGGCGGAAGGAAGTTCATTTGTATGCCAAGGGGAGTAAACAAGAGCGAACTAAAAAACAATTTGCATACAAAATGAAAAAAAAAGGCGCATGTAACTAAATATGTAAAACTAAATCAACGACGGCACAATAATAGTAATTATGTTAATTATGCCAGCACACACTCACCCACGAACTGTCAGCCATTCGGCTAACAAACACTATGATGCAACAGTCGGTTTTATCTGCGCGTAGTACAGTATGTGTGTGTCTTTGCAAACTTTCAACTTGCTTTCTTGTCCTTAATTCAAATTGGCACAGTAACTTGAAAACCAAGCCAGAACTTTTGCTGACGTAAATAGTCGATTTAAGCAGCCGGAGTACAAGGAATTTTATAGGCTCTACGGGGAATAGAAGCTTAATAGAGTGATTAGGGTATGGAATATTCAAGGTTCTAAAATACTATCAAATTTTACCAAGCCTGTCAAACTAAAACTTTTAAAACGCTGGACTAAATAGCAATTTTTTAAATAATTTTCCGTATTTAATATGAATATCGAACTCAGATTCCAGATATAGGTCAGTAGGTGTTTTACAGCAAAATTGATCATTTTAAACCTTTTTCGATATGCATATCCCATCAGAAATCGGGAATACCCCCAACTAAAAGTTTATTTCAGAATGTTTTAATGAATGAGCTAAGCTTCGGTTTGAGCCTGAGAACTGCAGCCTCGTGTGGCAGCTTACTTAAATAACTGAGGGAATGAACGAGTGAATGAGTGAGTGAGTGGTGGTTGAGTAGCATGTGTGCTGGTCTGAGCGAGTGTTAAATGAATGCAATGAATTATGCATGAATTACTGAGCAAATGTGCTCATCGCTTTTACTGCAAAAGCACACACACATACACATACACTCCCAGCTAGTGAAACACAAACAGGTAACAACTACTTGGGCAAACAAACGGAGAGTCATAGCAGCATTTGTTTAACCCACTCCCAAACTCAGACATAAGACTTTGTCTCCGGATCCTAGGCCTCGTACATATTTAATCAAACTCTTGTCCAAATCCTGCCCATTGATTCGAATGTGTGCTTTTGCAACTTGTTAATTTATTCAAATTATTTACTATTACCCCGGCCTAATGTGTTTGCCTGCCAAACAGAACCTGTGATCTTTATTTACTTCTGGTCGAGCTCGCCTAAACTATTGTCTAATATGTATATTTAAATACCTCAGATTGCGATTGCCCACTTGGCCTTAAAGTGAGCAATACATTCCATTAGATTTCTATCTGTGCAAATATTTTTCTAAGCTGATTATAGCTTGTAAACGTTTTAGGGAAATTCTGAAATGAAAACTATGTAAATTTGAAATTTTGAAATTTAAATCATATCAGTTGCTGCTTGTTTTTAAATAAATAAATAAGACTTTAATATATTCAGGAGAATATTTTTGAGTGATAAAACAGCGCTCTAATCTTCTTAAAAATGCAACACAGACGAAACATATTGAAATATTGAGTATACGCCATGATGGCCCACATATAATCCCCCGCCTTGTCACCGTGTGCTTGCTTTGTGCCAGTCGAGCGCTTCTAATTGACAAAATAAAAGGCAGAGCATATTAAAAATTCATTAAATAGAAAGTAGACAGCTTAAGCAGGACCAGGAACACAAGTACGAACTAAAACTAAAACTATAGCCGTGATAGGGACAAGGCTAAACTGGGGCATAATAAATGTTCGGTTTGCCTGCAAACGAGTGGGTGTGTATGTGTGCGTGTGGCGTTCAAGTAGCTACATGCACTCTTAAGGACATCATCAATCTTCGTTCCTGCCACCAGCACACTGACAAATTGTGCATCTAGTATCTGTATCTGTGCCACCACATACAAAATACATATAGAGAGAAATCGCACATATTGTGTGTCTAACGAGTTAATCGCAGTTGCAGCTCAACTTGTGACAGTTTTGCACCAGCCGAGCTAATAAGAAACAACAACAGGGCAGGAGTAAACTCTACCCCTTATGAAAATCATAAATCACACTGTGTGCTTCATGGCGAACAACTTTGCAGCAGCTCCAACTTCAACGATGAAGGGATCAACCCCAAGACCCCGAGACTCTGGGGCACAACTTACTTTCCCGTAGCCGCCTGAATTGTTTTAGCTTCCACAAATTGTCAAAGTCAGAGGAAAACACAAGCTCACGTAGCTGTGGCCGTGCGGTGCAGACTTAAGCAATAAACTTGACCATGTGCCGATAGCCAGGCCCAACGATGACCACATAAGCCAGGAACATGTGCTGCACAGCTTTCCCTGCACCAAAGAAAAAGATAGCTTAATTACCAGCTTCGATTGCCTAATTTTCTTTAACGATAGTAAAATAATACAGAAACTATATAAAATAAAATAATCTTAAGATTCTGAATACCATTTATTTAAATATTTAATCAAATTATATTTTTAGAATTTGTTTTTTTTTTCAGTGTTTTAAGTCAGACTCCTTTAAAGAGCATGGGAGCTTTATTTGGTCTGGAAAGTGTTTGATGGCATTGCATCGATGGCTGCAGTCAGCTCTTAGCTTAAATGGATTACGATAATGTCCCTCTTCAATGGGATTTCAAAGGTGTTGAGTGAATTAACACACACATCCACCGACAGCTGGCAATTTTTGGTATTTTTTCGGCTTAGCATCTGAATGGATGCCAGGAATCTTTGGCATCGCTTCCAATTGAATTTTCCTCCATAGCTGCTTTGACTCAAGTTCAATCCATGCAAAGAGGACTGAATGATTATGAGAGAGAGAGAGATACGCTTTTAATTCAGCCGCATTCCCAGAATCATTGGTGAAAGACGAACCAAATTTTATGACTATGCAAACTTGGGAACTGTCATTTGGTCCAAGGTTACTATGAACCGAGTCGAGAGCTGAGCTGAGCATGCAGATGTTCATTTGAATTTCTATTACTTCCATTTCCACCTCAGCTGGCTGGTTCATTCCTGGTCTGCATTTTCCAGATAACACTTGTCCAACTCCGGTAGCCAAAATATTCCAGATTTTCGTATTTCTACCCTACATTCATTGTTGTTATACATTTTTTGTCGGTCCTTTTCTTAATTTGTGCCAATTTCTGTGCCATCGACACTTCAGTTGGAGCTCTGGCATGTGGATTTTTATGCAAACTATGCCAGAAATTGCACCCAACTGAACCATTTCGCCACTGCAATTTTGTATCAATACGGGGGTGCGGTGTTGCAGTTGGCCCAAACGAAGGCCAAACGAGCCAGTCAAGCGGGCAAAAAGAGCAAAAAGCGTAAATATTGCACCGAACGGAAATGCTTTGCTGGAGGAGGAACTTCAGACCAGAGATCGCAGAAGCATTCTGTATGTGTGCTGATTGTATTTCATATCCACGTGGCATTTTTATGTCGGGAAAAGGGTTGGGCTCCCCTCTCTGTATTGGCAACACACACATAAATACAAGTGTAAATCCGTACGAGTATGTGCCTGGGAATTGGTTTGCATTGCGGCTCTATTATGTCTTTGAATGTGGGAGAAATACGTTTTGAAAAAATGTCATAACTACAGGAAGTAACGCAAGTGCCACTGATAAGAGCGCAGACGTTGATGGAAGGCATTTGGTTACTTGTGAAGAAAATTTGAATATATGAATATGGAAAATACAATGGTAGAGGGAATATAAACCTCGGCGGATTGCTGCTAACACTTTTATTGCCTTGAATTGGGTGTTATAATTTTGCCCACGTAGCTGAAGGAGACATCTTCCTTCTAGACAGGCAGATTAATCCAACTGGAAGTAACTCTGAAGTTGTTTTCTCTCTCAGCGTTTCAGGAGACAAGAATGAATTCTTTTCAAGTGAAAGTTAAATTCCTGAAATGGTGTTCATCCACAAAATTGTGTCTGCTCCTGGGAAAAAGTTTTTGCCAAACTATAAGTAAAATCTGTTGCCTCTAAACATAGTATAGTTGGTATGTTATATATATTTCGGGATTTCACTTTAGTTATGTTCTGCGAAAAGCAAACAATTGTTCAAATAGAGGAACTGCCAGGAAAATATAAAAAAATTTATTTGCCCAACTATTTTTATACATCTTTGAAAGGCATTCAGCAACATGAGATATTAAAGCTTTTTAATAGTTATTTTCCTGAAAGTTCCGCAACTGAAAAGAGGCCATGGCACTCAGAAATCCTCTTAATTTTCTGCTTAGTAATTTGGCAATGCCCTAAAGACCATATGTGTATCTTGTAGGCCATCTCGTTGCCTTTATGTGAGCCACGTGTGCGTGGTACGTGCGAGTTACTGTCCAGCAACAAATCACACATAAAATTTATTAGAAATTTCAAATCAAAGTGAAAAGTGACCGCTGTCAGCCGGCTGAGCCGCCATAATACCAGCGGCCGTTGTAGGCCCTCTTCCAGAATATATGTCCATCTACTACGAAATTTATACCCAACTCGTTTGTGAGACCTTTTAACGCATTTTGTGCCGTTCTTGTTTCTTTGCAGCTACCAGGATATCTTGCACATACCAACGGCGCTCACACAATTTTCAACATCATTGGGTCCAATTGTCGATGGACATGTAATACCAAATCAACCGTACAAGGTCATGGGGCATTATACGGAGCACTTCAGTCGGTTTGTTAAGCAATTCCCTACCCATTCCCGACCTCATTCCCATTCCCATTTTCATCCATTGCGATTGCTTTTTCCTCAACCTAAAACCTAAACCTTAACCATTGCCAATTCCTTTGCGTTTGATATTTACTGGCGAACCGTGCTTTGGGGAGCTGTCAAACATTCCGTTTTTTCCGCTTTTGGCCCGGACAGACAGCTCACCGGACTATTTATTGTGCGCTACTTGATTAGACGTCTGGTATTTCTTTCTTCGATGCGTGTTTTTGCCCTCAGGTGAAGTGAAATCGTCTGTGAAAATCGAGGCCTGGGGTAAACCATTTAACACGCCGATTTTGCGTTGGCGTTAGCTCAGTTATCATCAAGCAAATTACGGCTAGAATGTCACTTGTTGGGTTTGATACGGGCCAAGAAAACACATTTACTTCAACACCTATTGGTTCCTGCATTTGGTCCATTCCGGACGGACGGTTCCCCAGGCAATATTTGCAGATGGGAGTTGGGTTCAGCTGCGGTCAAACTGAAGGTGAAACATTAAAGGCTAATAGAATATTGAGTCTGCACATAGAAAAACAATGTCACACTAAAATTACAACTCAAGGAAAACAACACTTTAGGTATATAGCTATAACTATGCTCATCTTATGGATTCTATGGTCGTGCATAATTTGAAAAGTATTAGAAAGTATTATTTAGTTAATTTTATTTTTTAAAGAATATTTTTTCCCTTGAACCTTAAATTTTTCTCCGTGTGCCGAAAGCAAATTAAATAAGCCTAAAACAAATAATGAACGAAGAAGCATCAAAGAGCTTCTTTGAGGGATCGGGTACCAAAGCCCCCCTATAAATTACACCCATCCATCAATCAATTGGGCAACAAGTAATAACTCAACTCCTCGAAGGACTCTGCACTCCGTGCGAAGTCCTATCCTTCCGGCACTCGCATTTCCCCGAAGGACATTGGGGCACGTGCTGCTTAGCCATTCAGTCAACCTAACACGGTATAATCTAATAAAATGCGTGATTAATTTGATTTTAATTGTTATCCTTTTGCAAGTCAAACGTGTTTGACACGCAGTACCGGGAAAAATAGAATAATAGCTGCCAGGAGGAGCCATTAATTACGGCAGACAGACAGAGTTTCGGGCTCAGAGAGGTAGGTCAGGTCACGGTTGAGTTGGGAAATTGAGGTGGAAGCACGTTTCACTCGACCGGAGATGTGGTCCTGGGCGGTTCCCCTCATCTTCGGCTTTTAATCACCTTAATCAGCGATGACCAAGGATTAAAGCCTTCCCAAATGAGTGAGGCTCTCTAGGAAAGTGCAGGAAAGTGGTGCTCGAGCACGCTCAAGTGTCCAGTTGCCATCCCATTGGCAGCTCCATCTCCATTCAATTTAGCAAGTTTTGCAGCAGCTTTGCATTTACTTTTATCGGGGAAAACTTTCCTGCCCAACTTGAGTGGAACTTTTAATGCCATGTCCACGGCGCAACAGGAAGACAATGCCCAGTTGGGTGGCCCAAGGGGCTTCAGTCGGGCGTGGCCAGGATCCGGCCTGGGACTGGAGCCGAGAGTAGAGCACTTTTCATAGACGAGCACCAGTAGCACCATTTATCAGGCGGCGTAACAAGTTACGCCACAGGAACGAGAGCTCGTTTTATTTTAGTGCTTTTAACTGCGTTTTATGGGAATTCATTGGGTTGTTGTTTCATCCATGCAGAAAGTGCACTGACAAAACTATACATGACTAGAGATGTATAAAGGACATACGTAGATTTTTCTTAGACCATTTTCTTGCTAATAAGTAAAGGCATGCTTGCTTAAATCATTTACACCTAGTCAACAGGAATGTAATGTAAGCCTTACATCTTTTTAGACTACCACAAAAGCGGAAATGCTTACTAACCATGATATTAACACCTAAAGCGAGGAAATTAACACCTGCTCTTCGCGCAGTGCACAGAAGTAGCCACGGTCCACCAGCGGCAAACACGAACTATGCATGTTGACTTGCCCAGCCCGCTGCCACCGCATCTGGCCTCTCTCTCACTCCGCCTCTTACTGTCTCTTTCAGTTATGATTTATTATTCGGCATCACGGAGTCAGAATCCTATCACACACTGGCCGCATTAGCACTCGAGGAAGGATTACGTGAAAATGAACGCGATAATTTATTGCGCTTCTATATGCAGAGCCGCTTTGATGTACGCCCCGATTTGGCATTGGCTGCCACGCTGAAGAAGTAAGTGAAATTTATGCTCCATTTTATGACGGTGGGCAATGCAAATCCGGCCAGCCCAATGCCCAAAGCCGTATAACTTACATCACATTTAACATAGTTGCCGGATTGCCAGCGATCCGATTGACTGGTTTGCATGGATGTAAGTACACGGCCATATCGTTCATCTCAATTAGAATTGTTTATGTGGGGCAATTTGTTTGCTAAGTGCCGCGGATTAGCGACGCCCGTCTGAAATGTTGGTTAGGCAATTTACTCCGGCATTGACGTCATTGGGATCGGGATCAGATTCAGTATCCGAATTCAGTAGCAGCGGCTTTAAGGTTTAATTTAAATTGAAATTTATTCCGGTAACGTAAATTTGCTTGAAAAATTTCGGAGCTTCGATGTTATTTTATAGCTGCCAGGCTTCTACAAAATGCAACCATAAATTATAATAAACGACTAACCCAAGTGATCCAGATCCTTTTGCCGCAGGAGAACACTATTATGTCATCAGATGGCTACTTATTACTTGGAGATATTGACGTTCCCGCGGGACGACATTACTCTGTCCATTTGGGAAAAAACAATGCCACTGACTATCTCATTTTCGCAGAAGTTGTCCCATCCTACTCCTGCTCCTTATTCTCGTTTTCTCGGGAAAGTTTTGTGTGCAATAAATAAATTGCACAATGCACAGCAGTGACCTCCTGGCATCCGGGGAAATAGTCACCCAACCACCCACGCCCATGCGATGTCAACGTTTCTTGGTCCAAAACTGAGCACCAGAGCTGAGTTTTTTCGGTAGCATCGTATAAAGTTATTTGCACAAAAGATGCAATTGTTTCTAAAGATGCCCACCAAGGATTATAAGCAGAATGACCAGACGATGCAGCATGTGGAAATGAAAATCCTTGCGGATCAAAAACGAATGTTGTATGAGCTTTTCATAGATTTTCATAGATATTCAACAAACAAAAGAGCCTTAAAGGTGAATCCATTGTGCTTAAAATAGAGCGTATAAATCGTTCAATTTAAAAGATGGAATCAAAAATGGTTTAATTCCCCTTTGTAAACGGCTTAGTAGCTATCTGCCTTTGTTTGTCAGATGTAATACAAAAGCAGAGTAGCAGGAAGAATAAAAAGTATTTTTGCATTTATTCATCCTAAAATACGAAACCGAATATTTGAACATAAAACATTGATTTATGTGTGTAATTTATGAGTATTTTTTGCTAAATGGATTGAGACAAATACGCATATATCATTTTTTCCGTTTAATATAGTTATAGTATTTAACGGAAAAACTTAATTGCTAAGACTTTTTTGCTACCATGTTTGTTTTCGCATATTTTTCAATTAAGTTAAAAACCATCTGAAAGCCATTGAAAAATTAATAACAACGGAATTTTTTAAATTGCGGTTGCACTTTGTAAGGCCTTTCTTTTCACTATAGGGCTTTAAAAACTTTTTAATCAATTATATTTTTTAACTACATTGAAAAGAAACGTTAAACGTTGTTAAATACTGAAATATTCTGTAATCAAAACCTGTTAGGACTTTTCTTTCAATTTTCTTGAGCGACTTTATTTTGTATCTATTTAATTACCACTCTTTCGGGCGACTTTCAAATATTTTGATTTATTTTATGCAAAAAATTGGAGAATCATATAAAACCTCCTTGGCACAAACTCGTTTACCAACTTGAAATACCCCTCGAGTGGCGGAAAGTGGTCCAAAAACTATCTAAGCTGCTGGCGTTTGCCTGTAGCGGATAACAGCAATAACACCAGCACCAGCAACAACAAAAACAGTAACAGCTTGAAAGGCAACAACGGCAGCCATAAGAATAAACAACAAACAAAAAACAAAAACACACAACGACAACTGAGAGAAAAAAGAAGGACAAACAAACGATTGAAAGGAAGTTCACACAATCAACAACAGATGCGCTTTTTCACATACGAATAACTGAACATGGAAACTCTCCAGGGGAAATTGTTTTGTATGACGTCGAAAAGGGGCGGTGGGTGCTGTGTATGGGTGAGTGGGGTGGTGGGCGTGCCAAGGGAAGTGGCCGCCTTTCAGGCTTTGCTTGCACATATTTGACGCTTTTCTCACTGCTCTGTTAACTGCATCCCAGTGGCGATGCTTTGTTGTCCGTCATTGAATTAAATGGCAGCCCAAACAGCATTCGGACCCCCGGACATCAGACATCGGGAAAAACGGACGGAGGCAGTCGTTGACGGACAGTCGTGCTTTTGTTTCGTTTCATTTCATTTCGACTCCTGACTTTTTTCGACTCTCGGTGTCTCTCAAGTTGAAGGATGGGAAGAGTGCCACATTCCGGGGTTTCCAGTCCGCGGATCCTTGCACTCTTCTCTTGTTCAAATGCTCGACACGACACCTTTGACAATCGTTGAATCTCCGCAGAACACCTGCAGGTCTCTTGGAGCCTGAAGCTACATCAATGCAGGACTTTAAGGCTTATCTGTGAACTGCTATCCCCCTCTTATACAAATATTTATATGAGTATAGAATTTTGGGTCATATATTCTTGAAGCTATTATATTCCTTAAAGTTACTTTATATATAAAACAAAACATATCAACGAAAATTTTAAGGGAATTTAATCCGACAGATGGTCGTGGGTCTTCCTTTAATTTATTTCTATGAGCGGATCCAACTAGGATATTTAATCTGAAATTGCCCTGACAGAGAATACGAGTAATAATATTCTCTTTCATACATATTTATGACTTCGCCGGCAATCTCGTGAGCTGATTGCATTTCATTTTGCCGCAGCCCGCTCATGATTTCCCATAATCCTCCTTTGAGGCGCCTTAAAGCGCACACAATTGCTTCCGCCGGCGTGCCTCGATTTCATTTTGGACCAACTCAAAGCAACTCAAAGTGGCAAAGCAGCAAAGTACCCTCGAATGCACTTTTTTCTATGTGCATATCCTCTCCAGCTAGGCCATTTTATCTGCTGCAGTGTCGCAAGTTTTAACCAACGTTAGAAACTTTTAGGCATTGCGCCACTTTCAACAGTTTTTGTTTTATGGCCAGCTCTCCTCGTCGGCCAACCCAGCTCTTTCAGTGGGGATCGGAGCGAGAGGTGAGACCTGTTATCCGACCCCTTTTAGCATGCCCGAAGCGTGTTTCCATGGCTGCGTTTAATGGCTGGTCAGATACAGTTACAGATACTACAACATCGCAGGGAAATAGACCTGCTTCCCCCTTTCCACCTGTGGTCCCTAAAAATTAGCTACCCTAACGTCAAACAACAAACGTAGGAGGGCCAGACAATGGCTTAAGAACAGAGAGGGCCACAAACGTAGGTACAGGATAAAAAAACTATAGGTATGTCTATATCATACATTATTAATTTATTGGAAAACTTCAATACTTCTCTGCACAAGCTTTCTCAGTTAAAAAAGTATCAATCGGTTATATAGCATTGGAAGATATCGCTCCATACTGTTGACAATGTTTTTATCACTACCATCTCCAAGTTCTCTTTAGTGACATTTTTCTCAGTGCAGGTTCAGTGCTGCATGTTAATGAGTTGGCCGGCTATTGCCAGAAATTGTTTTTGGGGCCCTTGCCTAAATAGCTTTGTCCGCTCCTCAGGTGAACCTCGAGGTGGGTGTTCGTGTATATGAGGGCCTAATTGCAGGTGTGTTTGATTTACACTAGCCATGAAATTGGCTATTTTGGCATTGCCGGAGCATTCCACTTGTTCTTTTAAACGCTAAGCTGACACACATTCGCTCAGCCGGTCGAGATTTATGGGCCCCATCGAAAATGTCTAGCAGTCTCTGGTTGTTTTTCAGGGGCTTAGAGAGGGATGCTGTCGGAGTAAAAAGGCAATTATTTAGTGCTGTATCCGTATCTTGCACTTGAGGATACAGTCGAGTTCCGGAAGGGATTTAAGTCTGTGGCTTTTCACTTGCACTATGTGCAGAGGAAAGTTGTTTAATTTTTATTTTCATCCCAAGATATTTCTTAGATTTATAGAGTGAATTGCAGGTGCGATTCCCCCAGGGAATTCAACTGTGCTATTATGCAATCAAATTGAATTCAGTGCGAGTTTAATTTGTTTACCAATTGTGAGATGTGAAAATCAAATCAAATACATCTGCTGTGTAATTGAATTGAATATTCATTTGTACAGCAGAAATCCTGTTGCCTCACTTTTCTTGAGTTTTATTGTCGCCCCATCGCCCCAGCTTATTCGTCGTCTTCTTTCCGTACTGTAAACTGTTGCTTAGTCGCTTAATCCCCGGCTTATCTGGCCAAGACACAATTGACCCAACTCAAAGTGTCGCTGACAGCTTTATATTGTCGTTTTAATTTCAGCCATTTATAAACCGCAACGTTGAGCGGGCTCCTTAATTACCCGGCTGGCCACAAAAGTTGTTTACTCCGCAATGAAACCGCGCCAGACACGCGTCCTAAAGATAACAATACCCGTGGGAGCGGGCAAACAATGCCGTTGGCCCTCGGCAGACGCTTAATAGCATAAACTTATTTATTATAATATTATTTACAAAAATATGCAAGCCAACGCTCGGGTCAGCGCGGTGATCCTTGGCGACAGGCGGCGCTTGTCCCCGAGTTCGGGCTGCTGAATTTATAGTCTGCGGGCGGTGCCACAGGAAGTGGCATACATTATGGCCAGTGCTGCCAGCAATACGAATAATAGTCATGAAAAAGTCAAAAGGAGATAAGGTGCTTATCATATTTGTAATATGTAGAAAAGTTTTCCCTCTAAATTGTATGCAAAGCTTATTTTCAGTGTAGATAAAAAGCCATAAAATTTTTAAGCTTTAAAGATTTCAGGTTCTTAAAATTTTGTTAAAATAATGGGAAAGAAAGTATTTTCTTAATCGGCACAAATATTTTGCTGAAATTTAATAAATAAGTTTCCGTCTTTAACTCTTCTAGTTGTATTTTGGTATGATTTCTAATAAGTATCAAACCAATTATCGATCAAGTGGTCACAAAACTAATCGCCTGCTATAATGTCTCAATTTAAAAACACTATCCTTTATGGCTAGAAGCTATTTATATTTTTCAATGCTTAATAGCTGGCTTTCCAACACCGATTACGGAACGCTTATGGCGAGGAAAATGATGTGGGCGTGTCTGCAAAGGGGGTGTGAGTGGGCGGGCGAGGCAAGAGCCATAAACTTTTAAATGGCATTGTCTGCTGTTACCCCGTACGCTTTTCGCTTTAATATGCTGGCTAAATATGCATTTGGTTTCCAGCTGCTCTTGTTCCATATCCATATCCATATATTCCCCAGCAGCAACAGCAACAGCAGCAGCAGCAGGGGCAGCAGCATCTTGAACCAGTTGCTCCCGTTTTATTTGCCAAACTTCTCTCGTAAATTACTCGCCGTTGCAACTAGTGCAGATGTACTTTCCCTATGCGTTGTGCTCTCAACTCTTTTTTTCGACGGCTCGGAACGTGTTGTTTACACGCTGAAACATCATAAATTACATGCGTGCTTTTTGCCACTCCTCTTGTGTGTACGCGAGCTCAAAACTCAATCCGGCTCAGCGATTGTTTTCGGCCGCCCTGTGATGGCCCACATGTTCTCGTACGCTTACTGCCATTCGCACCGCTAACCGCCCACCGCTGACCACGCCTCTTTCGAGCCGATCTGCCGCTGACATGCATTTTGAAGAACTTTCGATTATGCAACCGGTCGGAGCACCGCTCTCAAACCCAAGCAATTATTTACTTTGCATATTTCAGTGTTATTCTTTGCAGGGTAAATATGGAAATTGGCAGCATTTTGAGTGGAAATTTCATTCATGAAGTGCAAACGCCTCTTGAATTATTTTTTTTACCTTCCGGTGGCTTAAAGGTGGAGATGGCCAGACACCATTTAAATATGCTGAAGAGGAAAACTCTTAAAATTATGTAAATTAAAAAAGGGGATATCACATAATTTAATTTTTATGTTTGCTACTTCAGAAGGTCAATGAAATATTTAGATTATTTATAAACTTTACAATTATTATAATAATATACTTAAAATTTATCAGTAAATATTAGGAATTTTGAGTAAAATAATACATAATTTTTTATTTGTATAGCCTTAGTTTCAAATCCAAAAACATATACAGATATTATCCCAAATTATAAGGTAATCCTTTATATTTATTTCCCCAAAATTATGATACATGCAATATATTTAAATTCCGCCTATCACACATTCGACCTTTATGTATATATTTCCTCTCAAAAAAGCATTAGCATGGAAGGATAAGTTGAATATTTTCTTGCGCATTTCCGAGCTGTGCTCACCCTGACCACTTATTGCATCCGTTGCTCAACTTTGCTACTCAGTGTAGATGTTGAAGTGTAATAAAATGGTGCTTATTGCATTGTGAGCGGCATAAATATTCGCACACACGCGCCCAGAGGCACTCGCTGAGATATTTTCCCGTTAGCCCGCCGTCATGAGTGGTCGCATTTCCCCGGCGTGTTGCAGTTATTCATAATCGTTTGTCAGCGCTGAAGGCTCTGTGTGTCGATGTGTGTTTGTGTGTGTGTGTGGGCCTGTGGCGTATGTGTGCACATGTGCTTATCCACAACAAACTGGCTGACACTCATACTAGCACACAAAGCGGCCGCAGTGTGTGGCAAAGCAATTTGGGTAAACGCTTTTTGGGCGGATCAGGGGGGCGTATACGCAATATATTATATTATATTCCGCACTGACCAGAAATTGTTGTAAGCCCACGCGGGCGCAATAAATAATTGAAATCTGGCATATTACCGAATGCTGCGAATTGTTCAATTCAACAATTGCCATGTCGACCAGTGCATTAGTGGTGAATTTGTGTACCGAAAAGCTAAATATTTTTGAAAGCATTATTGTCTATTTTGAAGGATACAAACCGCTTGTTGCGGCAGTAATGTTCTACGACAAATTAGAAAACAAAAATGTATGTTAAATCCTGAATTTGGTCAACAAAATCGAATTCAATCCAATTTCTATTCGCCTTTAAATGCCTAATTGAAAATTTAATATCCATTTAAAAATTTCACTGAAATATTTTTACAGGGGTTTATAAACCATAACGGCCATAATCAATAATATAAATTTGCATGTACCCTTTCTATGATAATAAACATAATGTACATATACCCTTTTATGCTGCCTTTGAATATTTATTGATGCTTACCATGTCCTGTCTCTAGATATAAAATGGTATCCTTACCCGTCTCGTACTATTTCCATCATTAAGGCTCTGATTGGAGGACGTGGCAGGAGTTTCGAGGGCACATACACATCCCTTAGTGTCTTGCTGTTTAGCCTGGCAGCGGTTGAACACTTAATGGGCCAACCCCCGCCTCTTAGCCTTCCCGCATCCACATCCCCATCCAAGTTAAGTGGGGTTCATGAACCCGCACTATTCCCCGCAGAAGTCGGGCATTAACGCCAGTTAGTGGTCCGCATCCGTGTCTATATGTGCACGGGTATATATGAGACACGAGTTGTTTCGCTTTGCTTGTTGTGTTTACGGGCATATCGGGTACACGAGGGTTCTGGGTGATTAAATGGATTTGATTTTCCCCTTTTTTTCCCAGGCCACCGTGCAAACTGTGATTTGAGGCGGTAGTTAAATGTTTGAGGTCTGGGTTCACTTAAAGTTAACCCAACTTTACTCGCCAAAGCTGGATTTAAATTTAAAGAGCAAAAAGAGAAAGCTGGAATATTTGTCCACTCGTTTGAATGCCATTAGGAGCATATTCTCATTCCCTGCAATTTCCGCTTAATGCAATTTAAAATCAAATTGCATTTTGTTCGAAAGACTCGTTGTACTTCATTAGCAAACTCCTCAACAAATTCATTACAGAACTGCAGCTGCCAAAAATCTAGGGCACTAGAAAATTGTGCACCCGGAGACCAGACACTCCGGCCAAAAGTACGACGAACACCTCCGCCTGTCCCTGTCCCAGTCCCTGTCGCTGTCTGCATCTGTATCTGTGTCTCCGTATCCGCATCCGCATCTGCCTTTCTGTTTCCAAGTGTGTGTGTATGTATATTTGTGCCTGTGTGTGTTTCTGGCGGAGAAGTGTTTGTTTGAGTGCGGAAATATTTAAAGTGTCACATACGCTCTTCGGAAATTAAATGTGAGTGTTGTTCACGCTCCAGAAACGAGCAGCGGAAGTCAGCAACCTACACTGTGCAACCAAGTTAGGGGAGAACGTGCTCCGTGCGGTAGACCACAAGAACCGAGGGTGCTAATTTGCCTTGTTCTTTAGTTGTATTCATGAACAGCCTGTAAAGTTTGTTTACTTTTCAGGACTGAGTCTTATATGGTGTATAAAATATTTATTAAGACTACTTCTTGATAAAAATGCAGTTAAGAACAGCAATAAATTTTTTAGATATAAAACAAAATGAGATATTTAACAGCATTTTTGAAAACAAAAAAAAACTCGAAAATGATGTCTTCTTTCCTTATCTTAATTTTAAAACAAAAACCTACGCACATTACCTTGGGTGATCCCAAAACAATATCTGGGAAAATAAAAAAAAATTGCATACTGTAATGCCAAATTGGATCGCACTTGTGCGAGTTCCCCGAATGGTCATTCCTCGGTCTCCACTCAAGGTGTGCAGAAGGGGAGGTCTGGTGCCCAGGTGGGCGTGGCAGTGGCGCAAAGCAAATGACGCTCATCGCCTTTGTTAACCCCTTATTTCACCTGCTATTTGTTTCTGGTTTTGCTTGGTGTGTTTTCCACTGCATACTTTCGAGTGTTTGTTGTGCATATTTCCGGTGGCCATTTGTTGGGGGCGCTTATGTGTGTGTGTTAAAGCATGTGTATTGGTGTTTCGAGGGTTTGCGGTTACTTTTGAGTGTTTTCATGTGTTTGGCCGCTTTTGTGGGTCGTTTTGTGGTGCGTGTATGTTTTACGTAGAATTGTCGTCTAAATACACACGTGCTTATATATATTTAATTATATTGTCGGTGGCTATGGTCTCGTTCTCGAAACTTTCGACTGGCTTTAGTCTGGAAATGTTCCACTTATTGTTTGCTGGTGGCGCATTTTAATCTTATTTCCTTACCAACAGCACCACACGTTCGGGTTATTCCATGCTTTTCATGGGATTTCCCCAATGCACATTCGTCCAACTTTTAATTAAGCATTTGTGCTGGTCTGCTGGCATTCGAATTTTGTTTGCTCGACTTTTTGTTTGTTTTCGCAAACGCAATTCGCGTGATTTCCAAATTATATTTGCTATGACACATTTTTATGGTTTCCTCAATGGACGGCTCCAAAAAAAGAGCTCTTTCACCCTCCTCAAACGGAATTATCGTGGCTTGCTTGCATTTTAATTAAGTCGATTGTGGGTGCGGGTTTTCCGATGGGCTTATAATAATGCCACATTGCGGAACATAATAAGATCAACGTTTTGAGCTGCTGCGGGAACTTCTGCACATGTACAATCCGAAATTTAAGCAAACGATTTTAAACTTAATAAGCAGAAAAAGCATTTCTGAAGCTCACACTTTATTTATTGCGCATACGCATCGTAGACCGCCTGCAGAACGCTCTAAGCGTCTGCTCAACTATGTGGGATTACATAATAGAAACCGCAAATAAATATAAAACGAAGCTGAGCTGCTTCGATTCTGATTCCGAATAAGATTCCAATGCAAACATGTGTCTCCGTCGACGGCAATGGGAACTGACGCAATGTATACAGTGGCGGTCGGAATAGTAGGATTAAGAGTTATGCACATCCAAAGGATTAAATTAATAGAATTTAATTATTTTTCGTATTACTTTTGGAGTTTCAACAATTGATATTTAGTACCCTACTACAGATTTTCTTATTTTAAAGTGTATACGAAAATATATATAGAAAATAATATATATAGAAAAATCGTATATTTAGAAAATAACATTATAGGATATTCTCATTTGATGACAAT
Organism: Drosophila eugracilis; assembly: GCF_018153835.1. Classification (NCBI taxonomy): domain Eukaryota; kingdom Metazoa; phylum Arthropoda; class Insecta; order Diptera; family Drosophilidae; genus Drosophila; species Drosophila eugracilis. Next base: position 949,099 of record NW_024573616.1, read on the forward strand.
TACATTTCAAATATATTTTGATAAAGCCTAATTTAAAACCAAAATGGTCAACTTTAACTACTTTGTCTCTGCTGTCAAATGTCGGAAATATTTTGCATATCTCTATGACCTCCGCTGTCGGCGTGTCCTTTGAATCCTGCATAAACAGCAGCAAGTAGAGCAAACGAAAGGCGTCTTGCTAGCCACCTCGGGCCATACATTCATGAGTGGCACCGTACTCCCCGCCGAGCTCTGACTTTCGTTCTTCGAGTCTTCTTCACGGGGGGTCGACGTCGACTGTGCCGTCTGAATAGAGGTCAAAGTGCATAACTTAAGTAGCCGACAATAAAATGCATAACATGGCACACAAAACACAAACAGACAAGACGGGCAGCAAAAGAAAACTAAAATAAGTACAAGCCGTACGAAAATGTGGAAAATATGGCTCTATTTATTTGTACATTAGGCTACGCCAAGACGTTGAAAAACCCGGCGCGCACATACACTCCGCAGTGAATGTGTGTCCTGTGGCATGTTGTACCTGCCTCAACAGCTGCTAGCAAAAGGCCAAGTGTTGTGCTTGACATGAACACAAGGCGGGCACAGAGGGATTTCTGTATTTTTTCTCCGGTCTCCGTGTCTTTCCCGCTGCGCCGTAATAATTTCATGCTGGGATGGACTTAACCAGAAGCATACCGATTTATCTAACGTGGGACTGGGGGAAACAAATTTATTAAAGAAAAAGGCAGCACAGGGAGCCATTTACATAGGGTGCTCCTGAAAAGGATTTAATTGTCAGGTGCTCCTTAAATTGTTACGCAAAATACAAATCAGAATTTGATTGCGGTCTGCAGCTTTATTTTGGATTAATGGTAAATTTATAAGATTAAAGACATATTCTGGAATATCTTAGTTGTGGTAGAGATCTTTAAGTCCAAGCTTATATAAAATCAATACTTTTAAACAATATAATTACCACTGCAATAAATATAAACTTAAATTCCAATGTGAAGAAAAACAATGACAACAAAGTGCTTAACAACAAATTAAAGACCCATTTAAAGCATTATTCCCAAAAGTGCTGAATTTGTGAAGCGTTGAAAGTTTAACAGAAGTTTTGCCAACGAAAAAGTTTCCTCCTGAATTTTCTCTTTTCAAACTTGATACTGTCGGTTAAATATGTATATTATTGTGTATTTCTTTAACGCAATATGATGAGCGGAAAAATAAAGAGAAAATTTAATAATTCAATTGTTTGTAATTGCGGGCCATTATAACGATGACGAAACACTTTATGTTTTACATTTTTAAAAAGGTAACCTCGGAAGTAAAGAAATATGTATCATTTAAGGATTTTATAAATGCATATAACTGAGAAGCTTAAAAAGGACTTGGCTGAGCTTTCCATTTGTTACTCGTTTATAAAAGGTTTTATATCAGGACTTAACTTAAATACTACTTCTGGGTCACTGCAATTCAGCTTTAAGAATCGAGTAAAAAAACAATGGAAAAACACAAACGGTTTCGGGGGCTCTCAATAATTTGATCCGCTATAGGGGAAGCAAATCTTGCACAAAAATCAATTGCAATCAGCGGGAGTTTCTTGGTTAATTCGCGATTTTCGGCATTAGTCTCCCATTGTTGTCCAATGTTGACTGGGTGTGTCCCACCGGTGGGCTGGGGGTGCTCGGTACAAAAGCCAACCGCGTAATTAAGCTTTACGGACCGAGAGTAAATACACAAAACGGGTAACACACGCACTGGCATCACCACAGTGAGCCACCAAATGTTAACAATGCACATTACGCATACGCCACGTTGCGTTGATGTTCCGTTCACGGTCTTACCCGCACTCTCTCTTCTCTCCGCAGATACCAGGACATGTACAACAATCCGATTAAGGCCACTAATTTGGAGCATCGCGACGTGGTCCTGGACATACTGTCCGATGCTCGAGTGGTGGGTCCACTACTGCAGACGGGGATGTTCCACGCGGATGTCAATCGGCGCAATTATATGTACGTATTTGGCCATAACAGCGCGACGGGACCGTTTGCCCACGTAAGTATTAGCCATCCTCAATGCCCGAATGGCGATTCCAATTACATACTCTACAGCGCATTTAAATTAAACGCTCGCCGACCAGTCGAAATAAGCCCAGCATGAGTTGGCATCTAATGAGTTTCCATAATGTACTCGATTCCCCCAACCATCCTCTTTTCTCCCACCATATTTTGTCCGTCCAATAATGGAACAATAATGCTGAAAAGTTTGCGGCACTGGGCTGTTGAGTTCAGTTCATCACTGGCTGACGGTGCCTGTTTTTGGCTTTTTCGCCAAAACAATTCGCAAGTTTGCAGCTGCCAATGGGAAATGATTGTATTGAAGCCATTGAACCCAGCAGCAACAGAAATTACTAAATATGTACACCGAAAATAGAGCAGATCGCAAAATATATTCCATGTATTAAGCATTTGGTGACGACATTAATATCCCAATCATAAAACCCATCCTATTAAAATTTACTACATCTTATAAGATTTTATCTAAATTGAATTTCAATAAAAGAGCTCTTTGGCGAAATAATATGTAGATTTTAGGAGCTCTTTAAGCAATAAAGTTCTCAGACTAAGTGTGACTTCTCTTTAAATGAAGAATTTTTATATTTTTAAGACGATTTTTTAGTTTTCTAAAACCCAAAAATGTATTTCAATTTCTTAAAGTGCAGACAAAAATACAGAAGTCGCTGAAATCCAAAACAAAAACACTGCCAGACGAGTTTAGCTCGTGTCCTTTTGGCTAAGCAGACGGCATTCTCTTGACTTAGGGTTCATTTGTGTCCGAGGAGGGGTCACTTTCCAGGGGCGGAGTAGGAGACTTGCTATGGTTATGGCTATCTGGGTCCTTGTCTCCCCGACTTGACTTGGTTTTTATGGCTTTGTCATGCTTATGGATTTGTTACTGATTGCCTCGCAGAGATAGCTTTGTGTTGCTATGAAGTCGTCGTGGCCTCGGACCTCTGTTACTCTACAGTTAAATGGGCATATTGATTTGTAATTAAGATGATTGGACTGATAGGCAAATAGGGAGCACTGAACGCATGGAATAAGTAAACATTTCTCTGGAAATCCTTTCATCTTTCCACTGATAGCATGGAGTTTCATCCAAGCCTTCGCTGAAAAACTCAGAGAAAACCGCCGGCAAAATTGCTCAGCAGACGGAGAGAAAACTTCCACAAACAAGCCATACAGAAATAATGAATTTGAAAACAACTCAAATAGGGATCCAAAACAAAAGAGACACTCCCTCCGCCGAGCGGAAAGTTATTATTTCGTATTATATTTTTGGCAACTTTTATCCTTGCGCTAAGCGAATTTTTATGGCCATAGTTGCCGAGAAGTTGGCCATAAAACAAACTGCAACTGAAACTGCAAAAAAGATGAACAGCTCGGGGAGATGGCCTTTTGGATGCGTCAACAGCTTGTGGCTGGCGGGTTGCAACAACTTTTTAATAGCCCGCAATTAAAGTATGAATATAAGTCTGATAAATTGCCAACGGTTGCCATCGACTGAAAGTAGCCAAATCACACAAAAGAACATGTTTATGCCCCCTGATATATGACCGGATTCAGCAGCCAGGAATCGCATTAGTTACGAATAAATTGCTGGAATAAAATTCACTTAAATATTTCATGCTGCTTTCGGGACGAAGCCTTAAACATGAGCTGCGTATCCCAAGGATATTCGGGTGTGCCTACAAATTATCGCTGGCTGTCGCCAACGCAACCTACTCGTTTTCTGTTTATGTTCCTCCGCTTCGCTTTTCTTTGCTTTTCTTTACTTTTCTTCTTGGGGAGGGAGCAGACAGGAAAACAGTCAGACAACTTAAGGCCCACACAATCGCACAACATTCTGGGTCTTTTTTTATTTATGCCAACATCTTTCTGTTGCCGCATTCTCTGTTTGTCAGGGCCGAAGCCAACAGAACTCGACTGAATGCGAATGAATTTGTGCATAAACTGCGCTTCTGCACTCCATCTCAAGCGTCAGCCACTCACTCAGTCGGACCACGCCCACTCAGCAGAATCCTCCGCCCGTCTTTGCCCCTTCCGGTCCAGCTTCTTTGACTATCTGGCATGGGCCGCGGGCTTATTGTGAAACTTTTTGGCACATGTCTTGCCTGTTTGCCACGGCCTCATCCTCAAAACGGGCCAAAGAGACTACTTACGTACTTGGCTTGAAGTGTCCAACAATTTCATTCCACTGAGACCAAGTTGCGCCTCAGGGCGATTGTTAAAAATAGCGAAAATTATTCCAAGCATAGATAATTCCAGCGAAATGGAGGCTGTGCTTAAAGTTGGGCTTAATTGATTTAATCCCAGCGACAGCATAATAAACTCGGTCTGAAAATGTCAACGAAATCCGCTACTTACAAATGGTAATGAGAACAAAAGGAAATTGGCCACTTAATTGGGCAAAGAGAAAATACCAGAATGTTCAAGAGAGTTTAATAAAAAAGCGAAAATATTTTAGCATCCTCATAAGATCCCACAAATGTTCACTATTACCTAAATTTATTTAAAAACTTACAAATTAGCTTAACTGCTTATGTTTTGTTAACTTTTTCATACAAATACCAACAAATTTCTTATTTTCATGAAGAAATATCAGCTTTAACATGGGACAATGACTTGGCTTCTTATAACAAAAGGGCTTAAAGGCTCTTAAGGTTGGCTGTCGCTTTTCCAAGAATACATTTTTCCACAAAAATCGGAAATGTGCGTAAAGTATGGCCTAATTGAATTTAATCCCGAAGACAAAACGCAAAATGCGCACACAAATAAACGGCATGGGGATTGAGGAAAATTGCTTCTTTGGAGATTTTTCTATGTTCCTTTTTCTAATTTCCCAAGCTGAGCAATAAACTCAGCGAGCCGAAAAGTTTGGCAAAACAAGTTCCAATTTATTTGGGCATAATCGAGGGAAAAGAGATGAAAACGACTTCGGCTCGAGGACAGTTTAATAAGTTTTCCATATTAAATTTAGCATTTTCCCAGTGCCCAGGCATACAGAGACCCACGTAGACAAACGTCATTATCATCGCATTCTAAACGCGGTCAGCATCCCAAGAATTTTCCGCAAAAACCCCACAAATAAAAAACATTTGAAGTATGTCCCGTCTGGTCGGTTCCTTTTTTTTCTTGGGAAAGTTTTTTCGTCGACTATTTGGGCATTTCCCCTTGCTCCAAGGACTTTCTCCTTCTGATAAGAATGCGAAATGGTTGAGGAAGGAAAAGAAATTTATGAAAATAAAATAAATATGACTTGAAACTAAAGTTTTTATTTCGGTGCGTGGTAGAAAGTTTCCGACCGCAAAGTCCGCACAAAAAGGTTGCTGAAACTCGAGTGTTTGGCAAATACTGAAAAACGTGCCCGTTTCGCTTAATATACAGCGTACATTTTTTTGGGAAATTTTCTGTGTGGGAAAATATTTAATTACCGAGACACAAAAATACCAAATTAAAGAGACCTGGCCTTCCTCAACTCTTCTGTAATCCAATAAAATTATAAAAAGATGAGAGCAAATTGTGCGGCTGGCATTCCCAGCCTCTCGGCAAATTCACGCCGTTCTGGCAATTGCCTCGGGTTACGGATTCTAGATTCCGCCGAAAACGATTTGCTCTAAGCCAATTCGGGGGAATATTTTTGGAAATTTTACACGCTGCGAGTGCCATTAACTCCATTAGGTTTATTACGACAAATGGCGCTAAGTCAAATTGTTGCTTCCGTTGCCGTGGGCACAGGAGTTGTTTTTTTGGGGTGGGCAATCGGAGGGGCATAAATTACGAAAGTTACGCATTTATTCCAAATTGAATTTCCGCCTCCGCTCCGGTAATTTTTTATTTGCAACTTTAAAGCAAGAATCGCTGGCCAATAAAGATAACTTTTCACAGGAAGTGCCCACGCTTCGGCCAATCGAATAAATACATAAATAATTTTGGGCCAATATCTGAATATGCTGTAATTATGGATTCATAGCGTGGGCTAATATTGAATCTGCTGAATTTAAACGGAAGTGTTTAATGCAATTTTTAGGTTTTGTGTCAACATTTGCAGTAAAATGTGTATTTATGGGAAATTTACATTTTGCCGCCACTGAAAAATACAAGAATAATATTTGCCAATGCAACCACTCAATTTGATTGATATGAAAATATTCCTCTGTCCATTTCTCTGGCATGTCAACAAACTGTTAACCGTAAAGCAAAATAAACATACGCCACGCTGCCTGATCAATTCCAATCGTAAAAAAACCTTAAAGATTCGCTTTGATTTCGTTAGAAGGCCATTGAACCGTGTATATTCGTCACAGAACGCTCAACAAAAAGCTTAGACTAAGCCTGGTTTTGGCGGAACAATATTGAATTCCGTTTGCTCGTTTCATCAAATTCTCACACAATTGCAAAATGAAAATCAAAAGCGAAATTCATCATTCATAAATGCCATAAAAGATTTCAGCGGCGCAAAGGACATCGTCCGAGAAGCAAAAGAACAGTCAGCATCTCCGCCGGGCCAGTGCCATTTTGATGTGCTCAGACAGAAATGCTTTGTGACTTTGTTACATTTTTCATGGCAACAATAAAAACTTGGCTTTATTACCTACTTACATTCAGCGACTCCCTCCGGCGGCCTCGTCCTTGTCCACGTCCCCGTCCCGGGTTCCCTCCTGTCTTCGACTAGCTAAATATTTATGCAGGCCGTCTAAGAAGATTGATGCCGGTTGGTCACAATGGCCAAAAAAGAGCCGTTAAAATACTGCTGAAAACATTTCACACCGATCTCCGAGTCACCGAGTTCCTCTAGCCGCATTACATTTTGCATGGGCTATATATACTCTGTGATGAAGGTTGGCAACATTAGGTGATTTCCATCCCTAAATCAAAGTCCCTGCAAGGTGGATGCTAATAAAATGTAGGACTTAACTTTACATCTGAAATAAAAGAACAAAAGCTTTTACTACCAGACTAATAAATATTTTAAATCTTTTTGTTTTATATTACAAGTGTTGCTGTTGCAGTAATTTATTACATTTTAGATGACACTCCTAAATATTTTAAATGATTGATTTTAATCTTATCAGATTGCCTTTCCCTCTAGATAAGTCACTCTTTAATATCCAACATTGATATCTGTTGGACAAGTTTCTTAAAATCCCTTCGTTTTGATGGAATCTCTGAACCTAAGAACACATTTACCACCATCGCTAATGCTTTATTATTTATAGCTCCCCAGCTTGTTTTAATGGTCTGCGCTTTAGAGTATTCCCTTACCGGCTTGATTTACTGGCACGTGGATACATATAGACTATATACATTTTCACTTACAGTTACCGCATAGCATTATGGGCGAGGAATTGGCGTTTATCTTCGGTGCTCCTTTGGCCCCCGCAGGTCCTTTTCCCACTGGCAACTACACGGTGCAGGAAAAGCTGCTTTCCGAGGCGGTAATGGCATATTGGACGAATTTCGTAAAGACCGGGTGAGTACTCGCCGCTGGACTTGCAGGCCAAAAAGCGGATGTGAAAAGTGCATTTGGAGAAAGTTAGCAGAGGAGTTTGGGTTGAGGAATATAAAAACTGGGCAAGGGGAGTTGGGAGTTGGCCATCAACATCAACACGAAGAGTCACAGTTCTGCATGCAAATGCGGATGCAAAAGCGAATGTTGAATGCGGATGCGGATGCGGATGCAGTGTGGGATATTCATGAGTTGTGGAATGGCTACGACTAGTGGCTTTGGTTTGGCATTGGCTTTGCCTTCCAATGGGGCACGTTTTGCAATCTGCAACGCTTGGACAGCGAAATGAATAGAATTTTTACTACCGCTTTTATTATTATTCCACAGCACCCGGCTTGGGTGGCGGCACATGCAAATATTATTAGTTGAAGTGGCCAACGCTCGGGGATAAAAATAAAGGCCGGGCAAAAAATGGAAATGGGTGTGGCAATCAAAACTGAAATCAGAGATCGTTAGCAGGACGTTTTGGCATTCGACTGCAGGGAGTGTGGTTATTGGCCATAACCATGTCATTTAAATGAGCAAATGAATGGCCGGATTATGTCGATAAAATGAGATTCTTTTCTGGGCAAGATGTGGGGCATAAATGTGAAACTAGACGATAATACATCCGTTGGCCCAAGTTCTCATCTTTTGCCTTCATGTTTTTTCAGTAATCCCAAGGCTCCCTGGAAGGGCATCTTCCTCAATTCACATGCCCTCGAATGGGATCGCTACGACTTGGACTGGCCGGAGTTTAATAGGAGGGCTCAGGCGTATCTTAATATTGGTAAGTTGATTTTTATTTTTAATGTAAAATAATGTAATTTCAATTATGGCTTAATCTATAAATAAACCTCATCATTGTGCAGAGAAAAAGTCCTGGCTTTTTACATGCTCCTTGGCTTATATTACTAAACATCCTTCTTCGAAATGCAAATGCATTATTATAAACCATATTTTCAATATTTTCCTCCAGGCATTCCACCAACTGTGGGCTACAAGTACCGTCACATTTACATGAATTTCTGGAACAAAGAGCTTCCGGACGAACTGAACCAGATTGCCGCCATTCAGGAGCAGCTGCATGGACCAAGTCAAGAGGTGATTACGGGTCACATGAGCAAGTACGGGCCAAGGGACCACGGGGCAGATGACCCTGTGAGGACATTGAAGCTCCTTCTTCAGGAACCCAGTCTGGCTGGTCCGACTCAGAGTGGTGAATCCACGGAAACGGCTGCGGAGAATATGTACAATGCTCCACCAACTTTTGGTCATGTCCACAAGATGCAGGGTGGCAGTGAATTCGAGGACTTGGTGACCTCCACAAATCCTTTTAGATAGCGGAGAGGAACAGCAGCAGGCGCCTCCTGAGACGGTGGCCAAATCGGAGGCTATAATGCAACTCCTGATCGCCCTGATAGCCATTATAATAGCTCTTAATGTGCTGATTTATTTAACCTTCTTATTGCGTCAACGTCGTCGGAGGGCTAAGGCTTTACCATTCCCCGCTCCCAAATTGGGCGGAACTATCCTCAGCTACGATGGTGCTAATGATGAAGAGCTAAAGAGGTGCAGCAAGTCCCGAGATGGAGATGAAAGTTTTGTTCTAGAGATGACCAGGAAATCAAACACTTATGAAGCCATCAAAACGGGTCAAAGGTCGCTCAGTTGCTCCACAGTGGACACGCATACGAAAGTTTGCGAGTGGATGTCGGGACAGGAGGCGCCGAAATCGGGAAGTTTTAATACAGCCACACCACCTCCTCAACCGATTTTATCCGATGGCAGGCTAATCATATGCCAGGATATAGAAGTGGCCGATGCAGCCCTACTTATCCCCCAACATATGCATGAACCGCAGCACTATGAGATGCTACTACAGAGACAGCATTCAGCCTTAACGGAACCCAGTGATGACATCCTCCAACAGCAATATCCGATGAGAAACCACACGCACTCCCATTCGGATCCGGTAGATATGATCTTGGCTGCTGACGAGCAGGTCACCAGTTTTGTGCACGCTGACGATGTGGATATTAATGTCACCAGTAGAGAGGATTCCGATGGTTTGGAGGTCATTCCTTTGACGGCTGCCCAGCAATTGGAGCTCTTGCGGCAGCGTAACTATCCCAAGGTTCTGCCCACAGAGCAGGATTTAATTAACAGCAGTTATAAGCGGAATTCCCTGCCACCGCAGAACTTCAGCGCTCCCCTGCCGCCCCCGAGGACCATAAGCAACACGTTGGGCAGGAGGCGCAGGGACAGCAGCAACATAACCACTTCGCCACTCCAAGTGGCCAGGGATTGTGAAGCCGAAGATGAGGACCAGAAGGAGCCTCAAATCTCGCAGAACACCCTCATCGTTGGACCCATTGTGCCTAAGTCACCAGCCTCCAGTCTTAAACGAGTGAAAAGAATGACGGAGTCAACGGCGATGACGGCACTGAGCGGATCTTTTCAATCCTTCGAGTCGGTGCCGCCGGCCCATGAGGCCACACCCCCTCAGGGCGAGCGGACCGAGTGCATTTACGCAATTAAGGCCAGTCCTGGAAGTTGCAACTGGGCGGCGCCCAACGGCGATTTGTATGCACAGCCCATGAAATCGCCCTCGAGGACCTCGCTTATTCCCAGGCCTACAAAGCAGGTGGAATCCCAATCCCAAGCCCAATCCCAATCCCTGCCAGGCGGTGAAGCTGGGGATTCTCCTGGAGCAATGGCACCGACCACGTCAAGCCGCATACCTCAATTGCAGCGTCAGGCTTCCGGCAAGGATTTGCAAACAACAACAGCATCAGAAAATACCGCAAATCCCTTGGGATGCCAGCAGAGAACCGATTCCACAATATCATCGGGCTCGTCGGCATCCAATGGCTCGACCACAGACTCCTACTCCTCCTCCTCGTCCTCGTCCACTGGAACCGTACGCACCGAGCTGCAGCAGTTCCAGCCGCTACCCGGCAGAAGTATTACGACCAATATATAGAAGCATCAGGGAGGAGCGGCTGCCAAGAAGTCCTTCAGGACTTCCCGTCGTGCCCGCAATGCGGCGACAGACAGCTGCCTGCCAAGTCCTCTCCAATCGCTGTCCGCATCCCAACCCTCTCCGGTTTCCTTTTCTTTGGTCTGGAATTTTATGGGTCCTGCGTAAATTTAATAATACATTTTGGTGTAAAGTTTATCTTTGACTTGGCGGCATTGCTCGTGGTTAGAACTCCGACTGCTGGCCTTCTGGCTTTTCTGCGAGCAAACTTTCTGCCAGCGTAAATTAGTTAAGAAAATTGCAGTGGAGGTTTCCCTGGAGATTGCACTGAAGGTTGGCCGTATCGATATAAGCAGCGATTCCCGTAAGGGAAACTAATTTCGCAGAGAATATTGCATAAATAAAGTCGCTTTAGCAAGTTGCTTGGAATTATTTACAAAACATATTAAAGAGTTTGATGTACATTTTCTCAAACTTACGCAATAGAAATGAAAATTATTTATAAGTCAACCGAAAGGATTTACCTAGCTTGTATATAGTTCAAAAGTAGTAAGTCTAAATGAGTACCAGTTTTTCCCCAAGGAAAGAATTTTAAAGTTTTAAGGAAAATATATAACGTTTAAAAAGTCTACACCTAGAGATAGCAGAGACACAATCTATTTACTTTATTTTATTTCGTAGAATACTGAAAATAAGCCTATAATAGCCACAGTATTTAAAACAAATCGTTAAATAATTACTGTAAGTAAATGACATAAAACTAAAGCATAACAAACAAGGGACACCACTAAATGAATTTTGAAAAATACGCAAATCCCAATGTCAAGTATTATAAGCTATGTGTTTGTATTTTACTTTATTTTCTTCATTAAGTTAACCATAAGCTAACATATGAACATGAACCTATTCTTGGAAATATAGTGAACCGAAAACGATGAAAGCAATTTGTATGTGGCTGATTTTACATTTATTCCCATGACAACCGACAGCAGAAATGGCTGCTGCAGAAATTGCCAATAACAATGCCTCGAATCTTGCCACTCGCTCACCAAAACTTGTGTCAACTATTGTTGCCGCCAATTTACCAAACAAAAGCTACTTACGAACTTGTCTTCCCCCTTTTACGTTTCGGCTTCTGTTTTCTCTATCATTTTTGTTGCCAATACTCTCCGGGCAAAGCAATTTCGCACTGCCGCCAACTTAATTTGCCACAACATTTCGCCGGCTAAGTCACTCGTAAAAAAAGTACACTTCTTAAAGGAAAATTTCAGAAATAACAAAAAAAAAATGTAAAGAAAATCACATTTGAAATTTTGAAGATAAAATATTTTACCACATTTTGAAGTGTTTTTGGTTTACAAGGAAATGTCATAATAAAAGCTTTTTGTGTTCTTAGATTTATTGAATTCCTGATACTTGAAATGAAACATTCTATTACAGAATCTCTTACTTTAATTCCACATTTTAATTTTATATTTTAAAAAAAGTTTTTTCTGCCTGTATTGTGTAAGAGCACTCAGCAGGGAAATGGAGTCTGAACTGTGGAGACTGCCTGGAAATCAGTTCAAATGTCAACATTTTTGTTGCTACACATATTTCAAATATTTGGCGTTTTGTGCATAGTTGTTAACTCTTCTTCACTATCCTGAAACTGGGATCTTCTTTCGGCCAGGACATCAAAGTTGTCGCTCCCCTCGACACCACCATGGAATAGTTGTGCGTTGTGTTGTTAAGCTTAGGGCCATATCCTGCAGGATTTACTGCCTTGGCAGAAAAGTTTTTGCGCCGGCTTTTATGCCTTATTCCCTTTGTGGCACATTTGATTTTTTTTCTTTCTGCTTTATTTTTGGTTTTTGTGCTGCGAATTGAGTTATTGTGTCGTTTCTGCGTTGGCCCCTTATGCAAATGGCCCAGTCTTCGAGTTGTTGTTGTTACTTCTTTACGCAGGTTACGCAGAAAGTTTGTTACGAACTACGGGGGGAAATTGAAAATCTCCGTCATAAACAGGGCTAACAGAAATGTTTTCCCCTTGGAGCGCCCCTTAAAAATTTGTAATTAAATTGCTTGACCTAATGGATTGTTCCAACGTTTTCATTTTGAATTCCTGTTGGCCTCTCTTTGGCTCTCTCTTTGGGCGAATACTTTTGTAAGCACTAATTTCGTTGGCAAAAGGTACCTTAATTATGAGAAAATACCCTGTCGGAGCCAACTAATTGAGCAGCACAAAGACCAACGAAAACAATTTTATCATAGTCGTTTGATCAAACTGGAGCACATAAATTGCGATAATGACTGGCTGGACAACCTGACATGCTGTGGAATGTGTTGACATTTGTTTTCTGCTCAAAAAGGAAACATGATGCTGGTTTTCCACAGTTTTCCCTTATATTTTCCATCTGTTTTCCATGCCTATCATCTATCAGAGTGCTGTGGCCAGTATTTTGTAATTTTCCTCCGGCACTTTCTCTGCTCAAGTTTATTCTTTCACCCATGTATTGTTGGTGTTTTCTTTCGCCAAGGAAAAATTCCTTGTGCCCACTCTCATAGTTCTGCCAGTGAAGTGCAAAGTGTAGAAAATGGTACTTGAATTGAATAAACTCAACCCAAGTTTTGTGGCGAGTTGTAAAGTGCTAAATGGAAGTTTGTTATAGTTTGATATGCGTGTAATGGAATTTCTGTTCGGAACATTGGCAATTGAAAGACAACAAATCTACTGTCTATTCTTAATCACTTTGCAGAATGTTAAGAACACTTATACCCCATTAAATATTAAGCATTCGAATCAATTTAGTACGGTTTATCTCATGTCTCGGTTTCCCCCATTTTGAATAATTCATAACCTACGATGAAGGACCGCAAAGCCGAATAGTTTAGTCCAACAAATCAAAGTTGCCAGGCAACACAGCCACAAGCGAAACGCAAAACAGAAATAAGAAAAATTAAATTCCCAAAGCAGATTCTACCCAGCTGCAGGACTGTGGTCCAAAATTTGCTGACAACCACAAATTAGAGTAACTCGAGAGTATATTAAAGTCAAATATGTAGAGGGCGGACGTCTCGTAAATAACGAGAATATAGGGACGAGAGCTGGGGAACATTCCTGCAGAAGGGGAACGATTCATGCATTAATACTAGTATGGCGTTCTGGTCTCTGATTTGATTTACTGTTCAGGGACTTTCCCCTAGTTGCCGGTTAACTGGAGGAGGCCGAAAAGGACGATGGCAAGACAGGATTCTAAGCGAGACAAATGCAAAGTTATGACAGGAAGGCTTTTGGCATAAACAAAAAAAGCTTATAGCCTTTTTTATCGGCTTAAATTTAAATTGGATACGAAAAGGATTACCGTGTACATATTTAATCTTTTTTAATTGAAGCTAATTGAGAGCGACATGGCTAACATAAAATGCATATGTTTTTAATTGCAAAAGATTTTTTCGATTGTAATTAACCAGCTTAAGTGCTTCATAACTAATTAATGCACTTTACTTTTATTATTATTATTATTATCAAGCGATTATTTATATGTTTTACAATCGTATCTGGCACAAAGCAACTGGGCAGAGAGGACTTCTTCGATTCAATAGCCTTGAACAATAAACTGGTTAAACATTCCACAACAATGCAAATGCAAAACAAACGAGTCCCCAACCGGCCAAGCGAAAGCAAACAGAAACAAAAACAGCGGCGGCAAATAAACAAATATGCAAATTATGTTTCGTTATTTCCTTCCTTTTTCATTCATGTCGCTTGTTTGACTTTATAATGAAAATTTTAATAATTTAATAGCCCCAAATTACACAACTGCATGGCTGCCATGTGCACTGGCAAATCATTTAAAGTCCGGCAATTATTGTAGCTTAGTGGCCATAAAAAACAACGAAATAAAACTATTCCCCTAACAATAAAATTTCATTGAAATCATTCAAATTTGGCGGTTGTGGAAATTGTTTAACTCTGTTAAAATATTTACTGGGATATTTCTGTTCGCAGATAGTTACACGTGCTGCCCTCTCATGTTAGATATTTTATTGAATTTTACGGAATAATTTGCCAGCAAATATTATCATTGAACCATCGCAGGAATATCAATTTTTGGCGAATGAGATCTCAAATGCAATTTTCTAAACAAACGAAAATGTTTAATTAATTGTATTGGGCGACTAGACTGAAACTGAAAACTGCAGCGGCAAGAGAAGCAACAAAAGTCATTAAGGACATCAAGTGCATAAACGGATTTGCTGGTTGATAATTTTGTGCTATGAGAATTAAATGTAATTTTGTGGTCGAAGCTGTATGCCTGTGCGCATGTGTTAAATGCAAATTATTTGCATCGAAAACCTCAATGAATATAAATTCGCAAATGAACAGAAATCGGCTAGCATGGGGGGTAAAATAATAATAATATATATAAATATTTAATTAAATACATTTTTTTTGCCCATGCCCTTTAGTATCTACAACCTGTTTTTTAATTAATCCTATCCATTGTTTATTTGTTTGTTCTGCGGTCGAGAGTTCAATGGGTCGTAAAATTTCGTTGGCATAAAATAATATTGAGCAATTGATTTAAGTTTTTCAAGTGCAAAGGGGAGTCCTTCGTCCTAAACACGCCGGAATATGTTAATGTGTTTTAAATAGTGATTCCATTTATATGTATGTTTTTATTCACACTTGCATGGGTGTGGGTGAATTAGCAGATGAGCACTCAGCAAGAGGCAACCAACCATTCTGTGTATATCAGAAACAAATTTAAATGAATAAAATTGTGCGCATATCATAAATGAAATTCTATCTGCAGAAACACATTGCATGAAGCTTAAACGCAAAAACAAGGGCCCCATTTGCATTTACATTTCTCATAGTTTTCCCTTTATTAAATTTATAAATTTCAGCCAGGAGGTCTGCTGCTCCTCTTTCTGTAGTTATTGTTGTTTTCGGTGCAGACAGGATCTTTGGCAAGTCAGCACGCACGAACCGAAAAATCCCCCCTCGCACAAACACAATCACCAACGCCCACATGGACACTCACACGTATGAGATTTATGGAAGAGCGCATTTTATTTATATATTTTTTATGACTTTTGTTGTTTTCATATTTCCCCTCTCGCTCCAGCTCTACCATAAACATTTTTCCTGGGAAAGCGAAAGCAAAACTGCAATTACTGGGAAAAAACATAGTGAGGGCTGAAGGAAAGCTGTGCATAAGATCCTTTAAAAGTAAATGAAAGCGTGGAAAAGCGCAGGAAACTTTGTAGAACGTGACTAGCACTAGCTCACAGTGGGATAATGGTAGCTCCGTCTGTCTAAAAAACAAATTCATTTAAAATTTCAACGTTTAAAATACTAAAACATACTGAATTTCTGTTCATTTAGAAAAAAAGAAATTAAATAAATAAAATAACTTTTTTTTTTAAATTAACACATTTTGTCCCTAGTTTTTCACATTGTGGGAAAAGTTACAAAAAATTTTCTTTATCCAAACCATGAACAAATATTTTAGACCGCAATATAAAACGAATATAAAATAAACTGATTGGAAAAAGTGTCAAATGAATGGAAAGCTTTGAATGCTAGCAGTTGGTTAATAAATAAATTTAAATTATTTATATAATTTGTTTAACATATTATCGATCAATAATCTGTACAAATATTGAGTAAAGAGCAAAATATATTATTATTGTTATTTTGGCAGTTATGGCTACGGTAAGTTGGTACGTGTGGGCTGCTCAAGCATGACCATAGAACTTTCTCATGCTGCCATCGTCCAACGCCCATTTCCGTTTTGGCCGCTCGCTTTGCCCCTCCCTGAGCCCTAATATTGAGTGGCAATTAACGCCCATGATATTGCGCTTCGGTTGCATGTTGCTGCTGCTGGTGGCATGTGGCGTCATCGGGGTGTTAATGCGCCAAGTCACTCGGCTCATATTGGCAGTTGGTGGATTTTTATTGTTGCCTACTTTGCTGGGCCGCGTTTCCTTGGCATTTAATTTGCTTATTACCAACTTACGCAGACAAAGCGGCCGTCGTCGCGCTCGTTGTCGCCATCGTTGTCCCACTTTCGCTCAACTTTGTTGCAATTTGCAATTTGGGTCGTTGTCTGCACCGCCTTCCTTCCCCCGTCCTCAGCTGACTTGACACGCCCCCATCCTTCCAGCCGCCACACATTTGTCGCTAATTTGGCGAGGAAGTCTTTGGCTTCCTTCCACGCATACTGCCCCTGCTACCCCCTCCCGCTGTTCCTCGGGCAAGGCACCCTCCGCGTAATTGTTTGGCACCAATTGTTTTAAATGCTCGACGAGCGTTCACAAATTGCTTCGCAGACGCCGCAGCCAGTTAACTGCGCTGAGTGCACTTACACTCGGCTGTCGAAAGTTTGACCGGAATCGAGTTATCTCGATCCCAATTTGCGTGAACAAAAAGTTTAATCGCCAAGAACAGAATAATACTCATGTTGTAGTTTATGGAAGAGCTTAAAGACGAAGATGTCCCCTTCAAGGACTCTGTGGTTAAAATTATTATTTAAATTGTTTACGTAAAATACTATTTTAGGGCAAAACTCTTAGGTATGATTTGTAAGTGTTATAAATATTAATAAATCCTGTATTTTTATGCCCATTTTGATTTCATTTTATTATATAATAAGATTTGTAATCCAAGAACAATGCTGGTATCTAAAATTGTTTAACGGTGGCATTCCATACACCCTTTTTCATGTAAAAACCTTTAACTTTGTACATGCCTTGCAGGTAGCTATCCTTCAAAACGTTTTTATAATAACAAAATGGGATTCGTTAAATAAAATCGACCTTTACCATGCAGAATAGTGTCGGAAGCTATTGAATGCGTGGATGCAAGAAATTGCAAATGTTTTTATTATAAACAAAGAGCGTGCGCGTGTGTGTGCGTTGTTGGCATGAACTTTTCCCGCTTTCAAGTCGAAATCGATGCGCATCAATATTCAATATGTTGCTTTTACTGGCGCCACGCCCACATGCCAAGCAACGGGCGTTGGGGAGCCGCAAGAAGCAGCAAACCCAAACCCAATCATGCAGCCATCTGATGTTTGCTTTACGTAATGGAATTGTGCGGTGAATGCCGCGTGCCACATTTTCTTCTTGTCTTGCCCTCGCTCTCCCTTTTTCCTTTCTTCTTCCCCCTCCCTCCTCGCGCTTTTTCGCATTTTCCCTTTTTTGGCCTTTGTGACTTTCGGTGTCTGTGAATTTTCCTTGGTCTGCCATATGGTGAATCCACATATCGAAGTCCTTTCAATCGCTTTCAACCAACGGCTGTCAACATTACTTTTGCTATTTACTCTCGACTTTAATTAAATAAAAATATGCATATGAACTGGCAGCAGTTAATGGAAAACCAGGCCCAGCCCTAAGCTGATTATAATCATTATCTGTTTGCCACAGATGCTGCCTATGGAGAATAATACAGGCAAATGTTTCTCTAATTCCGATCGACAAGTCATTTGGGACTGGCAAGTTGATTAACAACAGAAATTCGTAATTAATCGAGCTTGCTAATGGCAAATTGAAAGCCTAACGAGTTCGATTGAGTTTGTGTTTTGTGTGCAGTTTTTATATTATTGATTCAGTGAGGGGAGATGAACATTGCGCATACGCCGTGTTGTGCAACAAAGCAGACACGTGCACGTATTAGCAGCCAGCTAAGTGCTGTTATTCTACAGTTTTACACCACAATTACCAGCTCCCACACACTGGCAACGTGTCAAAATCGACGCGGCACATGCCGCCCCCTTTGAAGCCCCTTGAACAGCCCCCCATTTGCTTTCAGCTTCCCACGCCCTTGGAACATCCCTACCCCGGGATTACACCGTTCTACGTGTCCTGGGATACCCGCGTACGTGTCGAATTCCAAATAGCAACGCCAGTCATAACTGTAAGACAATGTCTGCGTGTGATGTGATGACGGGTACGTTGTCACGCAGCCGAATGGGATTCCGGAAGGGAACTTGGACGGAGGACGGAGGCGGAGGTGGACGTGTAGGTGATGCAAAGCAGCGCTAGTTAGTATGTCATGTGCATGTTGGCATATTTCGTTCGAGACTTACCTTCAGGGCCGCCAACTCACCCACCCATTGTCTCCTTTTCGAACCATTTTATACCCTTGCCGAGGGTAGTGGCTGTTGGTTAAGTTATTTCCCATGGCGGCTCTGTCATCAGCATTTTTTCATCATTTCCCGAAATTCTCATCACCGTTGAGCTATTTTTGGACGAATGCTAAAGTTTTAGTGTTAGGAAAACTAGTTTTTAATCTGTTCGTATTTTTCATAAAATTCTTTAACAACTTCATTTTATACAGACTTAAAAGAAAATGATAAATAGTAAACTTAAATTTCTGGCCACATTTCGTTTTTCGTGGACCCACATTAAACTCTTTAGCTTTTAATATTAAATAATCCGCGGCCTAAGCCACTAACTTTATGGCCATAAAGATTCAAATTTAAATACATAATGAATTAAAGCAATAAAACAAAACTGAATTTAAATAGGTTTTAAGCGCCATTGTTAGAGATAGCAAACTTAAAGCTTATAGAACTGAAATCCTAAACACAAATGACCTTAAAATTGTACCATCTAGAGTATCCTTTCATTTAGTTAACCATTCATTTTTGTTTCTCGTCGTGGCCTTGCAGCAAACTTGTAAAGCAAGGTAATCATATCAGGGTAACATTCTGGCAACTACCGACTCCTTCCCTTCCATCTCCCACATTTTCTTTTGGCAAGTGTTTTCTCGTGTTTTTCAGAAGCGCTATAACGTGTCCTTCCAGACTCCTCTTGTTGATGTTGATGTTGTTCTTGTCTTAGGCTTGGCCTTGCTGCCCCACTAAGAAAGGATTGTGAAAACAACCTAACCTACTCAAGAAAAAACCCAAATTGAATTTAAAACAATCTGCAATCTGCTTAAGAGATAATCACACGATTCAAACGCTTTCGTCACCGCCAATTTAAGACTTTTCTGCGAAAGTGTAAGACAAAAAGAAGAAATGCTATTTGAGGAGTCTAGCTTAGAAAACTAATTAAAGTAATAAACAAACTGACTCTTATAAATACAATGATTTATATGTTCCTAATTAATGCAGTACGTCAAATATTTAATGGGTTTCTTACAGAAGGTTCTAAGACCACAATTTTGTGCTGTGCAATAATGTGAGTGGGAATATACTGACGAAAGGTTGTGGCACATGTGTCAGGTGCTCAGAAGCATCCATACAGTGACATCATTTTGATGTCAATTATTTTCCGCCAACAGTCAACTTGGTTTGCGGCCAGACACACGCAAAACAATAACCGAACTTTTTTATCAGTAAAAAAATTTAATCTTAAAATTAAACATAATGAAGTTTTTTTCTATGATTATTCAGTCGTAAAAGGTGAACTACTTTTTATAGTAAACTACAATAAAATAATATATAACTTATCTAAGCAAATCAAATATTATATAATAATACAAAAAAATAATATAATATATAATATATTTTATAAATATAAGTGGTGACCAAATTTTTAGAGTGTAATTAATTCGAAATTTAAATACCTCGTTATTTCTAATGTTCGATAATTTTTTGAGTGCAGAACCCAAATCGAGCCAGCAGCAAGGCGAAACCCACAAACCCGTTACGAGTACATCAAACCTTTGACACATTTTCAGCTGCGAAGCGGGATGACTTGAAGGTGCGGTCGATGTGGGATGGAAAGCTCCCGTTGGAGAGTGGATACGCCATGGCATAATGAACAGCCTCCTCCTCTCCTCCAACTGGCGCCAACTGCCAGGGGGCTGGGAAATCGAGGGCGGAAGTACGGATACAGTCGGTGCGAATGCCATCAGCAATGAGAGTACTGCATGTTAATTGCCAAAAATAAAGTAAAGCAGGAACGACAACAATTCCGGAATGGCTGCGTTTTTTTCACTTTGGCACAAAAGTATTTTAATTGCTTTGGCAGGAGCACAGAGGGAGGAAGGAGGAGAGCAGCGCTAACGATGGAATGGCAAATCATATAAATAAAGAGGAATTTTCCGAATGGAATTTATAATCACCCGGAACGAAGGGGAGTGAATGAAAGACTCCACTCAAATAATTGAATAAAAACATAAGCCAAAGTTTGGATTGTCCATTAAATGTAGCCAGAAACTGGAATCCACGAGACCAATTTGAATTCGCTATACAATATTTATATATACTAAAAACAGAGTTCTTATCTTTATGATGATTTTAAAAAAGTATCTCTTTTATTAGAAACATCATAACAATGCCTTCCTCTTACCTGGCCGCCTGTAGAGTTGCCACCGAAACTGTCAACGGAAATTTCGGAAATTTCTTTTGGCCTCAAATAATGTGAAATTTAGAAATGTAAATTTATAAATGCTATTTCGAAACCAGATCGACTCTTTTCAACTGTTCAGGCTCGACAGAGGCAGCAGCCATGTCGAAGAAGGAAGACACCAGTGCAACCAGCGTGGAGACGAATCCAGCTGAATCGGAGATTTCGATGGGTCGTGGACCGGGTTCAAGGTCCTTTGGGGGAGGCGGTAAGGGTGGGAGTGGTAGTAGTGGTGGCACATCAGGCGGCACTAGCCTCAGACCCGAAAGGAGCTCGCGACGAGATGAAGCAACCGACCAAGCAACGGATTCCAAGTCAACACATCGCAAGCTGATGAGCGATTCCCGCTTCCAAATCCGGCCACTGCAGCAGGTGATCTCGGCCTGCACCGGTGCCATGATCACGGCATGTTTCATGACGCCGCTGGACGTGATCAAGACCCGCATGCAATCACAGCAAACTTCGGCGCATAAGTGCTTCTTCTACTCAAACGGCCTGATGGATCACCTCTTCGCAAGCGGACCTAATGGTCCGGATAGGGCAAATCTTCGGCCCAGACCACAGTTCACCAGTACCTGGGATGCACTGATGAAGATCAGCAGGCACGAGGGATTGGCCGCCCTGTGGTCTGGACTTGGACCCACTCTCGTCTCCGCCCTGCCCTCCACAATCATCTACTTCGTGGCCTACGAACAGTTCAAGGCCAAGTACCTTCAAATGTACGAGAGCCAATGGAATAGGAGACCGCCACTCAGTCATATGGATTTCAGGTAGGTTAAATTAAAGTCCTAAATAAAAATAGGCCTTAGGTTAAGCAACACTAACACTGATGTGGTATAAACTATTTTCGTATTAAATATCCTATAAACTTAAATACTAAACTCGTTTAATCCTTTATTAAGCTATTTGCCAAAATGGGGATTAAATAGTAAGCGCCAACAAATATGGCAAAACGATAGGATTTGAAATAAATTGCTTAAATATTAAATGTTAAAAATGTCTTTTCAGCTCTAAACAAATCATTTGAAAAGCAGAGAGGAATAGAATAAATAACATATTTTGTTAATTATTTATTATTTGTGAAACTGCTTAAAATAAAAAGATTTAGAACAAAGAAAAGCTCACTCAATAAATAAAATATAAAATCATAATATATACCCTTTTCCTCCCATAGGGGCTCCAAACAGAGTCTTCCGTTGGTGGTTCCCATGATGTCAGGCGTTACGGCTAGGTTTTTTGCAGTTACAGTGGTGAGTCCCATCGAACTGGTCAGGACCAAGATGCAAGCCCAGCGTCAGACCTACGTCCAGATGATGCAGTTCGTCCGAAATGTGGTTGCTCTCCAGGGTATTTGGGGATTATGGCGAGGTTTAAGGCCCACGATCCTCAGAGACGTGCCCTTTTCCGGGATTTACTGGCCCATCTACGAGTACCTCAAACAGAATCTTGGCAACAGCTCGGAGCCCTCGTTTAGTGTGAGTTTTTTTGCTGGCGTTTTGGCAGGATCAGTGGCTGCCATCGTAACGACGCCTTTCGATGTGGTTAAGACCCACGAACAGATTGAGTTTGGAGAAAGAGTCATCTTCACGGATTCACCAGCAAGAGATTTCACAAAGAAGTCAACCTACAGCAGGCTGGTATCCGTATACAGGATGCATGGCGTGAAAGGACTATTTGCAGGATGCGGGCCGAGGCTTTTAAAGGTGGCACCTGCCTGTGCCATCATGATAACCACCTTCGAGTACAGCAAGTCCTTCTTCTTTTACTACAACGTGAGGCAGCATAACGAGGCTTTGCTGTTGGGCAACCCGAATGCCAAGCTGGTCAAGGATGATGACATTGAGTAGGACTATCCTGTGGGTTGTGCAGTCGAGGTGGTTACCGTTTGTAAATAAACATACCATATTTTATGTAACTCCTGAGCGGCGAGGCGAATTCAATATCCCAATTAAGCTGCGCGACGCTTTACGTGTTACGTCAATAAGGCGTGAGCCGGGAAATCAATTTGCATTTTCGCAGCTTAAAGACTCTGACTGCCTGTTGCTTTCCCACCGGTTCTCCCGCTGCTCGTCGAGTTGACTTTTAATGGAATATTCATTCATTTACATTAACTGCAATTTGAGCGAGCGCAAAGGGAAATTAAACGGAATTGCCAAAGAGCCGTGAGTCAGGTGAACTGACTTACAAGTTGGAGCCATCCGCTTTTCCTGCACATGCTCGTACTGAATTTTCCAACTCAAGTTTTTCTTCAGCAATAATCGAATTTCCTTTGTTGGCCGGTCACGTTTCGCCACAGTTACGACCACTGCCAATGGCATTTGTGCCCAGGGCACGAGAGCCAAAAACTGTCATGATTGAGTGCAGCAGAAAATCTATAAATCACAATCGGAAATATCAAAACTAAAGCAAGTAATTAAGAAGTGTTTGTTTGCCCCAAGGACCCCAGGCTGAACTTAATTGCATTCGACTCGATTTTCTTCCTTTTCAGTTGATTCTTTTTTAACCCACAGCCATGTGGCTCGAATGATTCGCCTAATACAGAAACAAAACTGTCCAAGCGAAAATGTAATTTTTTTGTGAGTCCTTTGTTTTTATTAAAGAGCAAACAAAGTCCACAAAGCATTCCCAAACCCAAACTGCGGAAGCGGGCTGTCAGAAAAAAGCAGCAAAAATATATATTTTGTTTTCCTCTCGGGATGGAAACATAAAAAAACGACGGATGAAATTCGTTGCAGGGATTGCCGTTGGGCAGGGTAACAGTAAGTGAAACATGATATTTTTGTTTGTCCTCTTGCTTTACCTTGCTTAAATGTATATCCATGAAAGTGTCAAAGTGCGGCTGGTACAATTACGGGTATTTTTCACGACCGTCGCGGTATTTGTGGCAGTTCAATTAATTGTGCAGTCTGTCTTTCCGATCGAAACCGCTGATGAAATAATTGGAAAAGCGTGCACAAATATATCACACTTTTTCTGCAGAAATCTGAACATTAAACTGTTTTTATCTGGCTTTTAATTAATTTGTTAGGCAAAAGTGCCCCAATGAAGCCGGAACCCAACTATTTAAATAAAAGAAAATAAACTGCGACCTGTCGATGCGTTTCCCAAGCCTTTTTTGTTCCTTTCTCTTTCTGCAAAATCACATTATTAAAAATACTTAACGACCGCAGCCGCCAGAGGGAAGCATTCGATGCTTAACATTTAATATCGCCCCCTTTTTTCATATTGGTATTCTTGCTGCTCGACGAAAAATTGCCAATAAAGCAAATTAAAATATGCTTTCATGAAAATAATGGAAATTAAATTTAAGTGAATATCTCATTTGTGTGTGGTGCATGTGTGTGTGTATGGATAGCAATTTTTTTGCTCAACCACATTCAAGGACCTCTGGCTACACTGCACTCCTTTTCTCTTCCTTTGTTTTCCAGCTACTTTGCCGCATTGTTGTTACCGGAGGCTGGGCGGCAGTGTTGGTTGTGGGGCGTGGCTCTTGTCTATATATTTTCCGCAGGCTGTTGCTCGCCAATGTTTTTTGTTGTCAGCATCAAAAATATTTTCCCTACTGCTGCTGCTGTTGCTGCTGCTGCTGCAAATAAAAAGAACCCAAATAAGAAAAGCTGAGGAAAAAAATTGGGCGGCAGGCAGGAAAAAGCTGTTGATAGGGAACAGATCTGTCCGTCCGGGTGTCCTTCAGCTGTCCCAGGGCCATCCTTCAACATTTGCCTGGTCTGTGTGTTGTCAGCCTGCGAATTTCATCTTTTTTTCCCCATCTCGACTTATTGTATTTGCATTTAATTGTGGCATTAAAAATACACCGGAATACAGCCCGTCCTGGTCGGATCCTTATTTATGGCCCCAGTCCGTCTCTGTCGGCAGTCTATCTCATTTCTGGTCCTGGTTCTGGCCTGTTTTTGCCCACCACTCACCATTGACATTGGGTGGGCGTGGCCGTGTGAATGGATATTCGATTTATGTGCCCCATTCCCACAAACACGAACTGGAGGCCATGGAAATGATTTAAGATTGGATTATTGGGTGACAAAGTGTGAAGATATTAAAGCGCTGCCAGTGCCGCCGATTGACAACTAATTGACTGTTAATTGAGTAATCAAATCAAGTACGCTTAGGCAATCGGATTGCTTTGAGTTCTTAGTGGAAATAATACAATAATATTAAGGTGTTAAAGAAATAATAAGACGGTTTCTAAACGTTAATAACACTTTAATTATCAGCATATGGAATGATCTGAACTACTTCTGGCTGTAGGAATCTTTATCCAGCTTCGATGTAATTCACAAAGCCTTTCTGGTATACTGGCAATATTTTAAGTTAAATTAAATGTTTTTTTTATAAATGTTCCTTTAAGTTTTTCCCCTGGCCATTTCTCAAAGAACTCAAGGCTGCATCTAAGTTTCAAAAACTATTTGCTTAATTGTTTAATTTTATGCGCGGAGTTCGCGGAAACTTTATTAAAACGCGCAATTGTGTAGCGTTTGATGGGCGCGGAAGCGGAAGGCCTTCCAGCCCTAGTTAGTTAAAATTTCCGTTTTCCCTGAACCAACACAATTTCTATTCCAGTTTAAGTTTCCCTTTTTTCTTGGCCAAACATCCGTTCCGATTGCGGCCCACTTAAAGGCCAATTGTTGGCACTGGCCGTGTATGAAGGGGAAACCATTTCCATTTCGTTTGCCGACCTTGTGCCCGGCGAGTGTTTAATTAATTTCAAGAACTGAGCCAAATAAATGGCAGGCGGTGCCATTGGCCCCCAAAAGGCAAAAGTAGGGAAAACGTTAAGCGGACCGACTTAAGTCTATTTAAAAATGAGGCAGAATTTTTCACACTTCATGGCCATGCGTCATCAAAGTGATGGATGGCGATGGATCCCCGGACGTCTTTAAAGGGCAACGAAATTCTATTTTTTTAATTAGCGAACCTTTTGCTTTGCTTATCCCTTTTTGGCTTGGGCGTGTTTACATTGTACCTGAGCACGCAGGATTTTAATTAAAAAGCACGAAATTGACAGGATGAAAAAATAATGTTTACCTTTTGCCACCGTGTTGGTCGATTGTTGTTTGGTGGGTCTTTTGGCAGTCCCTTAATTTCGGCAACCCAAGTGGATTTCTTACTTAATTCCAGCCACTTGGCCACATACAAATTCCACACACTGGAGCGCGAAATTGTAATCAGTGTGGGGTCGTTTCTCGCATTTTTTCATTAAATGTTTTTGTACGCTTTGTGAAAATCTAATTGCGGTTAATTTGGCTCTTTATAAATGCAGGCCCTGTCCACATCACACTACCGCTCATTTTGTGGGCCATAAGTTATGCAAGGTTTTCTTGTTTTTCTAGCAATTTTGGCTTTCGGTTTTTCCTTCTTGTGGCCGGCTAAATTATTTAAGCGATAATGGGGCGTAAAAGTCATAACTTTGGGGCTGTAAATTGGGGGCTTTCTTGAGGGTTTCGGGTCTGCTCCTGTCAAGTGCATTAAGCATGAGGCAAGGGTTTGCTTTGTTTTGCTTTTGGGGTCCAGTTCACTCGACTGAGATAATTTGCTAAGCCATTTCGGAAACGGCTTTATCAATTGTATGGCCGCCAAATGGCTTATTTCAAATGTAATTTATGGTAATCGCTGTCTTAATAACAAACCAATTAGAAAGTTTCCCATAATTTAATCAGATTTTCTTATTTGCCAGCGAAGTCTGCCTGCCAGCCAGTAGAATTTGTCTTGCCAACTCTAGTGCCTTTCCTACGAGGAAAACTTAAAGATTTTCCCTTTTTTCGCTGTTTTTCTTAGGTTACGTTACGGTACGTCTGCTTCGTTTATGAATAATTCATGAGGTAACTTTATAAAAATAACGCACAAATGGCACTAAAACAAGGCAAGTGGAATGCCAACCTTTGAGCAGAATTTGAAATGCCCTGAAAGTGGTTGAAGTGAAAGTGAATTGAAGTGTGATTGCAAGCCTTCTTAGCGAAAGTGTCAAAGTTAACTAAGTAACTATAGATACCTCATTTTATGAGGTTATTTTCACGTTACTATGGGTGGATACCGAGGTATACAATAGCTGAGTTTAAAGAGTAAATAACCCAATAAGGACATATTTATAATTTTGAAACTTCAAAAGATGTTTTTTCATATTATTTTTAAATATGTAATACAAGTAACCTAAGCTAATGGTCTTGACTTTCCTCTACAAATACTAAAAGCTAGTCTGGGAAATGGCGAAGAAAAGTTTCGCCTGGCCATTACCTGAGTAGCTAAGATGCTAAAAATTTTAAAAATTTCTCAAATTTCAGATGCCTGACGCGTGTCTGTGTGTGGACGAACAAAATATCGTTTATTATGAACAGAAATATGCAAAAAGAAGCCCTCGAACATGGGGGCGAATCTGAAAGCGGCTTAAAGCTTTAAATAATGTGATAAATTATTAAATTTATTTGAGAGAGCGAAAAGTTTACTTCAAAATATATAACAAAAATGGTCGCCGCAATCGTTTAAGTGCAATTTGCATATTCAACAGATTTTTTAAACGAGACTCCAACATATCATATCAGCCGAAGTGGAAACTTTGAACTTCACCTTTTTGTTTTTTGGCCCATCGCAAACTTTGCTGCGGTTTGTGTTTGTTCAATTTGCATACCAAGTTGGCCTCCTTCCCCACCCTCATTTGGAATTGTTAAATTTTTATTTTGATAGCACCTCGTATGCAAATGAGTTTGAGGGAATTGGACCGGCTGGATCCTGTTGACCCGGAACCGAGGAACTTCCTCTCGGACAAGTTGCTTCATTATGTGAGTCGGGGCTTTGGTAGATAAACAACGCAGCGAAAGAGGAAATTAATTAATTTAGGAACAGAGTGTTGATGAATATTTAAGATTCCATTAGAATAATGCATAAAGTTTGCCCGTTTGTGTGCCAAATTTAATTGCGGTAATTGAATAATAAATCTATAAAATGTTACTCATTTCCAAATTGCCATTTCAGCCGAAATCAGTATCCGCATAATTATGCCAGGAACAAAAAGAAAATTAAATAATCTGCAAAATGTGCGGTAAGCTGCTTATAAATCCCGATAATAACCATTAGCATTTCTCAAAGTCAGTGCATAATTATGTAAGCAGCTTTGAAAAATGTCGTTGTACGGATGGCAAGGAAGATACGTCAGTAAGCGGATATTAATTTTGCCTTCGTCTTTTAATTGTGCCCCGACTCAGGCACACACGCCTGCTCTTTATGTGGCTTAAATTCACATCGCTTACCTTGGCAACGGAGCACCCATTTCATCTCATCCCATCTGCTCCAGCTCCAAAGGTGCTCCTGCTCCTGCCCGTGTTCGTGCCCGGGTGACATCAACAATATGAGCATGATGGGCAATGACAGCGATGGCGACACCATGGACACATCCTGCAGATGTCAGCCGTCTGCCGACAGTCAGCTTTCGCCGGGCACGGACCCGATCCACTGACGACCAGGGAAGAGCCTGTCCGGAAGCATTCCTGACTTATGAAATATGCTGAGCAGTGTAGAGCGTGCGGAACAAGCTGTCATGAGAAGGTCCTTATCCCGTATGTCCCAAAAATGGCTGGTGCTTAATTTTGACTACATTTTTTCAGCACTAAGGGAAATAATTTTGTATGAAAACATGCAAAAGATCTTTAAAAATTGAAAAATTGATTGTAAAATTGGGATTTACATTGATCTTTATCCAAAAACAGTTGGTACGAGGAACTACAATTGACTTTTACATTTCTAAAATATAAATTGACTTGTCTATTTTGTGTTTTAGTTTAAACTGTATTCTTGTAAAATAACAGTAACAGAATCATAGTGAAATTTTTATAGTGCTTTTGTGTCAGAAAAAACTTTAATTATGTTGAGCGGAAACCGTAAGTGAGAATCTCTCCTCGGGCGAAAGTTGTCACCATTTTGGCGTCCTCGTTCCTCTAATCTCGTATAATGCTCTCGGCAGCCCTTGTAATTTAGTTTGCAGTGTGTTTTTTGCAGTTAGAGGAGACGGGACAACGACTAATGACTTGGAATTTGTTGCCCGCCAGCCAAATGAGCATGTGTGCCTTGCCCCCGCCCCCTTGTCCTCCATCACTTTCTGTAAGCCAGCTGTTGTCACTTCTGTTTGCCATTAACGCCTCTTTCAAGCCAAAAAATAGAGAAAACTGCAACTTAAGTGCAACAGAAGCGTGAAAATCATTAAGCTGCAGCTGCTTCCCCACCCACTTTATCACACACACATGCCGACAAACAAAGGACTCGGCGGGAAAACTAACTGACACAGAAGCAGACAAAGAGGGGCATCTGTATCCCCCTTGCAGTCCGTCCGACATGACGTATGAGTTATGCAGATAAATTTCATGCCACATCACTCATACCACCCGTCTGCTTTAATTAAATCAAGAGCTGTCGAGCAATTTAATGAGAAAATAGTAAATTAAAAGGTTAAATTTACATTTCAGCACTAAGATAATTATACTTATGTATGCAAAACTATTTTCTAGATCCTGCAGTCCACAAGACCTGGTCAAGCTTTTAGGCTTGCTTAGCATGTCATAAAGTAAATGTTGTTGAATGAATCGGATTTGTTTCACTTATATAAAGAAATCCAAATAGAAAGGTTAATTTTATTTATTTAAATAACCATTTCGCGTGAACTCATCAAAGGTGTTACCCAAATCCAAATAATGCCTTTTTGGTTTTGCCAATCAAAGAAAAAATGTCTTTAAATAGATTTACTTCATTCTTAGGTGGGGGTGGAGGCGGTGGTGGTGCCTGAGGAGGAGCCTTCGTAGTTGCTGCTGGAGTCATGAATGAATCCAATAACTTTTGAAAATCCTCATCGCTACATTCTAATGGTAAAAGAATTTGAAATGTAAATACGAAAATAAACAAATTTGTTCGATATTTAAATTACGTTTAGCTGTACAGGACCGTTGAAATCGTGATACATCTAAGAAAAGTGAAAAAAGGAAGGAGTATTTATAGTTATTAATATATTTTAAACTTATATATACCTTTGCTTGTGTTAGTGCTTAAGTTCTCTTCACTTTGAATAGAAAGTATTGTAGAAGAAATCAATGCAAGGAACAGTAACCTCCTCATCTTGACATCTCCTAACTTAATGAAGAACAAAAGAACACTTCCAATTAAGAAAATACAAATCAAATGATATGCCTTTTAACTCGCAACAAACCGATTTCTCTTTTCAGGCTTAACAAGCGTGCGAATTTAAATGCCCAAAGGCAGTAACTGTGGCTTTCAACCTAACAAAGTAACTCAAACCATGCTTAAAAATATAATAAATTAATTACCACAGGTATCACAATTTTACACATTGAACACAAAAGACATAATCACAGTCATAAAAGGCCAACCGCAAAGCCCATTCAGAGCAACATCCCGTTTGTTTATGCACAATGCCCTTAATGAACAACGGAAATTGGCGACCATTAAAGTACATTCCCAATAAAAATAAATCAAGTAGACAAAGGCAAAAAATATAGGCAATTTAATATGCAGAAGCTCTCAGTCTGCAATTAAATGGATTTTAGCCACAGCTCTTAGCCAGAAGTAGTATTTTTAGTTGGAACTAATAAAGGGTTTGGTTAAAGCACTCCAAATGCAAGCAAGCCATTAGGCTTTCAAAACAGAAATACATTGAACATAAAACCACAATTCTTTTTGTATTAAGAAATCTTTATGGATATATATAGTCTCTTTTAATATTTTACTACGATAAATGGGAGTCAATTCAAAATCATCCATCAGATTTCAAACAAGTTAAGGCAACAGCGCAGTTGTGCAATGCTTAAAACATCACAGAGTTGTTCTGACAATGTTGGTCGTTTTCCTTTTTCTTTATTTGTATTTCCCTCAGTTACAGGACTATACATTCATGGTGGCTGATAAATAACGACGCAATTGACTTGAAATCGCGACCGCTTTTACCGCAGTCAGTGGCAAAGGGATGCTGCGATATAAAGGAGTGTTGTCTTCAGATGATAATAATACATTATGTTCAGTTATATGTGACATTGATGTGCGCCAAGCGACATATGGGTTCAAATTAAATCGCTTTGACATCAGAAACGCCTCAGAATTCCCTTCCTGGATGCTTAAATTCCAGGGAAAATGAATAAATCTGCAGCTCGTGACATCCTTTATCGATTTATTCACGTCACGCGACCATCTCTGGTTTTATGGATCCTGTCGGACGTGTTTTATTGTTGCCTTTTCACACACGCTTTATTTATTTATTTATATGCTCTGTTCCACTTGGCTCTTTCGGTTTTTCCCGCACCCATCCAGCTGTAAGCCGTATTCATTTTTGTTTATCAATATTTGCTTTTTGTATCAATATGCAAAAAACTTTTATTAATGACCAATATGTGCAGATTTCCTTTTCACAGCCTTTTATTTAGTTCAGTTTCCCGGGTCCTCTGGCAATTTTCAGGCGAGTTGGCTGAAATGATGCAATGTAAATTTCATTTTAAAAGCTTTTTTCATGGCTTTAAGTGCTGCCACCGGCTTCTTTTTGTCCGCCGATAAAAATATCGGCGAGCTCAGTGACATTGAAAGGTTGTCAAATACAATATGTATACTGAATATAATTTCTTATATTTTTTGATTGTTTCCCATTATACATTGTCCAATTTGGCATTAATTTAAATGATTTATTTTGTTTCATTTCATTATTTCATTGTTGTTGCTGCCTAGCCGCACAAAAGACTGCGGATCATGATTGATGGTCAAACGGGTCCACGGCATTTTTCCAACAGCATAGCAGGGGCCTCAGCAGGCGCAAGGATTTAATTTGATTGAAAAGCAAACCGAAAAATCAATTCCAGCTAATGGATTTTCCGCACCGCACTAGGCTAGATCCCTCGTATTCGGATTTCATTTAATTTTATATTTTTTCAAGCATTTCCCGCCTTTGGTCTCCAGTCATTTGCATCCACATCCTCTGCGGCATCGATTTGGGCGAAGCAATTTTTCAATAAAGGCATACAAAGAAAAAATGTTTGGTATTCCACTTTAGAGCCGAGGCATCCTTTATTGTTTAGTCGATGTCTGCAACTGCTGGCGTGACTTGTTTTTCCTACAACATATAAGGTGTAATCATCATCAGGCGGTTAAACCTTTTTCCTTTCGCCGAAGGTCGAGAAAGCCAGCCCGTTGTGGTTTCCCTGAGAATTGGTTTCCATTTGTTATATAACTGGGATAATGTTTACTCGGGGATGTCACAAAACCCTCTCGACAATTTCAAACATTTATTTTAATGACTTCATTTGGACAATGCTATATTTTATTCGGAAATATTCAGGTTTCCAAATGTCTTAGAACTGACAAAAACTTTAATGGCTTTCATTTAAATACTTTACTTAATGCCGATTAATTCAGTATTCTACTTACAGGATCTGAAACGGCCGTAATGAGTTTAAGCCCAAAGAGTTATTTTCAGACACGTAATGCTAATCAGCTTCTCAGTTATTGATAGGTCATTTATATTAAGTTCAAAGCTCGTTCAACGCAACCTTGATGCGGCTGCCTGTCTGTCTGCATTTGAATGCCGCGTCCTTGGCTTCGAGTTAATTAGTCGTCTGCGCATTTAAAACTTAATTAACAGCCGTGGCCGTAATTAACGTTATTGGCAGCTGGCAATAACAACACCATCAGCATGTGGCTGTGGATCCAGAACGACGGAAAGCGAACTGCTGCCACCCAACTGTCGGGCTTTATTAACTCCCAGTTGGGTCGAGTACGGGGTCCGGAAGATTGGCATATTCAAAGCAGATCAATAGGGGCCACCGAGTGACAGTGAAATACGCCGGGCAATTGTTTCGCCCCCGAAGAAAAAGCGGAAAAACTGTGCTGGTGCAGAGCTGTGTGTTAGACGTCTCCATGTCGTTGGCAATTAAGCATAAATCCATTGTCACTGCCCGTTGCACATTGTTGTTTAAGCCGTTGCTGCCTCTGTTTTTTCTATTTTTTGCTCTTGCAACACTGTTGCTCTTCCTGGTGAAAAATGCATGAGTTCCCCGGAAGCGGCAACCACCAGCTGCGTTGGCCTGAACCCAGCTAAAGGGCTAAATTCATGAGGGAGTTTCCCGGCAGTGAAAGAGAAAAATGTATGTCAAAGTCAATATTCGCCAGCAAAAAGAAAGTTTTATCAATTGTAAACCAAATTATTTAATAAAACTTAGAAATTACAAAGACAAAATACGACTACTATGATTTATGAGTACTTAAACAAAACAAATATTTTTGGCTTCAGATAATAGTATTTATTATATAATTTTTTCCAGTGCATATGTGTCTGAGCGAGTGTTTGAGCGCGGGAGAGAATGTGGAAAATTTAAACAATAAACGCTTGGTGAGTTCAGCACAATTTGCTCATGCATCAGTCGTCCTCGCTGCACTCCACTCCTTGGATATCCTTTCTCCGCTCGGATTGCTTTCTTCCCCAACTCGACACATTTCTCCTTTGCTTTGGCCCGACAAAAAGAAATAATTAATTTTTATGGTTTTGTCTTTGGGTTGGCACTTTCTGATGTGTTCTTCTGACCAGAGCAGATTGGCATTTGTGGGTTAAAGTCGGGTTCCTGGCCGGGATGAGTGGGGTGAAGTGAAGGTGAATGGGATATAAAGCCACTGCAGGTGTAAGCTGAAATAATTTAGAAACTGTTTGGTTTCCTGTTTGCACATCTGCTCTTTTGTCAGCTGAGAGAAGTACAGAAAGTCTTTCATCAAATTGCTAGTTTTTACCAAAGCAGAAAAGTTACTTCTCCGTGACACAGGTGGAACAAAAAATATAATCATAAATTTTAAATAATATTTCCATATTTATTATTATAGGCACTTGCGTTTTTATACCTCTATAAAGAAGAGTATTTATATTTAAAACATTTATATTAAACACAACAGAGGCAGAAGAGAATATTATTGTATGAAAGGAGTGGCATATAAGTGTTCAATAAAGTATTTGGCATTCATGTTTTAAGAAACACAGGACAAAAGCCAGCAACTTATATTCATAATCCTTAAAGACCTAGCTCATAAACCAATTTATTAGAAGAAGTTCGTGTTTTTGTTTGTGGGAACCAAAAACATACTTAATATTCATAAAATCTAATATAATTTCATTGAGTTGGCACCCCGTTAGCCACATTTAACGACCATTAGAAGGGTCATATAAACATTAACTGCCCCATGTAATAACTGTTTACACGCGCATAAAAATCAAGCTCAACTCCGGTGACTACGTGTATGTACACACTACATAAGGAGGATGTCCAAGCAGGTCAGAGCATTGACCGCACCCTTTCCCTACCGAAACCGACTTTTCTCGATTTTTCCTGCTGCTGTTGTTATTGCCATCGGTGCGGTAAGCAGGTGAGATGTCGAGCATGGCACACACTTCACAGGTAGCCGCAGGATCTGCAGTCGAGCAGAACCGCAGCAGAACCCTACCTTATTGCCAACCTCTCCACCCACTCACTAGCCGCTCCAGTTACACTTACCATTACAGTAACAGTTTCGGTTTCAGTTCCTTTGTCTTTTGGCTCATAACAATAAAGGCAGTAATAAGAATAATAAAATAAAGGAAACTCAGCCAAAGGAGATGGCGGATGGAAAGGCTTTCTTCATGTTGGGTAAAAATTTTAAATATTTTATTATTTAATTCGAGTGAGCCTTGTGCAAAAATTTAATGGACTGCAACGCTCGGCTTCACATTATCATTACAATTGCGAGTATTTTCACCTGGCGGCCGTTAATTCGAGCAGGTATTAATTATAAAGCCCCAATGGGTCCATGGCCATAAACACAGACCATCTTGCGCATTGCACTTCATTTTCTGCTTGGATTGCGGTCCATTAACCGAAGGTTCTCAGTTACCACCATTGTAATGAGAAAACACAGATACTGGCCAACTCAAAGTGAAATTAAAGTGAGATGCCGAGTGCCAAATATGCATTTTAATTAATATTTTTCCCCTGTACGCAGCTTCTTTTTTGTCTGAGGAAACAATATTGATCGAAATTCCATTTCCAGCTTATACTACAATTATTGCCTTCGAACAGCAAAAGAGGTTTAAGATGGTTTAACCTTAAAAGAATATTATTACTTATTAATCTGTATTTCGAAAAGACTTATTAACAAATTCTCATTGCTTCGTAAATTGCAAAGACTTAGCTCATTATTAGTTTTAATAACTTTAATGCTTATTGCTTAAATTTCAGAAACAATATCGAAGCGCCACATCGAATATTTTTCATCACCCCTAACGAGACTTTCCCAAACTCAAGTTATAATTAAAATTTTCCCAGTTTTCCTTCATTTTTGAGATAAAATATGGCCCATAAATTTATGAAAATCTCCCCAAGCCATTTTTAAGGCTGGCCAACACAATTACTTCAGTTTCGCCGTCCCCCACATCGGTTTTTCCAATAATCAAGTTACAATTATTAGGTCAGACTTTGAACTCCCCTGAGGGAATTGACTTTTATGCCTCGGCTCACACACTCTCTCAGGTTCCCTAAAGGAGGGGCCCATTCATACGTAACCATTTCCCACTTTTGCATTCAAGTTTTCCATTTCCGCTTTGGCGCCTTTTTCCTGCCCTCAAGCCCTGCCCTCGTCTTCAGTCCCAGTTGCATAATATTTTATTATCCCCAACGCCTATCTGCATTGTCCTGGCACAACAGGACACTCTCCGCCACCCCCTTGAAGCACCAACACCCCACTTCCATTGCCAGTTATCTGGGAGAATCCTTGTGGCAGAATTATAATCTTACAGGCTCTAACAAGTGCAAGTGCGGCTGGAATTTAATATAACGAACGCCTTTGTTGTTTTCCTCGCTGGTTTGTTGGTTTTAAGTTTTCGTGTATTTCATTACAAGGGAGTTTGGGATTGGGAAGCTGACTGGAATCGGGATTGGGAATAAGGATCCGGCTTGTGTGCTGGTTGCCACATTCAGCAGACGCTTAAATCCTTTACACAAGCTGTTTGCCGCGCATAACGAAATAAAATAAATAATCCCGTTTAATGGGAAGGCCCCGAGTATGAGCGGCACAGTCGGAGGCGCCACTACCTTCAGTTTGCTTACGACATTGCCATCGCCGTCACCAGTCGCATCCCCATGCCCATCTCCCATTTCCATGCCATTTCCATCCGAGCACCAACAATGCCGCTCGGCATCGCATTTCCTTTCCAATTTTCCTCGCCTGTGCCTGCCGCTGCTGCTTCTTTTACTGCTCCTGGTGATTCTGCTCCTTTTCAGCTCCTTTTCTGCTCCTTTTCCTTTTCATTTCTCGCCACTGTTGTGCACACGTACGCGGCTCAAGATTTCCCATTCATATCGTGTGCGGCGGCTGCTGGTGATTTAAACAGGGATGCAAACTAGTTCTGAGCTGAACTGCTCTTAAAAACTATATCAGCACCTATTAAGTCTCGAAAACTCTGTTAGTTTCCCAGGATATACAAAGTTTTACCTGGGTATTAAATACAGAATATTACTCCAGTAGAATAAATTCAAACTGGAAGTTAATATTGATAACAAATTTTGTTCCTTCACTGAGAAATTCCATTTCAATAACCAATAAAAAACTAAAATATTTAATCCTAAGTGGGTATTGATAAACCAATCACGTTCACCGCGATGGTTCAATTATTCCACTGAATCGCTGAACCACTGAACCACTGAACCGAACAAATCAACATATTCGATCTGCCTGCACCCCTGAACTTTAAGGGGAATATACATCTTCTCTACTCGGAGTCGACATCCTGTTCAATATGCATTTGGCTGGTGGTTAATGCCGCCTTGGGAGTAACTGATTGCCACAGTGGCACCATTATTATGCATTCAGATTGATGCACGTCCTCGGCATTTTTTCAGCCATCCAGCCGCAAAATGCATACAGACACACATCCTGCCGGTATCCTGATTGCGGTCCCAGTCTAGGGTCCTCTAATCCTGCAGGGCACATACATATAACGAACACACTTAACGAGCACTTAAGCGTCTTCGCTCGGAGCTGCTTAGCTCTAAATATTAAGTTTAATTAAATATGAGCTCATAATCGAGTTCGCCCATTTAGCCTGCTGACCAGCTGGCCTCACTTTCAGTTTATAGCCACTTTATCTGGTTAATTAAAAGGTTGGCTTTTAATTGAAATCGCTCTGATATCTGAGCTGTCACAATTGCCATCTGGCCCCCTAAGCGGATGGGTAGAGTTATGTGTGATTAGTGTAATTGCCGCAGGCTGGTTTGAAAATTATTATCCGATATGTAGAGGATTATCTAGAAGGTCCTTGAGAATGCCGATGGTTGGGCATTTATCTTGGGCTTAATCAATCAACTCGGGCACTGAATATAATATATTCGTCTGGTCGAAGATAACCTACGGCCATAAACGAGCAGCTCCCACATTTTATTGGCTATTCCCCGATGGCCCAGTAAGGGGCTCCTTTGGAAAGGTCTCTGTCACTTTGGGTTTTATTTGGCTTTCCCCGGAAAACATATTTATTAGCAACATGTCGAATGGGTAATGCAATCGAGGCCTTGAATCAGTTTTCGCCAAGACTGTGCGTGCGTGTGTGCGAAAGTGACTTTTCAATTTGAATAAACGAATGTTGCTGGGTAAATATTTGATTTATTTTCGGGTGACCTTTGTCAAATAGACACATACGAAATCCGACATTCCTGCCCACACTCCTCGTACAGCGTGGGATGAAATGGTAGAACTTCCTTACCTTAAATTTGTGTAACACATCTGTTTTTGTGGCCTTTCTTAAACTTATGGTAATTTATTATTATAAATTATAATTAATAATTAAAGTATAATTTTTAAACATTTTATTCTGATGTTAAATAAAAATTCTGAATATACTCCCAGAATATTTTCAATTGAGTGAAGTTATGATATGTCGATGGTATCCATATAGAAATCTCTTCTTGACTTGATATACAATGATGAAAGACGAATAAATCACTGAAAAGTTAGCAGTCTTCTATCTCGGTGATACTTTTATGACCTCTGCTATAGATAAATATTCGAAACTCGCACATTTGTCTCTTTGTATCTTTTTGACTTGGATGTCGCCCGAAATTCAATTTGCATATTTCCATCTCCGGCTCTAGCCTGGTGCACAAAAGTTTATAATTTCCATTTGTGTTGCCTTGCTCGACAAGCAATTTTCGCTTTATAACTCCATTGCCGCACAAGGTCAGGTCGAGAGCAGGAAAACCAATTCAGAATAATCTGGCCAATTACTGCCGACGCTCCACAAGGTCAGTCGAGTCATTTTGGCAACGCACAAACGATTATTACTGCATTAGGACTCGGCAAAGAAACGCACATGTGAGTCGCATGCAGATAAGCAAACGTAATAGAAACAGATTATATCCCATCCCATATCCACCGGGGACCCACAGTCGGAGCCCCTTATTCCACATCTCCATACCCGAATTCTCCCTCCTTTGGTCTCCATCCTCGGTTCCCATTCATCCGTAACATAATCGTAAAAGTCAAAGCTTAGCTCAATGCTAGATTGCAGCATTTTGTATGGAGGGAAATTTTTAAAGCGCTGCTTGGGGAATGAGGTATAATAGAGATGCTCTCCGGACTCAAGGATGTGACTCTTAACAAGGGGATTTGACTTGAAGTTCTGCCAGATTAAATGTGCATATAGCTGGGTTCTTTAAATTTAAGCCGAAAATAATGGGATCCAGAAAGCGAAATCGAAATGATTTTTTGCTCCTCAAAATTTAAATTGCTAATTTAACGTCAATCAAAATAATGTATATTATTACAAAAAATGTTAAACTAAAGTGATTTAATTCGTAAAACAAACGACTCAATAAGGTGACAACCGCTGACGATTAAATAAAATAAATATAAATTTGGCACGACATTGAGTTGCGTTAAAATAAATGAGTAAAAAATTTATTCAAAGTCCCATTAAATAGTACATTCAAATTACTTTTGAAAAGTGAAGGTATTTTATCATATGCGATGACTATAAATGTCAACAAAGATCTTATCTTTATTAATAGTTCAAGTTTAAATGCAATTTTTTCAACAAAATTCTTTAGTCCTTTCCTGATTATGTCTCCTTGATGATCTGCGGCTTGAAGTCCTGCTCCGAAGCTTTCTTGAAAGACTCAGCATAAAGAGGAATCCTTTGGGTCATCCGGAAACCCCAGAAGTCCTTTACTTGGCGGCACAAGTTCAGATCGAGCTCAACAACCAAGAGGCCATCCTTGTCCCGGGACAAGCTCTGAACGAAAAAATCACATTATTATTATAAAATCTTTTCTTATTTCAAGAGCAAGTTGATCCTTGACTTACCGGGGTTCTCGAACCATCTGGAGCAGCGACGTAAGAAGATCCATAGAACGGTCCAAACTCTTTGTGGGCCTTGTTACCATCCCCAGATGTGTACTCGTTGGGGAACTGCTCCGTTCCAACGCGGTTTATTGGGACTGTAAAGTAGCTATTGGCGATGGCAGCATTCCTAGCTTCAATGCTCCACAGGGGCTCCGATAGACGGCCGATCGTAGCTGAGGGATTGAAGACAATCTCCGCTCCATTAAGACCGAACATCATCCAGTTCTGAGGATGATGGCGACCATAGCAGATGTTTATGGCCAGCTTGCCGAATTCCGTCTCAAAGACCGGATGTCCGGTGTTGCCCTCCATGTAGTACGTAGATTCATTGAAGTCTCCCACCCGGGGAATGTGGTTCTTGCGATGCTTGCCCAAGTAACGACCAGTGTTCGAGATGACCACAGCCGTGTTCCAAATGGTCTCGCCGTGCTCAATGTCGCGCTCCAGGATCGAGTGAATAATAACCATGTTGTAGGCCTTGGCCAGCTCAGCTAGCATCTTGGTGGTAGGACCGTTCTCGGCTTCCTCGGCGAACTCGCACCAGGGGAACTTCTCTCGCGTGCAGAAGGCAAATGGCATGGCTGCAGAAAATTTAAATTTGGTAAACTTTCTTGCTTAAAAATAAGTTCTCTATATTTACTCCACGCTTCTTGTGTGCAAATAATGTTGCATCCAGCTTCAGCGGCAGCCTTGATCATGGCCTTAACCTTGTTCCAAATGGCTTCCCTTTGCTTTTCAATGGGATTTGTAGTCGGGAGTACGATTGAGTTCTGGATGGCACCAACTCTAACTATCCGCCGCTTGCGAGTCTGCTCTTCCCGAGCCGTGAAGCGATAGCCTTTGATTTCAAATTCATTCTCCTGAGCGATATCTGTTGCACTGGCCGGCAGCTCCAGTGATTGACTGAAAAAGAGGGTACATTAAATATATATTTTAGAAACAGGAGATTATTTGGCCAGATGTCTTAAACACAGAGGTAGGCCCTGGTTGACCTTATAGAATGTTTGTGATTATCATCACCATATGGCGATGTCGTCAAACTGGAGAGCTTATCACTCAAATAACGAAACCTTTTGAACTTAAAAGAAATAAGGAACAATATTTAAGAAATCGTATAATTAAGACAAATTATCTGGTCAAGCCTCTTTAAAAATATTAATAAAAGAGCAGTATACTCTGTAATTGCAAGTTTCATTTTGTTTCTACGTTTCACTTTCATCGCCAGATGTTTACCCAAATGAATATGTAAGTCGGAAAATAAAAGCTCGTCGAAATACTTTGTATTAGTTCTATATTTAAATGGATTTTAGTAAACATCTTTAAATAAATATACCGAAAATTTAGGGACATTGTTAAGAGCTGGAATTGCCCTGGCGTTAGCCGTAAGATTAAGATTAAAATATTTTTAGAATTATCTAAAAATCGTTTATGGCCACCCCACCTGATGCTCCTACTTTGTAACGCCTTCTTATCATAATTGCTTCTCAGCTGTACTCACTCTTCTTCCACACCGTACAGAATTCGCTTGACCTCTTTAAGTTCATCAGCAGGTAGATGCTTTTCCAAGCATTCATTCAAGTTTTTCAGTTCAAATGCCGACATTTTCCTCAATATTTAAGCAGCAAGAAATCTCGTCAATTATGTAGTTCAGAATTAATTAATAGAACAACCTTCTGCATCCAGCTCACAATATGGAATGATTCTGTCAATGATCGCGCTCTCTTCTTATCTCCCTATTCTCAATCTCACTATTTTTTTGTATGCCTCAGTGGTTTTTCTCTCTGTTGTACTCTCTTTTGTATAAAAATAGAGAAAAACATATAAGTAGACACACTCGTTGGCATTTAAATAGCATAATAATGAATTTATACTCAATGCCAATATTGTTAATGTTTTTGTATAAATTTTATCAGAACGGAAAATTGTGCACTTAAAAATAATTTTCAAACTATTTCGACTTATTGGATGCAATATTAGGGGAAAACTTATTTATAAGCGATAATGTATTCATAAAAACGAAAAGAAACCGGTATTGTTAACCGCACTGACCTAGCAATAATTAAAACCAGCTTACCAAGATTCAGTTTGTTTACTAAATTGCGGATGTAAGTCGATAGTTTCATTATAA
Source organism: Drosophila eugracilis (assembly GCF_018153835.1). Classification (NCBI taxonomy): domain Eukaryota; kingdom Metazoa; phylum Arthropoda; class Insecta; order Diptera; family Drosophilidae; genus Drosophila; species Drosophila eugracilis. The sequence goes on from NW_024573616.1 coordinate 990,495, forward strand.
ACCAAATTGAAACTGGGAAAATGTTCTCCATATTACATAAAAAACTAACCCAGTAAGCAAGATAAAACTTTAACACTTTGTTAAAACATACAAAAACACCACCATGCCAGGCAGAATTTTATTAACTTTAAACTTTTCTGACACTATTTTCCGTTTAAACCAAATGACTTAGTCAAAGCGATATAGCGATCGATATTACTTAAAATTCTGGTCCCACTTCAAAATCACCAATAACTAAAGACCTGTCCTCAATATGCAAGGAAATCCCATGTGAGCTGATTTTCTCAAACTCTGGTAAATATTGAATCACTTTTGCGCACATCCTTATCTTTTCAGCCAGAGCATCTCCGTTGTGAGCCACTTTGCCAGAAAGCTGACAGCGTTTGGGCCATTTTGTATTAGAAAAGATTAACTTAAAGGCGAATGTGGGTCGTTGGTGCTTGGAGGCAATGCAAATTACCCGAAATCTTTCTCGGGCGAAAACTGTTTGTTTGTCTAGTTCTGGTGCTCCTTGGTATGCGTTTTGTTTTCTTTTCCAGTTGGCAACTCAATTGAGTGTAAAACAATTTCATTAAATTGACAGTCGTCGCGTTCCTTCCAGCTTTCCTACCAACTTTTCTCCGCGTGTGTTTTTGTTTGCTTTGTCGTTTCATGGGAACCAGGACCCCACATTCATTTATTGAGCAGTGGCATTGGCAAACCGGGTCCTGGTCCCAGTCCCGGTCCCAAACCGATCTGAACGGAATGGAACCTCATCATTGTCGATGTCGTCTGCTCGCCGGTTTTGTTCTATTTTTATTATTATTTTATTGTCTGGCTGCAGTGTCCATGTGGGAGCGGCTGGGGCATAGCAAGGACCTTCCCAGGACCTTCTTGCCATTGCAATTTATCGCATACGCTTTGGAAACATGTTCGCAGGCATTTTTATCATTTCCGCATTTATATGGTTTCCGCTTGAGCTGCAAGCAAACTAAGAAGTGGCTTTCTGCCTTATTGCCCCCGAGATTCCCTCCCGAGATTCTCCCTTGGACATCCCACATCCTCCAGTCCAGGATGTTCTAGCAGCTGAAACAGAAACCGAACCTCGCTCAGCCGAATGAATTGTTTAGGTTTAATTTATTGTACTGAGATTGGTTATGGGCTTCTGCCCGGGTCAAAATCACCCAGTTACACACACATTGCACTGCCAGAAATGAATTGCCCAAAAAGGGGCGGGTCATCGATGGGACATCCAAGGCCGAAGTTCGACAAAGTTTCAGTTTTCAGTTTGATGACATCCATTTATTCATGAAACCAAGCTGCATAAAGATAAATGGAAATGTCTGTGATTTCTGAAGCAAAGTAACGAAAGGGAAGAAGTATGCCAACTTTATTTGCTGGACGTTAATTAAATTGAGCTTATGTCAATAAAGAAATTTTTGCTTTAACAATGTGATAGAAAAATGTATGGTATTTAATAAAGAAGCAAATTCAACTAGCTTAATAACATGAATTTTTGGTTTATTTAAGGCCATATAGTAAAGAGAAAATAACAAATAAATCAATCAAATTGGTTTATCTTAATTAAGTCGCAAAAGCCAATCACTGAATTGTATGTCCTCAAATAATTTTAAAGGCCAACATAAGGGCCTTTGTACGTAAAATATTTTGCCACAAATAAACTTTTACATCTTTGTACACAAATAAACAAACATAATTACACAGGAATGCCAACTTTTTAATTTAAAAAGTATTTATTGAGTCGTACTAACTAAGTATGTATAATACTTTACAAAGTTAATGGCAGCAAATCATTTCAAAAATGTATAAAATGCATAAAATGAAATTCTTTTATCACTACTAAGTAAAAAACTTGGATATTCAAAAAAGTGTACCACTTGATCTCAAACAAAACGCTTTTTGCTCCTGGCTGAAACCACTCACCAAAACTTCTTTCCCGTGTAATTTTCAATAAAAAATATAACACTCGAAAGGACAGGAAGCAAAAAATTACAACTCTTACATTCTCTGTCCATTCTCCGCCATTAAAAAAATGGCAAAAGGGGCAAGTGGGGCTCGAAAAGCAAGGGACACAAAAAGAGGCAGCAGGACTTGTTAAGGGTAAGTAATAAATCTCGGCAGCTTGTGTTGTAACTTAAATTAAATGCTGCAAAATCGGCTGGGCAATGGCCAACTTGTGTGGACTCTTGACAGCAGCAAAGGAAAAATACGAGGAAAATGTAAAGGAAAAGAAAGGAAAATCGCGCCGCACGCAGCCAACTTAAAAAATGGGAGGCAAAGTGCACCGAGACGTGAGCCAGCCGAAACAAGGATCCGAATTAAATAGAGTTTTCGAAAAACAAGCGGCTAAATATGCTGCAATTGCTGGCTCTGTCGGAAGGATCAGACGACTTTCCCCTAGTGCCATTACTCAGTTTTTTGCATATGCAAGAGTCGGGCGGCCAGGAACGATTCTGCACGTGGCAAACAAAACTGTTGGCCACTTTTTAGCAGAAAAGCGGTAAATTTATGGCTTCCAGCATTTGCGTGTTGGCAACTTTTTGGATACTCCTCCACCTGGAAAAACGGCGAAAATATTACATTTCCCACACGTAGCGCATAGAAGAGTTAAATTGGCAAGCCAGAGGATGGAAAAAAAAAACAACGAAAATCAAATGCAAACAAATGAGTTTTTCCATCCAAACTCGGTTATCAAACGGGGTAAACTGAGCGCCGGCTGACTATTCAATTTGCGTTAATGGCCAAAATATTGGCAGGGCTCAATTGGGCCCTCTCAGTTATGGCATGAATATTTCAACGGCATGCTGAAGTATTTCGCAGGAAAAGCGGCTTACATCTAATTTGATTTTGCTAAATTATGTTTTCATAGAATGGGGTCAAATAAATTTCGTTTGATATATTTCCGTTGGCTGACTGTGCGTGTGCGTTATTATTATGATAAATTGGTAGCTAAGCGTCAACAGCGCTGCCTTTCATGATCGAAACAATAACTTTTCCGTGGGTCGGACAATCACCACCGAAAACCAATCTAAAATTTCCCGTCCCAAAAACTGCATTAAGAGGGTGGCCAGCCAGCGTCGTAAATTAATACGCTGGCGAAACTATAAAATTGAAATTATGGCAACTGCCAACTAATGAACAGCGATAAAAATAAATACAAGACCTGGCTCTAGCAAACTGCCGGAGAAAGTTCGCCACTTGCACCTGAATGACTTTCTAGCCAGCAGCGAAACTATGTCAATACATTCTGAGCCAGAGTTCAGAGTCATTGCTTCGAACTCATCCAAAGTTTCTGAAGTTTCCACTGTGGAAAGTGTAGCCTCCCTTTCAGCATCGACGGCGCAAACCGACCGATTTTCCGAGCTCATTTCCGAACTCTCACGAAAGGTCTCTCTCTCTCACGGAAGGACTCTCTCTCTCACGAAAGGATTCTCTCATTCCCGAAGGCACTTCGGGTCTCTCTAAGCTTTATTTCTCTTAGGTTTTGGACCTTTCAGACTCTCTTAGATGTGCGAGTGCAATGGGGATATATTGCTTGCGCCGCGAAAACGAGATAGCCTCAATCAACCCGCACTGCTCACACGCCGTGAGCTTTCAGAGAGAGCCACTTGTGACGCCAGGGAATAACAATCCTTAATAAAACGAGCTGACTTTCAGTTTGTAAACACAAAGGCATTTGAAGTTCAAAATTCTAGTTTTGGCAATAGCCCGTTTGCTCATGAAAAATTTAAACACAATTTCACTTTTATCGTAAATTTTTTAAAATATCAACTTAGCTTTACCTTTACTTTTGTAGGTTTAGATCAGTTGGTAATAAAAAGTTAATATATAAAAGTAAACTTGAGTTTAGTACAGTATAACAGTTATTATATATTGCTGTTGGGATTTTTAAAATGATTGAAAATTTCTTTCTGATTACATAATGCTGTTCTACATAACATTTCAAATTTCATGGTGGACAGGATAAGCAGTTGAAACGATAAATTACTAATATTTAAAATGAAGGCTTGATAAAGTATAACAAACCAAAAATATATTACGAAATACTTACTAGTGCTAAAATTGCTAACAAAATTAAGAGAAATACAGAATGTTATATAGTTAAAATCAAATTATTTTTTTTTATGTTATTCATTATTAAAGCTCCTTTTGAACAGAATTATGAAGTGGGATACAATCATACATTTAAAAATATATGTTTTATTTTTATTTTCGCTTAAAAGCCGAAATATTTTCCGTACTCTGTACAACTCCGTGAAACAACGACTGTGTTTTGATAGGAATACGAGTGTTGTATTGTTTATTTAGCAAGTTTAAATTGAAATGTTTTTTTTAAGTGAAGGCCTGTTTGTTTGTGTTTGTGTTCTGGCGGCACATGCAACATTTGACATTGTTGGTAGGCAGTGTTGACTTGTTTCCTAGTCGCCGCTTGCTATTTAGGGATTTGCACTGGCAAATGTGCAGTGGGTGCAGTGTGAGGCGGAAATGCGTTTCGAGTCCGCTGGCCATTGTTGTTGCACTTGTTGTTGATTGTTTGTTATGAATGGCTTACCCACACACACACACACATTCACCAAGTCTGGAAGGGCAGGGGGTGGACAACGTGAACGTCAGCTGAGTGGGGCACGTCTGAGCATTTAAGCGGGGAAGAATGTGGGTTAATGGGTTTTTAGTTGCCCTTTTCATTACTCGGCAGACACCCACATACGCGCCAGCTGCAAATTGTTTCGTTGTGCGAAATGCTAATCAAATTGCATTCCACGCGCTTCTTAACTCGGTCCACAAGTCCTCAAAGTTCCAGAGAAAGTTTGATTGCCTCTCGGCCAGGGGTAAACATCTACACAATTTGGCCGAAAACAACAAAGCCCAATATTACCGCAAACTTCTAGCCGCATAATAATGGCAACAGTTTCCTTTCTCACGCTCCGCTGATTATTATGTGAAACACGTTAGGTAGGCACACTATAAAAAAGGATGACTAAAGAGAAAAAAATATCAAATAACATCATCATGATTGATTGAGTCTATTGTAATTTACTTTGAAAAGTCAGAAACTTATTGGCGGTCTTCTTCATTAAAGGCAATATTACTTTACAATATTAATGGAAGCAAAATTCACTCATAAATAATTCTATAACATGTTTCTTCCTTTTTAGTTTATAAAAAGTAACAGGATTTAACTCAAAATAACATAAAAATGTGATTGAAACATATATTAATCTTCCAGCTTTATTACACTTTTCCCAGTGCATTCACACGCATCAAGCTACAAGAGAATGCACAGCTAATTAAAATTTAATTTAATGACCGCTCTGAGCACGTGGAAAACCTTCCTTGCGAGGCAGCCAGGCGTTGGAAAATTCGTGGAACTCGATGCGCCTTCCATCGCTAATTAAATTAGCAGCCGTATGCATGCAGGGAGCGATTTTTGAATTACATTCCCGTCCAAAAACCCGAAAGGTGCAACATGGTAAAGGGGAAGTGAGAAAACGGGAAAATGAGAAAATGCTGCACTGACCAAACCGTAAAAATGCCACACACAACGAGCATTTTCCTAATTGAACATGTGTCCGACATTCAGGAGCATACTACACTATACTAACTATACGTAAGCAATGCAAACACAGACACAAAGTACACCTTTTGCATTTTGTTATTGTTTCCACTTCAACTCTTTACAGTTCATTAATATTGCGGGGGGACTACCGGGGAAGAGGGCTTATTGGAAATTAAAAGCCAACTTCATTTGCGTTTTAGCTGGCACTCTTGTGTGTTTCCTCGCTCGTTTTCCACGCGAGTTTCCCATTTCACCCACTGCCAGCTAATTTAAATTTTTTCCTTGTTTGCTGCTGAATTTATGCTTGACAGCGGGTGGAGACCACACAAATTGAGGCATAAATTCAGTTGCATTCTCATATTTTTTTCTTTTTTAATTTAAACATTGCTTTGGCCACGAATATTAACTAATAAATATTCAAGCTCAGGCATTTTTTTAATCAAGGTAATGGGATTAATGCTTTGACAGCTGAACAAGTTTAGTAATTTTGTTGTTTTCCATTAACTTCCAAAAGTTTTTGGAATAATCATATTTAACTCGGATGAATTCTGATGTTTTGAATATTTACAACCATTAAATAATACCTGTCTTCAAGTTTAAATAATTTCACTAACCCTTCTTTATATGAGAAAATGCTTGAATGATGTTTATGCAAAGGCTGAATAGATTTTAAATTTGCTTAAGCAAAAATTTGGTTATAGTTTTCATAATTGATATATGAAAGCTTTAAATTTGAATAAATATGCCAGCTGACAGTCCGTACTCAGGCATCTGAAACTTGCCTGCTGAGGCCATAAATTCGTAATAACTTTAATGGCAGACACTTGATGGACACTCGAAAGTGTTTTTAATTTCAATTAATATACAAGACACTCGAGGGTAAAAATACAGACCCAGTGAAATCGACACACAAGTGACTCGGGTCCTTGACCAGGACTCAACTCAATCTCAATGGCTCCGAACGGAAATCAACTCAAGTGGCGTCTGCCTTTGATGCCTGAAACATCGTCCATCGTCCATCTGCAGTTGCACGGAAAAGTCGGAAAAAGCGGGAGCAGCTGATAAAAGGGAGACGTAAATACCTTAAAGTTTGCTTAAACTTTCGCCGCTGGCCAAGAAAATTAGCAATGATACCCCGTCGTCGGCTTAAGGGCTCCAGGGTCATAATGCCCTCATTAAGAGTTAAGCCAAAGTTAAAGTTTCAACGCAAGCAAAAAACTGTTCCGACATGTTCTGTGCGGCTGGAATATCCTGCCCTAAGCAGGAAAATTATTAAACAATGCCCAGGGACTGCAGGACGAGGCGGTGATGAGGCGAGCATGATGACAATGAGGACCCTGGTGCATGCAGCTATGAAAATGGCAAAGTGCTGACCTAAGCCCACAAACAAAATGGCACACTACACGGATGGGACGACAAAAAGTGTCACAGCAGCTCAACACAAAAACTCAAATTCCGAGGGCCTCAGTTCGACTCCGGCTGGTACTGGTCCCTACTACTGAAACTGAACCCGGACGGACCATTGGACGGCGGACGGATGGACTGATAGACGGTTGGACATGACGAAGTGTCAGTGGCTCAGAGCAACGAAATCCCAATGTAGCCAGTGATAAGGCCAACTACAGAGCCACGTGTTTGCTTTTCAATTTGTGCCAGCAGCCAGCAGCCGGCTGTGGAATTATGAATAGGCCGGCACAAAAACAAAGCGCCCAACAGCAGATAGACATCGTGAATGGGCCAAGTGGAACGGCTTTCTGGGGGCTATGATGGGTTAAAGGGGCTGATGGGGGCTAAAGGAGGAGGTTACACGGAGCGTTGAAGCATTCATTGAAGCTAAACAGGATGTGAGGCGAGGTGCAAGTAGGGATTCCAGGAATAGGATGCAGCGGCATTAGACGGTATGAGATGGGAGGACCACGCTTCGATGCCGACAGGCAAAGGAAAACAACTTTTGCAAAAGTTGTACTCGATTTGTGTTCTACTTTAGAGCTCTAGCTCGTCGTCTGCTTTCCTGTTTGGTACATCACTACTTATGGCAAGCTGCATCGCATGAAATGCAAATGTTAATCTGCAAGGATTCAAAGTCGCTTCGGATGAGCATACAAATTTCATGGAAAGCTCTCTGATAGCTCCAACAAATTTGAAAAAACGGAGGCCAGCGTTCAGAGCTTAAGAACTACTTTATCAATTCAATTCAAAGGATAATATGACTGTTTATTAAAATATATGGACCTAAATTCAAACTTCAAACTTTTTTATTTTACTAAGTACCTTATTATTAAAATTCCTTTTTTTTTCATGCCAAAATGTAATTGCAAATTACGTTCCCATAACGTCTTCTGAAAAACCTTCAGATATAGCTTAAGCAACACTTTTCGAACAAGAAATGTGGAGCAGTCAACATTGCTTAGACTCGAAATGTCACAATTCAAGTTTACCTGAATTTTAAAAATTGTAGCGTAGCTTTAGTAAGCAGACGAACTTGCCATCAGCTTAGCCTGGCCAAAAACATACTCAAACAGTCTTCAAATTCACAAAAACTGTACACCATATTAGCAAAATTATATAAAAATACAAAAAATATAATCCACCCAGATAGAAATCTTTTGAGTAACAGACTCCAAAATGGACCAAGCAGCGGAGCGGAAAACCCTGATTCAGGAAAAGAGAAAACAAATGGGAGACAAGAGGATGACCTTGGGAATGAAGTCATTCTATGCCTCTGTAATGGGCAGCATTTTCCGGACCAGCGATGAGCCGCGAAACTCGTTTTCCACAATGCATAAGCGCCATAAGAAAGATGCTGAATATATTCACCCAGATTATCGGGAAGTTGCAACAGAAGATTATGTGCCCACTTATCAAACTGTATTCGACGACGACAGGGACCCAGTGCGAGAGCCCACATTTGCCAAGCACCGCATACCGCTGTAAGATTGCAGGGTTCGTCAAGTGATTTGGGTGATAAATATTACTAATTTGGGTTTTTAGGCAAATACGATGTCTGGAGCGGTATTCCGATTCCAAGCGGGCTTATGCTCATCAGTTCAAGCGAGAGATCCAACTCCTGATCGACAATCAGTCGACAGCCGAGGATGCTTGGCAATTCGTGAGGTTAGCCACAAATTCCATAAAGTAGAACGATCTCAAATAAATTTATTTTACTTTTGTATATGAAAATATTAATATTTACAGTTCAAAGTACATATCTAGTAATATAATACTAATTGCAATTTTAAATTTTTACAGAACTATGGCTTATACCACACTTTGGCCTCCGCTGCATACAAGAAAGGAACTCAAGATCTTTGAAAAGGACTTTTGCAAACTTACACCGGCTGAACAGAACCGCTATGATAAAATAATGGCGACAAATTTTATTTAAGGGCACCCAGGCTGGCTATGTTAATTACTTATTTCTTAAAGCCCAAAGTAATATTAAAAATTTAAAAATCGATCGAACTAATCTTCATAGTAATAATTATATTTTAAATATCGTTTTGGTTCATTGTACATTTTAACACGTTGGAAATTAGTTCTCTTAAAATGGGCATTTTGAGAATCATACTCTCGAAAGCTTTTAATACGAACTCTTTCTTAGTAAGATAAGCTCAGCTTACGTCTCTCGATCGGCTTAAAAGCTTTACCCACGTCCTCTCAGTAGCAGTACCTCACTTTAGCCTCTCATCGATTATCATCTCCAATCGCATTTAAAGGTCTCTCGTCGGGCAAATAGCGATCAGTTGTCTTGGCGTCTCGAAGGCGATTGTAGTTTAAGTTCTCTTCCCGGTTCTTCGATTCGAGGTCGACGTGCGTAATCACATAGACGCGTTTTTAATAATTTATTATAGCTGTGCAATTCGTTATTACGATCGGTGGGAAATATCCCAGAAGATGAAGTCAACGCGACAAGTAGTTGGGATTTTTTTGTCCACTTGCCTGCTGCCGTTCATCTTTCTACAAAGTGTTCAGGCCCAAGGAAGTTAGTATCAAGTTATATGTGATTCACTCAGAGCTGACTCATTAATTGCGACCGGTACTTAACCACGTTAAGCGCAATGGCTTAACTGAGATTCAATGAGATTATTGGACTTGAACTTAACCATTTTCCCATGTCAATGACTTAATTAAGCGCACTCGTGTGATTTTGAATGCTATAACTGAATCGCCGCACAGCTGATTACATTATCATTGGATTTTACGGATGACGACAAAGTTAATTGTTTTTGTTTATTATCAATTAGCAACATTTGATCTTTTGGCAATTTGTTTTTAAACTTCTTTATTTAAAAGTGAAATCATATCTTTAAACAAATTTACAAAAATGTTATCACATTTATGTTTAAAAAATACAATGTTCATTACATGGACAGTATTCAAATTTCAAAAGGAGTTACAACTATTTTATTCAGAACTATTTCATTAAAATTATAACATATATTTCAATATATATGTAAAATTGTGAAATCTATTGGAAAATCCATTTAAACATTGGTCATCATTGACTGTTTCTAAGCCTAAGTCAAAGTATTTGACATATAAATGACTAAGGCTTTTTTTTAAGATATAAATCTATAAAATTTGGTAACTGATTAGTATGAACTGTTTTTATTTGTGTCCAGAACCTGTCCAAGAAACAACAAAATAAAAGGGAAATGAAAAATGTGAATCAATTAAGTTATCAATGTTATGCCTTGTGAATTTGGCATTTTCCCAGCTTTTTTCCTGTCACATTTTTATTTAATAATCAATCTTCCTCAATTTTCATTGTTTAGGCTGTAGAAATCCCAACCAGAATCAGGGCCAATGTTTGTCCATATACGACTGTCAGAGTCTGCTTTCCTTGGTCCAGCAGACATTCGTTACCTCGGAGGACAGGAACTTCCTTCGCAACTCGCAGTGCACCAATGGAGTGGGCCGCCAGCCTCATGTTTGCTGCACAAATGATCGGAGCTATGGCCCACAGGACACCACCTCCACAGCACCACCAGTGACGCCTGCCAATCCGGGCCAGCAGGGTCAAGAGGGTCAGCAAGGTCAGGGCAACCTGTTACCCTCGCCACCGAAATGTGGACCGCACTCCTTCAGCAACAAGGTCTACAATGGCAATGACACGGCCATAGACGAGTTTACCTGGATGGCTCTGCTTGAGTATGTAGATCGTAAGTGGAGAGATTAAGTATAATGTTTAACTTTTTAATAAGTCAATGTTTTTCGCCCTGTTAGGTAGAGGACGTCGTGAGCTTAGTTGTGGTGGCAGTCTCATCAACAGTCGTTATGTTCTTACCGCTGCCCATTGTGTTATTGGTGATGTAGAAAAGGCAGTCGGACGCCTGTAAGTAGCTTAAGTAACTTAACCAACCTTTGTTGTCAAGAGAAACAATACACAATTTAGGAAGTTATCTTAACTTCAGAACAATGAAACATATTATTCATATACCAAACTGTTACAAAAGACAGTTCTAAGGCCTGGACTTTTCAAAACAGTTTGAAGATAAAATAACATTTTAGTGCAGTTAATTTCTTAATTCAACGAACAAGTTTTTATTAATTTGTTTAACAGTAATACATTTTGAATTCAAGTGGCATTGACCTAAATTCGCCTGGACCTGATAAGGCCCTTATAAAAATTCAAGCAAAATCGTTTAAAAATTTGAGTGTTTCTTACGTTTTTTTTAGAACTACCGTTCGTTTGGGTGAATATGACACCAGCAAGGATATCGATTGCGTAGATGGCATCTGCAACCTGCCCGTCATTGAAATGGGCATCGAACAGGCCACTGTACATCCTCAATATGATCCCAACGACAGGAACCGCGTCCACGACATCGCCTTATTGCGACTAGATCGCCCAGTTACACTTAATGAGTACATCCAGCCGGTTTGTTTGCCTTTGGTCAGCACACGAATGGCTATCAACATCGGCGAACTTTTGGTAGTCAGCGGGTGGGGACGTACCACCACAGGTGAGTTTTATAGTTGAGGGGTTTAAAGTAGTAAAAACTTTAAAAATAATGCAGGATTTGTATGATAGGTGTATAAAGATTTAAAAAACAAATCAATAGTCAATTATAGCTTTTTACCAATTGATTTTTTTAAATAAGATCTTCAAATAACTAATACTTAAATTATATAATCTTTACAATTACTATATAAAATTAGTTAATTTTTCCTTTATATTAAATTATTATTGTAGCTCCGGTATTTTCCTATTCAGTTCAACTAAAACCGATATGAGCTGTTTGTATTACAAATAATTCGTATCAGAACTTTTCTTAGAACTAAGAACAAAATCAATATTAAATTGGAATGAATAATTACATACTTTAAGCCCTTAGAAAATATTTTATTGATCAGCTGCTTTGTTTTACAGCCCGCAAGAGTACGATAAAACAGCGCTTAGATCTTCCGGTGAACGACCACGACTCCTGCGCGCGAAAGTTCGCCATGCGTAATATTCAGCTGATCAGTTCGCAGCTTTGCGTAGGAGGTGAGTTTTACCGGGATAGCTGCGATGGAGATTCGGGAGGACCATTGATGAGGAGGGCCTACGACCAGGCCTGGTACCAAGAAGGTGTGGTCTCCTTCGGCAATCGCTGCGGACTAGAAGGATGGCCTGGGGTTTATACACGGGTCTCCGACTATATTGACTGGATCCTGGAGACCATTCGGCCATGAAGGGCTATTCTTTGTTCAAATGATGTTTTAATTAAAGTCAAGTTGAGAGCGTTTTTCGGGCCAGGGCACACATCTTTTAATTAACTTGCATTGAATGCGATTTTATCAGCTGCTGTTGCCACGCTGCGTATACGTAATGCGCTTACAGCCGAGCGCCGTTTGCGGTAATTAAAATCGCTGTTCTCCGATGGTAAGAGTCGAGTGGAATAAGTTTCGAGATGCGGCCAACTTGCCCAGCGGCACCTTCTTAGCGCCCTCAACGATTTTCTATGCAATTTGGCAATGAATTTCTATTATGCAAGCACCGTCTTTCCGGGTTTTCCCCGCTACCCATCCCAAAGTTTGCACTTGTTTGCTGGCTGATTGCATTGCAGGCGTGGCGAGGCTGGAAAACAAAGTAGACAAAGGCTTGGCTCATTAATTGTGTGCGCGCAGAAAGGTTAATGATGCCTGCAGGAACCAGTTAGCACGGACAAAGGTACAGTGCCGTCTTTGTGGCTTGGGTTACTTGACCAAATTTACAGAGTAAACGAAAAAACAGTTTAATACGGACTTAAAAACAAATCCTAGAAGTAAATAGCCGATTTCTAAAGGATGCCATCGAAGAGAAATAATTTTCATAGTACTCCCCCTTCAAGTTCATTTAAACTGTAAGGTTATCAGTCGCCCTGGCACCCATAATATTTATGTTAGAAGTTTTGTTAGACTTCAGACTTCCTTCTTGGGAATGCCTATCAATTTGTTAACAACTTTTTAAGTCAGAAAATCTTTTATGAAATTAATAAGAAATAAGGCATAAATCAGAAAATCATTTTATAATTTATAATGAAATTAATAAGAAATAAGGCATGAACATTTTTATCATAAGATTTCTGTTTGAAGAAGGATTTACGCAAAACTTGAGTGCCGCGACCATAAGATACCCTCACTGTTTTAAATATTAAATGTTATTATGTAATATATAATAATAATTAGTGAAATGCCACCTTTTGTCAGAAAAGTACTCAGTGGAGTAACTGATGGTGACGTCACAGTCCATGTGAGCCCTTATAACCTACATTTCTGCTAAAATAGCGAAATAATGTTCCCATTTCAGAAATCTTTGGTATATCGATGAATATTGACAAAAATATTTTATAGAAGGTCAAAGACATGCACAATAATTTTATGGACGTTATAATGGACGTGGCAGGATGGTGCTTGCGCTGTGTATGCAACTCTATCTCTTATAGTTTCTGAGATCTCAGCGTTTATACGGACGGACGGAGGGACAGATGGACAGACGGACAAACAGACGGTCTGACGGACGGATTGACGAACAGACGGACGGACAGAGGGAAGGACGGACGGACGGACAGACAGAGGGACGGACGGACAGACGGACAGACGAACAGGCGGACAGACGGACAGACGGACGGACAGACGGACAGACGGACAGACGGACAGACGGACAGACGGACAGACGGACAGACAGACGGACGGACGGATGGAGAGACGGACAGACTAACGGACGGACGGACAGACGGGCCGGCGGATAGATGAATAGACGGATAGATAGATAGACGGACAGACGGACGGACGGACAGCTGGACAGTTGGACAGAAGGACAGACAGACAGAAGGACAGACGAACGGACGGACGGATAAGCAGACGAACACACGCTAAGACGGACGGACAGATGGACAGACGGACAGACAGACGGACAAACAGACGGACGGATAGACAGACGGACGGACAGACGGGCGGACGGACAGACGGACAGACGGACAGACGGACAGACGGACAGACAGACGGGCGGACAGACGGGCGGACAGACGAACGGACGGACGGATGGACAGACAGACGGGCAGGCGAACAGACAGACGGACGGACAGACGGACAGACGGACAGGCGGATAGACGGGCCGACGGACGGGCAAACGGACGGACGGTCGGACAGACGGACGGACAGACGAACGGACGGACGGACAGACGAATAGACGGACTGACAGACGGGCGGACAGATGAACGGACGGGCGGATGGACAGACAGACGGACAGGCGGATAGACGGGCAGACGGGCAGACGGACGGGCAAACGGACGGACGGACGGACAGACGGACGGCCAGTCGAACGGACGGGCGGACAGACGGATAGACGGACGGACAGACGGGCGGACAGACGAACGGACGGACGGATGGACACACAGACGGACAGGCGCACAGACGGACGGACGGACAGGCGGATAGACGGGCAGACGGACGGACAAACGGACAGACGGACAGAGGAACAGACGAACGGACGGTCAGACGGACAGACGGACAGACGAACAGACGGACAGACGAACAATGACTAGAAACTAACATTTTATTTATCGATAACATTACTTAATCAGACTCCCTTTCCCCAAATGCATAAGTTTAAGAATCTCAATCTCAATTAACATTCCATTATAAGCACCCTGCATTTTGGATCCTAGTCCTAGCTGCTAATGGCCCATTTTACTCAGTCAAGCTAATCCTCTATCTTTCCCTTTATTCTCCGTCTTGAACGCCATAAAACGACGATTGCAAACCCTTTTGACAATTTTTATTCTCAGAATAATATTAAAATATAGAAAAAGTTTTGTAGAAAATCAAATTACAATATATTAACATTTTCTCAAATACTAATTAAAGAACAAACTCTAAGGTAAAAGTGCTCCGAAAACTCACTCCCATTTTACTCAGTCAAGCTAATCCACCATCTTTCTCTTTATTCTCCGTCTTGAACGCCATTAAACGACGATTGCAAACCCTTTTGACAATTTTTATTCGCAGAATAATATTAAAATATATAAAAAGTTTTGTAGAAATCCAGATCACAATAGACTACCATTTTCTCAAATACTAATTAAAGAACAAGCTCTTAGGTAAAAGTGCTCCAAAAGTTAGCTTCTCGTCCATTGATGCCGCTTCTGTTCTGATCGTCGAGTCCCCCAGAAGGTTTAAGGATTCTTAGCTTATACTTATAATGTATTTTATTTTAATTTATACTTCAGTTATTTTAAATATATTTAAGTAATTTTAAAACTATTGCGTCTCCTTGACGAAATTAAGGTTCTAAAGAGTGGTAGAAAAAAATTGTGAAGATCAAGGTCTTTTAAGGTTAATGAAGAAGAATAAGATTGACAAGTTGAATTTACATTTATCTGATTGATCCCACTTGATCTCTTTCGATCTCGCCTGATATGACTACAACGTCAACTGCAATACCGCAAAAAAACATAAACAATGCGAAAAACAAGAAGAATCGCTATAGTCAGGAGCCGCGACTATAAGATGCATATGCAATTTTAAAATATTCATTTTGCTAGAGGAAATTCACATAGCTCCACCTATTGTCAGAGAAAGCATGTTGAGTAACTAATGGTGACATCCCTGACCATGTAAGGTCTTATAACCTAAATTTCTTCATAAATAATAATAATAGAAATATATATATATATATATATATATATATATATTTATATATATATATATATTTATATATATTTATATATATATATATATATATATATTTATATTATATTTATATATATATATATAGAAATAATGTTCCGATTTAAAAGATATTTGGATATTGACAGAAATAAGTTATACAAGGTCAAATGAAGGCATTCATAATAATATTATGGACGCCAAAGTTTTCCGCGGTTTGTGGACGTTAGAAAGGGTGTGGGAGGATGAAAACTCGTGACAAGTTGCAGTGACATCTCTTAAATACGTATTCTTAAGCCTAACTTTCTAGCTCTTATAGGTCCCGAGATTTTTTTCAATTTTTGTTTTCCGGGTTTTGTGGTCGTTAGGGTGGGCGTGGATAGATGCGAAAAAATAATTCGCTTTTGGGGCAACTTGGGGCCGAACTTTCTATCATTTATAGTTTCTGAGATATCATCTTTTCTACTAAAAACAAAAACCGGCTTTTGAGCTAGGTGGGCGTATGAGTGGGCATGACAGGATGCTGAAATAAACTGCGTATGGACCTCAAGAATCTTCATGATTCATCTCAACTTTGTATCTTTTATGGTTCCTGAGATCTCAGCGTTCATACGGACAGATGGACAGAAGGACAGAAGGACGGACGGACTGCCAGACAGACATGGCTCAATCGAGTTCGCTATTGATCCTGATCAAGAATATACGGAATATACTGAAAAACGGACGGACGGACGGACGGACAGACCGAAAGACCGACAGACGGACGGACGGACGGACAGAAGGGCAGATGGACAGACAGACGGACGGACAGACGAATAGACGGACGGACGGACGGACGGACGGACGGACGGACGGACGGACGGACGGACGGACGGACGGACGGACGGACGGTCGGACGGACGGACACACGGACGGACGGACGGACGGACGGACATACGGACAAAAGGACGGACGGACAGACGGACGGACAGACAGACGGACAGACGGTCGGTCAGACGTACGGATAGATGGACGTACGGAAAGACGGACGGACAGACGGAAAGACGGGCAGACAGAAAGACGGAGAGACGGACAGACAGACGGACGGGCGGACAGACGAATAGACGGACGGACGGACGGACGGACAAACAAAAAGACGAAGGACGGGCGGACGGACGTACAGACAGACGGACAGACGTACAGACGGACGTACGGACGGACGGATGGACGAATGGACGGACAGACGGCCTGACGGACTGACGGACCGACGGACAGACCGAAAGACCGACAGACGGACAGACGGACGGACAGCCGGGCAGATGGACAGACAGACAGACGGACAGACGAATAGACGGACGGACGGACGGACGGACATACGGACAGACGGACAGACGGACGGACGGACGGACAGACAGACGGACGGACTGACGGTCAGACTGACTGTCAGATGGATGGACGTACGGAAAGACGGACGGACAGACGGACAGACGGAAAGACGGAGAGACGGACAGACAGACGGACGGGCGGACAGACGAATAGACGGACGGACGGACGGACGGACGGACGGACGGACGGACGGACGGACGGACACACGGACGGACGGACGGACACACGGACGGACGGACGGACGGACATACGGACAAAAGGACGGACGGATAGACGGACAGACGGACGGACATACAGACGGACAGACGGTCGGACAGACGTACGGATGGATGAACGTACGGAAAGACGGACGGACAGACGGAAAGACGGCAGACGGAAAGACGGACGGACGGACGGACGGACGGACGGACGGACGGACGGACGGACGGACATACGGACAAAAGGACGGACGGATAGACGGACAGACGGACAGACGGACGGACATACAGACGGACAGACGGTCGGACAGACGTACGGATGGATGAACGTACGGAAAGACGGACGGACAGACGGAAAGACGGGCAGACGGAAAGACGGAGAGATGGACAGACAGACGGACGGGCGGACAGACGAATAGACCGACGGACGGACGGACGGACATACAAAAAGACGAAGGACGGGCGGACGGACGTACAGACGGACGTACGGACGGACGGATGGACGAATGGACGGACAGACGGCCTGACGGACTGACGGACTGACGGACAGACGGACCGACGGACAGACCGAAAGACCGACAGACGGACGGACGGACGGAGAGCCGGGCAGATGGACAGACTGACGGACGGACAGACGAATAAACGGACGGACGGACGGACGGACGGACGGACATACGGACAAAAGGACGGACGGACAGACGGACAGACGGACAGACGGACAGACGGACGGACTGACGGTCGGACTGACGGTCGGATGGATGGACGTACGGAAAGACGGACGGACGGACGCGGTCAGACGAATGGACGGACGGACGGACGGACGGACGGACGGACGGACATACAAAAAGACGAGGACGGGCGGACGGACGGTACGACGACGGACGAGGACGGACAGACGGACAGACTACAGACGACGGACGGACAGACGTACAGACGTACAGACGGACAGACGGACAGACGGACAAACGGAAGGTTGGAAGAACGGACAGACGGACGGACGGTCAGACGAACAGACGAACGGAAGGACGGACGGACGAACGGTCGGTCGGACGGAAGGCCGGACAGACGGACAGACGAACGGACGAACGGACCGACGGACGGACGGACGGCCGGACAGACTTGCCGAGATAAATGATTAATTTTCTATTTTGGCCATTTTTTTGGAAAAATAGAAGGTCCAACTCGTATCAAAAATGCAAAAGTTTTCCACAATATTAAAACTTCATTTCTCTTGCCCAAACTGCAAAAAAAGAGTTTTTGACTGAGCTGTAGTTGTACCCGTTATTCGTATAGTGGATGTCTTCGTTTGTCCTCGTATAACATATTTTTGTGAATATATATAGATTTTCCAAAAAATTTTTAAATTGGAACATTATTTCGCTATTTATGAAGAAATGTAGGGTATAAGGCCTCACAGCGACGTCTCTATCAGTTACTTAACATGCTTTTTTTTGACAATAGGTGGCGCTTTGTCCATTTCCACTAGGAAAATAATATTTTACAATTGTGCTAAACACAAACGGGTATCCTATTCTTCTTGTTTTTGTTTTGACTTTTTTAAATTATCCTGACTTTTTTCAAAAACCTGTGACCAATATATCCAGTTTTCAAAATTCGCAGAAAATTGATCTTTTAGAAAAAAACAGATCACTCACATTCTTATCAAAAATTACAACATTTGCCACGATAAAAATTAGTCGTTGATTTAGAAGAAGGACTCCGTTACATCTTAAAAATTAGTCTTTTCTTGTAAAACTAGATCACTCCAACTCTTACCAAAAACGCAAAAATTTGCAATAATATCGAATTTTACAAATTCGTCTAAAAATTGAGTGTTAGTTGTTTTTCGTTGTTATTTGCACAAAACAGTCTTTGATTTAAGTGTACGACTTCTTTTGACTTATTTACATATATCTTGAAAATTATCCTTGTCAAATTTGCCAAAACGCTACAGCATAAAACAAAAAACATCCTTAACCCTTATTCTGCAAGAACAGATCATTCCGACCTTTATCAAAATTGCAAAAAATGGTGTGGAATAGAATTTTCAAAATTCGCCGGATGTCAGGGATCTTGATTTTTTGCTACACAGTCTGCATAAAAGAGTCACTGATTGAGCCGTATTATTTTGACTAGTAAACCCGACTTAAAAACCCGACTTATTTTTGTAAGTAAGATAGCCGTAATATTTCAAGGATCGCCAAATCGACTAATAATTGCTTTTACGCCATCCCTTTCTGCAAAAAATAATTTATCCTTCAGAATCAAAAATGGAAAAATTGGCTAAAGAACTGAATTTTCGAAAAATATCGATGGAAAATTGCAGGGATTGTTAGTTTTGGTCGTATAATGTATAAACAATCGATGACTTAGCTGATATTACTAACTTGTAGCTTAAAAACCAGTTATCCTTCATGCCTATCAAAATGCAAACATTTACAAAAATATCGGATTTTTAATATTCACCGGAATAAGGCAGAGAACTTTAGCTGCATGGCACTAAGCTGAAAAAAACAGTCGTTGATTTAGGGGTAGGCATTGCTTTGACCACTTTTAAAAGCCAGCCCTTAATGCTTAATAAATGCAAAATTTGTTTTTTGTTTTTAGATAGATACTCATGTTTTGACTAATTAAGACCAATAAAAGCATTATAAATATTCAAAGTATTTTAAATAAACAATAGTTATCTTTATCGTCGGAAATATAATATTTAAATCATATTTGCGAAAAAAGTACGTTTCTGAAAAACATTTTTTTAATTCGATAGGGCAATACCTAAAATAATAATAACAAATTATTTTATAAATTCAAAGATTTTTGTTCCAATTTTTTAAAACTCGCATGGCGACCCCATGCGATTTCTTCCAAAAACAATGAGTCATAGCGCCACCTATTGGTCAGAGGCTTACCTGAGTGGAAAACGCATTTGTGGATTGTAAATGCTACTCTGCAAAAATGCGAATTCTAGTTTGTTCCATTTAGTAAGCTAAGAAATGTCGAGTCAAGCTTGTTCCCAACATTTGATTGATTTCTTCTACTTGGATACTTTTTAACGAATTCAATGGACTATATTTACCATTTTCGCAATAAAATGTTACATTTTTCAACTAAAACGTTGCTTACACTTAACACGATTTATTAAAGCAGTTTAAATTCACAATAATATAACAGAGCTAGACTTTATCCACAGTGGTACCAAAACATTATAAAGAAAACCTAACAATGAGCACGTCGGGTGAGCAAAAGACATTTATTCAGGAGAAGAGAAAGCACTTGGAAGTCAAAAGAAAGGAAATCCTTCTACTCCTCTGTCATGGGTGGCAGTTTTTAGCTGAGCATAAATTACCGATACGCGATATCAAACATGACACCATAGGGCTGAAAAGTATTTTAATAATTTTTATTATTAGAGTCAGAACTCGATTTACTAGTGACAGGGATCCTATGGGTGTGCCCTTTTCATCTATGCACCTCATATCTCTGTAAAGGGGAGCACGCGAACAATTTCAAGCGCGAGATAAAACTACTGATCGACACTCACCTGACGGCAGACGCTGCCTGGCATTTCGTAAAGTAAGCAAAAAGTAGCCAATGAATAAAATTCAAACATTATAGATAATAAAGGGAATTTTTGGCAGCCACTGCATATAAGAAAAAAATGTTGGAGCAAGCAGCTAAAAACGGATGAGTAGCGGCGGGTTTACCAGCAGTTTCTATTTTGGTTTGGTTCTCCCAGGTTCGCATGCGCTTTACTGTTAGTTAGTAGCGCATGCGCTTTTAGGTAGAACTGCTTCTCATTAGATCGGAGCTTCAATTGTTAAGCGTTTTCTTGTACTTGGTTGCACTTGTTTTTTTGTGCGGAGTTGATTTGGTTTCATTTAAACTCGGAATAAAATTGGAAATTAAACTGCCCGGTTTATTTATTATACAGCAATTAAACTTTTTGTTGCTCAAGATGTTTGAAAGATACTTTTGTAAACTTTCTAAATACCGTCGCTACCATAAAATATTGTCAACAAATTTGACTTAACTTTTTTATAACGCCAAATTTTTAAATTGTTCAACAGAAGGTAAACTTTATAAAGATAGAAACAAAGAGCATTTATTATACGACAAGAAATATAAATCATCCAATTGCCAATTAATGATTTTTTAACATTATTTAAAGACGAGGTAAATAGTCAATAAGTTTACCTCTTTTTATA